>NC_133515.1:7875757-8178787 GCF_049354715.1 Callithrix jacchus
TTATATGTAAATAAAAACATGTATATGAATGTTGGTAGCAGCTTTATTCATCATTAACAAAAGTCTGGAAGCAGCAATGATACCATTCAATAGGTGAATAGATAAATAAAAAGCCAGGCAAAGTGGTGTGTGCCTATAATCCCAGCTACTCAGGAGTCTGAGAAGGAAGAATCATTTGAGCCCAAGAGTTTAAGGACAGCGTAGGCAACCTAGCAAGACTCTGTCTCTAAATAAATAAATAAATTTTTAAAAAATAAAAAAGTAAAACAGTTATATGTCTAAACATTCACCATATAATCAAATACTACTCAGCAATGAAAATGAATGAGCAATTGATCAAGGCAAAAAGATTCCATTTGTATGACATTCTGGAAAAGGCAAATATTAATGATGGAAACTGGCTCAGTGGTTGACAAGGGTGGTTGGGGGGTGTAGAGGCTGATCACGAAGGAGAGCACAGCAGGGAATTTTTAGTGTGATGGAACTGTTTCACACGGTGTTGGGGTGGTGGGTATATGACTGTGTGTTGTCCACACTCACAGAACTGTATACCACAAAGAATAAACTGTAACGTATGAAATTTTAAAATGTCAACCTGAAGGTGGGCATACGGGGGTGGAAAGAAGATTGTGACAAATGAAGCTAACCATATTAGAAGTATGTGACATAACTTTACTGAAGGACATCAGGTAAAATGACGACCTAAGCAACCTTCAAAATGGTGCTTTGATTAGAAAGTAAGGCTAACGACAAAAATGTGACATGAATACTGTACTCTAATTGTACATTTGTTTCACATGGGGGTATGGCTTACTAATTCAGAATTAACATTATACTATGGATGAATGCATGAATTAGTGAATACGTAGATAAATCCCTAAAAAAATGGAAGCCAGATTTATCAATAGTCCAAAAAAAAGTTACAAATAAGACCGCACAAGACAAGAATGAAACCTATAGTACTGGATTGGAATCAGACATTACAATAAACTCATGTTTACCTATATATCCAAGTAGACAGATACAGAAATGATTGTAGGAGAGAGAGAGAGAGAGAGTGTGTGTGTGTGTGTGTGTGTGTGTGTGTGCATAGACATATTCCTAACTGTGTACCAAGAAGGCTTGGCAGTGATATCTATTACAGAGAGCACGCCAAATACCCAGATCTTGGTTTCCAAATATCTTTCTCCAATAAAAGGAACTAGGGCTGATTCTAGGGCTGAGGCAGGGAAAATAAACCATAAGCCTGGAGTGTCTTGTAGTGCCAGAAAGTACTCAAAAAATACAATGTTAAGGGGCAAGTGGCAACAGGGCTTTTTACACACACACACACACACACACACACACACACACACACAAAATGACGGAAGTAAATCAAAGGGACACGGCAAGCAACCTGAAAGAGTTTCCAGTGGCCGAAACTGAAGCCACTTGAGCAACAAAATTTAAAAATGTAGTATTAGACTATATCCCAAAGTATAAAGGTCCATGAGTCTATGTCATAAACAAATGATTGAATAAATAAATTAATGAGAGAGAAAGGACAAATATTTTTTACAGAAGAATTCCAGATAATATTTGTAGATTGTTTCATACTTTCCACTCCAGGATATAAAGCCTTATTTATGGATCTTGCACTCAGAACTGGAGCCAAGGATCCAGCAGCCTCTTCATCGCCAGGAGGGAACATGATGTCAGTATCAACTGATCATGCAGATGGGATTACAGTAAGGATGCTGAAGTGGGAAGGTTATCCTGGGTTTTCCCACGGGGCCTGATATAATCACAGGGCTTCTGATAAGCAGATGAAAGAAGATTAGAGAGAGGAAGTCAATGTGCCAACGAAAGAGTATGTATTATTCTTATGGTAGAAACTTCATTAAGATTTTTGAGATTCTAGAAAAATGGTGGCAGTGGTAGTGGCAGTGTAGTTTTTTGGGCTCTTCAAGTCCTCACATAAAAACACAGCAAATAAGATAGCAAATCTAAAGATCCACAGACAACATCTGACATCCCTGAGAATATGAAAACATCCAAATCACCAACAGGTGCTCGCTGAAAAGCACGGAGAGCCTGTCTGAGAACAACTGGAATTAAGAATTAGGGGGAGGCTTTTTTTTTTGTCCGACATCTTAGCGCGGTTGTAGTGTTCTCCGCTCCTCTCCGAGCTTCGCAATGCCGCCCAAGGACGACAAGAAGAAGAAAGACGCTGGAAAGTCGGCCAAGAAAGACAAAGACCCAGTGAACAAATCCGGGGGCAAGGCCAAAAAGAAGAAGTGGTCCAAAGGCAAAGTTCGGGACAAGCTCAATAACTTGGTCTTGTTTGACAAAGCTACCTATGACAAACTCTGTAAGGAAGTTCCCAACTATAAACTTATAACTCCAGCTGTGGTCTCTAAGAGACTGAAGATTCGAGGCTCCCTTGCCAGGGCAGCCCTTCAGGAGCTCCTTAGCAAAGGACTTATCAAACTGGTTTCAAAGCACAGAGCTCAAGTAATTTACACCAGAAATACCAAGGGTGGAGATGCTCCAGCTGCTGGTGAAGACGCATGAATAGGTCCAACCAACTGTACATTTGGAAAAATAAAACTTTATTAAATCAAAAAAAAAAAAAAAAAGAATTAGGGGGAGTTCTGCAGGGATCTATTTGTGGGTGACAGCAAATGGACAACGACGCAACAAGATTGATGTGCAGGGATACTCTAGGTGCTGCACACTCTAGATGTTCACAGAATAAAGCTTTCTTCTCTATTTGAGAAACATCTATTCAGATCCTTTGCCTATTCTTACATTGAGTTATTTGCTTGCCATTGAGTTGAGTTCCTTATGTATTTTAGATATTAACTCTTATGAATGTATGGTTTGCAAATATTTTCTTCCATTCTGTAGGTCGTCTCTTCACTCTGTTGATTGTTTTCTTGGCTGGGCAGAAGCTTTTTATTTTAATGTAATCCCATTTTTCTATTTTTGCTTCTGTGGTCTGTGTTTTTGAGTTCACATTTTAAAAAATATTTGCCCAGATCAATGTCATGGAGGATTTACTCTATGTTTTCTTCTAGTATGAAAGAAGCTTCCTTCTAAGACAAAACCGTTCACTGTGAAGACAATTCAGGGTAAAATCCAGATCGATCACAGGACAAAAACAGTGGTGACAAAAGAAAGAGAAAGTTTAGACAAAAGAGGGCAGAGAAGCAGAGGAGGTACCACTAGTCCAAATATATTTTTATCACTTTGAGAAAACAGCTGAAAAGAGAATTCGAGAACTGTGAAGTTAGAAAAGGGTAAATCACGTTCCGTCTCCTCTCTCTAAAGTATAAGCACATTCAACTCACTCAGAAGATGAACAGCAGAAAAGATGCACAGTCAAATTTTATGCAAAGTCTTTTTGAAAAAGAGAGCGAGGAAGAATCAGATGGAGTATAATGTCTCTACAGATAATGAAATCCACCAGAAGGACACGCCCACAGAACAGATGTAAATTGGCCCATCATTTCAAAACCAGCCAGAGGAAATTAAGAGAATGATAGATGCTCTTAAAAAACAGCATAAATCAGAATCAAGGATAAGGTGATTGAGGAAAAGAAAGATTTGACAAGAGCTGTAACAGAACTCAGGAAAGTACTGAAAATGAACAAAAAATACTTTGAAAATAAAGACTGATTAAAAGGAGCACAAGAACAAATAAACATAGCAATGTTTTAAGAGAAATAAAAGATAGAAAGGAATAACATCTTAAAACTCAGAAAAAGATGTTCCAAATATGGCATCCTAGAAAAGATAAAACTATAGAAAAAAAAAAGAAAGAAAAAATAAGATAGTAAAAAAAAAAATAAGAAAAAAAAGAAAAGATCAGTGGTTGCCGGGGATTGGAGGGATAGAAGGATGAACAGGTGGAGCAAAAGGAATTTTTAGGGCAGCGAAAGTACTCTGTATGATACTGTAATGGTAAATACATGTTGCTACACATTTGTCAAAACCCACAGCATGTACAACACCAAGAGTGAACACCAATGTAAACTATGGACTTCAGGAGATAATGTGTCAGTGTAGTCACCTATCACAGCAAATGCACCTTTGATAGTGGGAGAGAATATGCAGTATGTTGCAGGTATATGGGAATTTTGCTGTGAACCTTAAACTTCTCTTAAAATGCTTTTTTTTTTGAGTTCTTTTTTTTAATAATTTTTTTATTGCATTTTAGGTTTGGGGGTACATGTGCAGAACAAGCAACACAGTTGCATAGGTACACACATGGCAGTGTGTTTTGCTTCCTTTCTCCCATTCACCCACATTTGGCATTTCTCCCCAGGCTATTCCTCCCCACCACCCCCTCCCGCTGGCCCTCCCCTTTTCCCCTAAATAGACCCCAGTGTTTAGTACTCCCCTCCCTGTGTCCATGTGTTCTCATTTTTCATCACCCGCCTATGAGTGAGAATATGCGGTGTTTCATTTTCTGTTCTTGTGTCAGTTTGCTGAGGATGATGTTCTCCAGATTCATCCATGTCCCTACAAACGACACAAACTCATCATTTCTGATTGCTGCATAATATTCCATGGTGTATATGTGCCACATTTTTCCAATCCAGTCTATTATCAATGGGCATTTGGGTTGATTCCAGGTCTTTGCTATTGTAAACAGTGCTGCAATGAACATTTGTGTGCATGTGTCCTTATTAGAACGATTTATAGTCCTTTGGATATATACCCAGTAACGGGATTGCTGGGTCAAATGGAATTTCTATTTCTAAGGCCTTGAGGAATCGCCACACTGTCTTCCACAATGGTTGAACTAATTTACACTCCCACCAACAGCGTAAAAGTTTTTTTTCTCCACATCCTCTCCAGCATCTGTTGTCTCCAGATTTTTTAATGATCGCCATTCTAACTGGCGTGAGATGGTATCTCAATGTGGTTTTGATTTGCATCTCTCTGATGACCAGTGACGATGAGCATTTTTCATATGATTGTTGGCCTCATATATGTCTTCTTTTGTAAAGTGTCTGTTCATATTCTTTGCCCAATTTTGAATGGGTTTGTTTGTTTTTTTCCTGTAAATCTGTTTGAGTTCTTTGTAGATTCTGTATATCAGCCCTTTGTCAGATGGGTAAACTGCAAACATTTTTTCCCGTTCTGTTGGTTGCCGATCCACTCTAGTGACTGTTTCTTTTGTGTGCAGAAGCTGTGGAGTTTCATTAGGTCCCATTTGTCTATTTTGGCCTTTGTTGCCAATGCTTTTGGTGTTTTGTTCATGAAGTCCTTGCCTACTTCTATGTCTTGGATGGTTTTGCCTAGATTTTCCTCTAGGGTTTTTATGGTGCCAGGTCTTATGTTTAAGTCTTTAATCCATCTGGAGTTAATTTTGGTGTAAGGTGTCAGGAAGGGGTCCAGTTTCTGCTTTCTGCACATGGCTAGCCAGTTTTCCCAACACCATTTGTTGAACAGGGAAACCTTTCCCCATTGCTTGTTTTTGTCGGGTTTATCAAAGATTGTATGGTTGTAGATATGTTGTGTTGCCTCCGATGCCTCTGTTCTGTTCCATTGGTCTATATCTCTGTTTTGCTACCAGTACCATGCTGTTTTGATTACTGTAGTCTTGTAGTATAGTTTGAAATCCGGTAGTGTGATGCCCCCGCTGAGTTCTTTTTGCTTAGAATTGACTTGGCTATGTGGGCTCTCTTTTGGTTCCATATGAAGTTCATGGTGGTTTTTTCCAGTTCTGTGAAGAAAGTCAATGGTAGCTTGATGCGTATAGCATTGATTCTGTAAATTACTTTGGGCAGTATAGCCATTTTTACGGTATTAATTCTTCCTAACCATGAACATGGAATGTTTCTCCATCTGTTTGTGTCCTCTCTGATTTCATTGAGCAGTGGTTTGTAGTTCTCCTTGAAGAGGTCCCTTACATTCCTTGTGAGTTGTATTCCAAGGTATTTTATTCTTTTTGTAGCAATTGTGAATGGCAGTTCATTCTTGATTTGGCTTTCTTTAAGTCTGCTATTGGTGTAGAGGAAGGCTTGTTATTTTTGCACATTGATTTTATATCCTGAGACTTTGCTGAAGTTGCTTATCAGTTTCAGGAGTTTTTGGGCTGAGGCGATGGGGTCTTCTAGGTATACTATCATGTCGTCTGCAAATAGAGACAATTTGGCATCCACCTTTCCTATTTGAATACCCTTTATTTCTTTTTCTTCCCTGATTGCTCTGGCTAGAACTTCCAGTACTATATTGAATAGGAGTGGTGAAAGAGGGCATCCTTGTCTAGTGCCAGATTTCAAAAGGAATGCTTCCAGTTTTTGCCCATTCAGTATGATATTGGCTGTTGGTTTGTCATAAATAGCTTTTATTACTTTGAGATACGTTCCATCGATACCGAGTTTATTGAGGGTTTTTAGCATAAAGGGCTGTTGAATTTTGTCAAATGCCTTCTCTGCATCAATTGAGATAATCATGTGGTTTTTGTTTTTGGTTCTGTTTATGTGGTGAATTACATTTATAGACTTGCGTATATTGAATCAGCCTTGCATCCCCAGGATGAATCCTACTTGATCATGATGAATAAGTTTTTTGATTTGCTGTTGCAATCGGCTTGCCAATATTTTTATTGAAGATTTTTGCATCTATGTTCATCATATATATTGGCCTGAAGTTTTCTTTTCTTGTTGGGTCTCTGCCGGGTTTTGGTATCAGGATGATGTTGGTCTCATAAAATGATTTGGGAAGGATTCGCTCTTTTTGGATTATTTGGAATAGTTTTAGAAGGAACGGTACCAGCTCCTCTTTTTGTGTCTGGTAGAATTCGGCTGTGAACCCGTCTGGACCTGGGCTTTTTTTGTGTGGTAGGCTCTTAATTGCTGCCTCAACTTCTGACCTTGTTATTGGTCTATTCATAGTTTCAGCTTCCTCCTGGTTTAGGCTTGGGAGGACACAGGAGTCCAGGAATTTATCCATTTCTTCCAGGTTTACTAGTTTATGTGCATAGAGTTGTTTGTAATATTCTCTGATGATGGTTTGAATTTCTGTGGAATCTGTGGTGATTTCCCCTTTATCATTTTTTATTGCATCTATTTGGTTGTTCTCTCTTTTATTTTTAATCAATCTGGCTAGTGGTCTGTCTATTTTGTTGATCTTTTCAAAAAACCAGCTCTTGGATTTATTGATTTTTTGAAGGGTTTTTCGTGTCTCAATCTCCTTCAGTTCAGCTCTGATCTTAGTTATTTCTTGTCTTCTGCTGAGTTTAGAGTTTTTTTGATCTTGCTCCTCTAGCTCTTTCAATTTTGACGATAGGGTGTCAATTTTGGATCTCTCCATTCTTCTCATATGGGCACTTATTGCTATATACTTTCCTCTAGAGACTGCTTTAAATGTGTCCCAGAGATTCTGGCATGTTGTGTCTTCGTTCTCATTGGTTTCGAAGAACTTCTTTATTTCTGCCTTCATTTCATTGTTTATCCAGTCAACATTCAAGAGCCAGTTGTTCAGTTTCCATGAAGCTGTGCGGTTCTGGGTTGGTTTCTGAATTCTGAGTTCTAACTTGATTGCACTATGGTCTGAGAGGCTGTTTGTTATGATTTCAGTTGTTTTGCATTTGCTGAGCAGTGCTTTCCTTCCAATTATGTGGTCAATTTTAGAGTAGGTGTGATGTGGTGCTGAGAAGAATGTGTATTCTGTGGATTTGGGGTGGAGAGTTCTGTAAATGTCTATCAGGTTTGCTTGCTCCAGGTCTGAGTTCAAGCCCTGGATATCCTTGTTGATTTCCTGTCTGGTTGATCTGTCTAATATTGACAGTGGAGTGTTAAAGTCTCCCACTATTATTGTGTGGGAGTCTAAGTCTCTTTGTAAGTCACTAAGAACTTGCCTTATGTATCTGGGTGCTCCTGTATTGGGTCCATATATGTTTAGGATCGTTAGCTCTTCTTGTTGTATCGATCCTTTTACCACTATGTAATGGCCTTCTTTGTCTCTTTTGATCTTTGTTGCTTTAAAGTCTATTTTATCAGAGATGAGAATTGCAACTCCTGCTTTTTTTTGCTGTCCATTTGCTTGGTAGATCTTCCTCCATCCCTTTATTTTGAGCCTTTGTGTATCCTTGCATGTGAGATGGGTTTCATTAATACAGCACACTGATGGGTTTTGGATTTTTATCCAATTTGCCAGTCTGTGTCTTTTGATTGGTGCATTTAGTCCATTTACATTTAGGGTTAATATTGTTATGTGTGACTTTGATACTGCCATTTTGATGCTAGCTGGCTGTTTTGCCCATTAGTTGTTGTAGATTCTTCATTATGTTGATGCTCTTTAGCATTTAGTGTGATTTTGGAATGGCTGGTACTGGTTGTTCCTTTCTATGTGTAGTGCCTCTTTCAGGAGCTCTTGTAAAGAAGGCCTGGTGGTGACAAAATCTCTGAGTACTTGCTTGTTCGCAAAGGATTTTATTTTTCCTTCACTTATGCAGCTCAGTTTGGCTGGATATGAAATTCTGGGTTGAAAGTTCTTTTCTTTAAGGATGTTGAATATTGGCCCCCACTCTCTTCTGGCTTGTAGTGTTTCTGCTGAGAGATCTGCTGTGAGTCTAATGGCCTTCCCTTTGTGGGTGACCAGACCTTTCTCTCTGGCTGTCCTTAGTATTTTCTCCTTTATTTCAACCTTACTGAATCTGACGATTATGTGCCTTGGGGTTGCTCTTCTTGCGGAATATCTTTGTGGTGTTCTCTGTATTTCCTGCAATTGAGTGTTGGCCTGTCTTGCTAGGTGGGGAAATTTTCCTGGATAATGTCCTGAAGAGTATTTTCCAGCTTGGATTCATTCTCTTCGTCCCCTTCTGGTACGCCTATCAAACGTAGGTTAGGTCTCTTCACATAGTCCCACATTTCTTGGAGACTTTGTTCATTCCTTTTTGCGCTTTTTTCTCTGATCTTGGTTTCTCATTTTATTTCATTGAGTTGATCTTCGACTTCTGATATTCTTTCTTCTGCTTGGTCAATTCGGCTATTGAAACTTGTGCATGCTTCACGAAGTTCTCGTATTGTGTTTTTCAGCTCCTTCAATTAATTCATATTCTTCTCTAAGTTATCCATTCTTGTTATCATTTCCTTGAATCTTTTTTCAAGGTCCTTAGTTTCTTTGCATTTATTTAAAACATGTTCTTTTAGCTCACAAAAGTTTCTCATTATCCACCTTCTGAAGTCTAATTCCATCATTTCATCACAGTCATTCTCCATCCAGCTTTGTTCCCTTGCTGGTGAGGAGTTTTGGTCCTTTCTAGGAGGCGAGGTGTTCTGGTTTTGGGTGTTTTCCTCCTTTTTGCTCTGGTTTCTTCCCATCTTTGTGGATTTATCCACCTGTCGTCTGTGTAGTTGCTGACTTTTCGATTGGGTCTCTAAGTGGACACCCAGATTGTTGATGATCAAGTATTTCTGTTACTTGGTTTTCCTTCTACCAGTCTAGCCCCTTCACTGTATGACTGCTGAGGTCCACTCCAGGCCCTGCTTGTCTGGGGTGTACCTATAGCAGCTGCGGAACAGTGAGGGATGCTACCAGTTTCTTTTTCTGCTATGTTTGTCCCAGAATGATGCCTGCCAAATGTCAGTCTTTTGGATATAGAGGGGTCAGGGAGCTGCTTGAGGAGACAGTCTATACTTTATAGGAGCTCAAGTGCTGAGCTGTGAGCTCTGTTGTTCATTCAGGGCTGTTAGGCTGCTATGTTTAATTCTGCTGCAACATAACTCATAAAAAAAACCTTTTTTTCTCAGATGCTCTGTCTGGGGGGTGTTGGGGCTTTCCTTGTGAGTGTCCGCCGCACTGTCCTGCCCAGCTAGGAGGCAGTCTAGTCACTGTTTGCCTGCCGAGGCTCCACCCTGCTGGTGTGAGGTTCACCCTGTTGCTGCAGGCTCTGCCCTTCTGCTGAGGTCTCCGCCCAGCTGCCACGGGCTATGCCCTGCGGCGGAGTCTCTCTGTTGTTGCGGGTTGCCTCGGCAATGGCAGCACTGGGCGTGTACCTCAGTAGAGGTGGTTTGCTTCGGTAATGGCAGATGCCCCTCCCCCACGGAGCTGCGGCCTCAGGGATCCCCTCCACAGGGGAGCGTTTGGAATCGCTGTTTTGTTTGTCCCACTGTGCTACCCCAAACGCTGTCCCCCTGGAAAATCCTGGGCTGGCTCACTGTCCAAGTCCCGTTCAGTCTCAAGTTCAGCCCTCCCAAGTCTCAGGTTGCTGGCCCAACAGGGCACCCAGACGAGCACTCTTTGTGCAGAGCACTGTGTGTCTCTGCCACAGTGCGGGCTGCCGGCTGCGCCAGCCAAAAACCTCTGCCTGGCGTCCCACATCTCCTCTATACCTAGGGATTTTCCCATTCTGTGGGCAACAAAGATCTGTCTGGAAATGCAGCCCAGACTCACCCCCTCCGCGCATTGACCGCGAGCTTCAATCCTGGGTTGTTCTCACAGTGCCATCTTGAGTCCCTCCCCTCTAAAATGCTTTTTTTAATCAAAAAGAAATGAAAAAGATAAAAAGAATTTGAGAGAAAGTGATAGAGAATAAACAACAAGGATCTAACATGTTACTAAGAATCACAAATAAGCACCAAAGCACAGGAATGGAGCAAAACACTGAAACTTATCATTTAAGAAAAGGTTCCTGAAATTAAAATTAGCTTGAACCATATATTGAAAAAACATTCGGCATCCTGGGAAAATTAAACCAGAAAGCTGGCACTGAGACATATTATAGTAAAACTTACAGACTTCAAAAGAAAAGAAAAAATGTTTTTGACACACAAGCAAAAAGACAAAGTCCTTTAAAAGAGGATAATATCAGATTGCCTTCAGACTTTTATAAAATAGCACTTCATGGCCGGGCGCGGTGGCTCATGCCTTTAATCCCAGCACTTTGGGAGGCCAAGGTGGGCGGATCACGAGGTCAAAAGATGGAGATCATCCTGGTCAACAAGGTGAAACCCTGTCTCTACTAAAAATACAAAAATTAGCTGGGCATGGTGGTGCACGCCTGTAGTCCCAGCTACTTGGGAGGCTGAGGCAGGAGAATTGCTTGAACCCAGAAGGCAGAGGTTGCGGTGAGCCGAGATCATGCCATTGCACTCCAGTCTGGGTAACAATAGCGAAACTCCATCTCAAAAAAAAAGAATTAATTAAATAAAATAAAATAGCACTTCATGCTAAAAGACAATGAAATAACACATGTACTATAGTCAAAGACAAAAAATGTGAGCTGCAGATTTTATATCCAACCAAACTGACCTTGAGGTAGAAAGACTGCCGATAAACAGTTATAAATATGCAAAAACTCAGGAGTATTGTTTTCATGAGCCCTTCCTGAGCAATCTATAAGGTAAGACCTTCAGAAGACTAAAAAGACTCGGAAAACACTGACACAAGGCCAAGTACTCTGCTCACTGAAAAAGCTCAGAACAATTAACCAGTAGCAGTGAGTACCCATAGTACCCAGGTTGTAGTCTCTAAATACAGTTTCACATTTAAAGGAACCAAGATGAACCCAAAACATTTTTTTTTGTCAGAAAGCAAGGTAATTATCAAAGACTACTGGGATTACATCGGTAGAGTGTAGAATCCAATTTGAATGCACTTCCGCTGGCCAAATACGGGAGAATTTGAGCATCACAAAGAAAAATAACTGCAACTACAACTGCGTGTACTAAGTCAGATATCTATTTTTCGTGGTCACTATTGCAACTTATTTCAAAAATTGTCAGAGAGAAAGAATCAAGAACATACGCTGACTTTTCTATACAAAAACTATATTTCAGAGTAATCTAAACCATTGAGGAAGAAAAGTTTTTTGTTTCTGTAGAGTCAGGATCTTACTATGTTGCCCAGGCTGGTCTTCAACTTCTGAGATCAAGCAATACTCCCAATTGTGCCTCCCAAAGTGCTGGAATTATAGGCATGAGCCACCACTCCCGGCTGAAAAGTTTTTCTTTATAGAAGAATTCCAACTAAAAATATTGTCTCACAGAATATTGGACCTAGGCAATCATATAAAATGGATGTCAAAACTACCAGTTGCAAAGCTGATGAGGAGGAAGCAGAGCTAGATTCACAAATAGAAGCCTCCAGTGATTGTTCCCCCACTACACACACACAAGAATGCAAAACTGAACAACCATCCCCACACAAAACACTTTTAGAAGAACCAAAAATCAAGTAAGACATCACAATGCTGGTTTTTACATCATATTAAGGAAAGAGACACTGAAGAGGGTAGGAAAGACAGTCTTGAGTTGCCCACATCACTCCTCTCCTAACCTTCTGGCCCCAGCAGCAGCTGCATGGCCAGAAGAGAGAATCTGTGTGCTGTGGGAAGGAGAGTGCAGGGATTATGGGAGTTTGCACTGGAGCTCAGTGCTGCCCTGTAATGGCAGAGAGCAACGCAGGGCAGAACTCCGCTGACACCTATGAAAGGATTTAGACCAGCCCTAACCAGGCAAATTATCCTTCCCAGCAGTCAGAACTTGAGTTCCAGCAAGCCCTGCCACTGTGGGCTAAAGTGCTCTGTGGTGCTAAGTAAACTTGAAAAGCAGTCTAGGCCGCAAGGACTGCAATTCCTGGGCAAGTCGCAGTGCTGTGCTGGACTCAGAACCAGTGAACCTGGAGAACACGCAATCTAGTAAGATATCAGCTGAAGCAGCCAAGAGAGTACTCACATCATTCCTCCTCTAACCCATGCAGTGCAGCTTGCAGCTCCGGGAGAGACCCTCTCTCTTCTTGAGGAGAGGAGACAGGAGAGTAAAGAGGATTTTGTCTTGCAATGTGGATACCAGCTCAGCCATAGTAGAATAAGGCACTAGGCAGAGTCAGGAGGCTCCCATCTCAAGCCCTAGTTCCCAGATGACATTCTAAACACACCCTGGGCCAAAAGGGAATCTGCTGCCTTGAAGAGAAAGATTCAGTCCTGGCAGAATTAACCACCTGCTCACTAAAGAGCACCTGGACCCTGAATAATAGGCAGTGGTAGCCTGGCAGTGCTCACCACGGATCCTAGGCAAGACTCAGAGCTGTGCTGGCTTCAGGTGTGACCCAGCACATTCCCTTGCCATGGTGGCTATGGGGAGAGACTCCCTCTGCTTGAGGAAAGGAAAGGGAAGAGTAAAAAGGACTTTGTGTTGAAGCGTGGGCACCAGCTCAGCCACAGACAGGGGGAGCACCAAGTGAGCTCCTGAGTCCCCATTTCTAGGCCTTGGCTCCTGGACAGTATTTCTGGACCTGCCCTGGGCCAGAGGGAAGCCTGCTGCCCTGAAGGGAGAGACCCAGGACCGACAGATTGCACCACATGCTGACCGAACAGCCTTGGGCCTTGAGTAAACATCACAGGCAGTAGCCAGGCAGTAACTGCCATGGGCCGAGGGCAATGGTGGCTATGAAGACGGACTCCTCTACTTGAGGAAATGTGAGGGAAGAGAGGGAGGGATGAATGGAAAGGACTATCTCGTGGCTTGGGTGCCAGTTAAGCCACACTAGAACAGAGCATCAGGTAGATTCCTAAGGTTTCTGACTCCAGGCCCTGGCTCTCAGATGGCATCTCGGGACCCACCTGGGGCTGGGAAGAACTTATAGCCCTGAAAGGAAGGATACAAACCTGCCTCATTCGTCATTTGCTGATTGTATAGCCCTTCGGCCTTGAGTGAAGATAGGTGGTAGCTAGACAGTCATCACTGGAGGCCTTGGGCATGACCAAGTACTGTGCTGGCTTCAGGTCGGACCTAGCACAGTCCCAGTGGTGGTAGCCACAGGGGTGCTTCCCCTAGGCAGCTCAGCACAGAGAAAAAAAGGAAGAGAGACTCTGTTTGTTTGAGGAAAAGTAAGTGAAGAGAATAAAAAGTCTCTGCTTGGTAATCCGGGGAATTCTCCCATATCTTACCTGAGACCCCCAAGGTGATACATTAAAGAGTCTGCAAGAACTCTGCAGCATTCCCGGGATTGGGGTGCCCCCAAAGCAGATATGGCTGCAGTGACCAAAGAAAGACTTAATCACAATACTCATGTCCCTTCAAATACCTGCGAGGCTTTCCCCAGTAGGACAGGTACAGACAAGCCCAGACTATGAAGATTACAATAAATACCTAACTCTTCAATACCCAGAAATCAGCAAACATCCACAAGCAACAAGCCCATCCAGGAAAACATGACCTTACCAAACAAACTACATAAAGCACCAGTGACCAACTCCAGAGACACAGAAACAGGTGAACTTTCAGACAGAGAATTCAGAATGTTCTGAGGCAGCTCAACAAAAATCAAAGGCAACAAAGAAAAGGAATTCCGAATCCTATCAGATGAATTTAACAGAGAATGAAATAATTTAAAAGAATGAAGCAGATATGCTGGAGGTAAAAAATACAATTGGTATACTGAAGAATGTTCCAGAGTCTCTTAGCAGAAATGATCAGGCAGAAGAATTAGTCAGGTGGAAGATAGGCTACTTGAAAATACACAGAAGAGACAAAAGGAAAAAGAATAAAAAATAATGGAGGACACCAACAAGATCTAGAAAATGGCTTCAAAAGGGCAAATCTAAGAGTTATTGATGTTAGAGAAGTAGAGAGATCAGGGTATAAAGTTTATTCTAAGGGATAAGAACAGAGAACTCCCAAAACCTAGAGAAATAAATCAATATTCAAGTACAAGAAGGTTATAGAACATGAGGCAGATTTAACCCAAATAATAGTTCAAGACATTTAATATCAAACTCCCAAAGGTCAAGAATAAAGTAAGGATCCTAAAATCAGCCAGAGAAAAGAAACAAATAGCACACAATGGAGCTTCAATATATCTGGCAGTAGACACCTCATAAGCCAGGAGAAAATGGCCTAACATATTTAAAGTGCTAAAAATGAAAAAAAAAAAAAAAAAACCTTTTATTCTAGGATAGTATATCCAGCAAAAATATCCTGTAAACACAAAGGAGAAATAAAGACTTCCCCAGACAAACAAAAGCGGAGGGATTTCATCAACCCCATACTTGCACTACAAGAAATGCTAAAGGCACAGTGGCTCACACCTGTAATCCCAGCACTTTGGGAGGCCAAGGCGGGCAGATGGCTTGACGTCAGGAGTTCAAGACCAGCCTGACCAACATGGTGAAACCCATAGTTACTAAAAATATAAAAAATTAGCCAGGTTTGGTGGCACACACCTGTAACTCCAGATATTTGGGAGGCTGAAGCAAGAGAATCACTTGAATCAGGAGGAAGAGGTTGCAGTGAGCCAAGATTGTGTCACTGCACTCCAGCCTGGGTGACAAAGAGACACCCTGCCTCAAAAATAAAAAAAAGAGAAAGAAAAACAAAACAGGCAGGGCGCGGTGGCTCACACCTGTAATCCCAGCACTTTGGGAGGCCGAGGTGGGTGGATCACAAGGTCAAGAGATCGAGACCATCCTGGTCAATACAGTGAAACCCGTCTCTACTAAAAATGCAGAAAATTAGCTGGGCATGGAGGTGCGTGCCTGTAATCCCAGCTACTCAGGAGGCTGAGGCAGGAGAATTGCCTGGACTCAGGAGGTGGAGGTTGCGGTGAGCTGAGATCGTGCCATTGCACTCCAGCCTGGGTAACAAGAGCAAAAGTCTGTCTCAAAAAAAAAAAAAAAAGAAAAGAAAAGAAAAATAAAACAAAACAAAAAAACAGGAGATCTTCAATCTGAAAGAAAAGGACATTAATGAGCAAGACTAAATCATCTGAAGGTCCAAAACTTGACTAAATCATCTGAAGGGGCCGGGCGCGGTGGCTCACGCCTGTAATCCCAGCATTTTGGGAGGCCGAGGCAGGTGGATCACAAGGTCAGGAGATCGAGACCATCCTGGTCAACATGGTGAAACCCCGTCTCTTCTAAAAATACAAAAAATTAGCTGGGCATGGTGGCGCATGCCTGTAATCTCAGCTACTCGGGAGGCTGAGGCAGGAGAATTGCCTGAACCCGGGAGGTGGAGGTTGCGGTGAGCCGAGATCGCGCCATTGCACTCCAGCCTGGGTAACAAGAGTGAAACTCCGTCTCAAAAAAAAAAAAAAAAAAAAAAAAAGAAAATCATCTGAAGGTCCAAAACTCACTGGTAAAAGTAAGTACACATCAAAACACAGAATATTGTAACATTGTAATTGTAGTGTGTAAACTACCCATCTCTTGAATAGAAAGATTAAAAGATGAACCTATCACAAATAATAACTACAACAACTTTTCAAGACATAGTATAATGAGATATAAATAGAAACAACAAGAAGTTTAAGAGTGAGAAGATAAAGTTGAAGTGCAAACTTTTCATTAGATTTCCCTTTGCTCACCAAGATGGTAGATTAGGAGCAGCTCAGGATTGCAGCTCCCAGCAAAAGCATGGAGGCTGCTGCAGGTGATCCCCAGGCAAGCAGGGCCTGGAGTGGACCTCAGCAGTCCTACAGCAGAGGGGCATGAATGTTAGAAGGAAAATTAAGAAACAGAAATAAATAACTTCATCATTAACAAACTGGACATCCACTCACAGACCCAATCTTAAAGCCAACAACTACAAAGATGACAGGTGGATAAATCCACAAAGATGGAAAGAAACCAGTGCAAAAAGGACAAAAACACCTGAAACCAGAATGCCTCTCCTCCTACAAAGGATCACAACTCCTCACCAGCAAGGGAACAAGGCTGGATGGAGAATGAGTGTGATGAATTGACAGAAACAGGCTTCAGAAGGTGGGCAATAAGAAACTTCACTGAGCTAAAAGAACTTGTTCTAACCCAAAGCAAAGAAACTAAGAACCTTGAAAAAATATTTGACGAAATGCTAACAAGAATAAACAACTTAGAGAGGAATATAAGTGAATCGATGGAGCTGAAAAACACAACACGAGAACTTTGCAAAGCATACACAAGTTTCAACAGCCAAATTGACCAAGCAGAAGAAAGGATATCAGAGGTCAAAGATCAACTCAATGAAATAAAACAAGAAGGAAAGATTAGAGAAAAAAATGGTAAAAAAGAATGAACAAAGTCTCCAAGAAAAATAGGACTATGTGAAAAGACCTAATCTACATTTGATAGGTGTACCTGAATGTGACAGAGAGAATGAATCCAAGCTGGAAAATACTCCTCAGGATATTATCCAGGAAAACTTCCCCAACCTAGCAAGGCAGGCCATTATTCAAGTCCAGGAAATACGGAGAACACCACAAAGATATTCCTCAAGAAGAGCAACCCCAAGGCACATAATCATCAGATTCACCAGGGTTGAAATGAAGGAGCAAATGCTAAGGGCAGCCAGAGAGAAAGGTTGGGTTACTTACAAAGGGAAGCCCATCAGACTCACAGAAGATCTCTCAGCAGAAACCCTACAGGCCAGAAGAGAGTGGGGCTGATATTCAACATCCTTAAAGAAAAGAACTTTCAACCCAGAATTTCATGTCCAGCCAAACTGAGCTTCATAAGTGAAGGAAAAGTAAAATCCTTTATGAACAAGCAAGTACTCAGAGATTTCATCACCACCAGGCCTGCTTTACAAGAGCTCCTGAAAGAAGTACTAACCATAGAAAGGAACAACCAGTACCAGCCACTCCAAAAACATACCAAATGGTAAAGAGCATCGACACAATGAAGAAACCGCATCAACTAATGGGCAAAACAGCCAGCTAGCATCAAAATGGCAGGATCAAACCCACACATAACAATATTAACCCTAAATGTAAATGGGCTAAACACTCACAATCAAAAGACATAGACTGACAAATAGGATAAAAAACCAAAACCCATCAGTGTGCTGTATCCAGGAAACCCATTTCACATGCAAGGGTACACAAAGGCTCAAAATAAAGGGATGGAGAAAGAGTTACCAAGCAAATGGAGAGCAAAAAAAAAAGCAGGAGCTGCAATTCTCATCTCTGATAAAACAGACTTTAAACCAACAAAGATCAAAGGAGACAAAGAAGAACATTACATAATGGTAAAAGAATTAATGCAACAAGAAGAGCTAACAATCCTAAATATATACGCACCCAATACAGGAGGACCCAGATACATAAAGCAAGTTCTTAATGACTTACAGTGAGACTTAGACTCCCACACAATAATGGGAGTCTTTAACACCCCACTGTCAATATTAGGCAGATCGGTGAGACAGAAAATTAACAAGGATATCCAGGACTTGAACTCAAGCCTAGACCAGTCAAACCTGATAGACGTTTACAGAACTCTCCACCCGAATCCACAGAATATACATTCTTCTCAGCACCACATCACACATACTCTAAAACTGACCACATAATTGGAAGTGAATCTCGCCTCAGCAAATGCAAAAGTACAGAAATCATAACAAACAGTCTCTCAGACCACAGTGCAATCAAGTTAGAACTCAGAATTCAGAAACTAACTCCGAACTGCACAGCTTCATGGAAACTGAACAACTAGCTCTTGAATGTTGACTGGATAAACAATGAAATGAAGGCAGAAATAAAGATGTTCTTCAAAGCCAACGAGAATGAATACACAATGTACCAGGATCTCTGGGACAAATTTAAAGCCATGTCTAGAGAAAAATATATAGCAATAAATGCCCACATGAGAAGCAAGGAAAGAGCTAAAATCGACACCTTATCATCAATATTGAAAGAGCTAGAGGAGCAAGATCAGAAAAACTCAAAACCTAGCAGAAGACAAGAAATAACTAAGATCAGAGCAGAACTGAAGGAGATAGAGACACGAAAAACCCTTCACAAAATCAATAAATCTAGGAGCTGGTTTTTCGAAAAGATCAACAAAATAGACCACTAGCCAGATTAATAAAAAAAGAAAAAGAGAAAAATCAAATAGATGCAATAAAAAATGATAAAGGGGATATCACCACAGATTTTACAGAACTACAAACCATCATCAGAGATTATTACAAACAACTCTATGCACATAAACTAGTAAACCTGGAAGAAATGGATAAATTCCTGGACACTTGTGTCCTGCCAAGCCTAAACCAGAAAGTCAAAACCCTGAATAGATCAATAACAAGGGCAGAAGTTGAGGCAGCAATTAATAGCCTACCATCCAAAAAAAAGCCCAGGTCCAGATGGGTTCACAGCTGAATTCTACCAGACACACGAAGAGGAGCTGGTACCATTCCTTCTGAAACTATTCCAAATAATCCAAAAAGAAGGAATTCTTCCCAAATCCTTTTATGAGACCAACATCATCCTGATACCAAAACCCAGCAGACTCAGCAAGAAAAGAAAACTTCAGGCCAATGTCCATGATGAACATAGATGCAAAAATCTTCAATAAAATACTGGCAAACCAATTGCAACAGCACATCAAAAAGCTTATCCACCATGATCAAGTAGGATTCATCCCAGGGATGCAAGGCTGGTTCAACATACACAAGTCTGTAAATGTAGTTCATCACATAAACAGAACCAAAGTCAGAAACCACATGATTATCTCAATTGATGCCGAGAAGGCCTTTGACAAAATTCAACAGCCCTTTATGCTAAAAACCCTCAATAAACTAGGTATTGATGGAACATATCTCAAAATAATAAAAGCTATTTATGACAAACTCACAGCCATATCATACTGAATGGACAAAAACTGGAAGCATTCCCTTTGAAATCTGGCACTAGACAAGGATGCCCTCTCTCACCACTGCTATTCAGTATAGTACTGGAAGTTCTAGGCAGAGCAATCAGGCAAGAAAAAGAAATAAAGGGTATTGAAATAGGAAAAGAGGAAGTCAAATTGTCTCTATTTGCAGACGACATGATTGTATATCTAGAAGACCCCGTTGTCTCAGCCCAAAAGCTCCTGAAACTGATAAGCAACTTCAGCAAAGTCTCAGGATACAAAAATCAATGTGCAAAAATCGCAAGCATTCCTATACATCAATAACAGACTTGAAGAGAGTCAAATCAAGAACAAACTGCCATTCACAATTGCTACAAAGAGAATAAAATACCTAGGAATACAACTTACAAGGAATGTAAAGGACCTCTTCAAGGAGAACTACAAACCACTGCTCAACGAAATAAGAGAGGACACAAACAGATGGAGAAACATTCCATGCTCATGGTTAGGAAGAATCAATATTGTGAAAATGGCCATACTGCCCAAAATAATTTACAGATTCAATGCTATCCCCATCAAGCTACCATTGACCTTCTTCACAGAACCGGAAAAAACCACCTTAAACTTCATATGGAACCAAAAGAGAGCCCACATAGCCAAGTCAATTCTAAGCAAAAAGAACAAAGCTGGAGGTATCAAACTACCAGACTTTGAACTATACTACAAGGCTACAGTAATCAAAACAGCATGGCACTGGTACCAAAACAGAGATATAGACCAATGGAATAGAACAGAGGCCTCGGAGGCAACACCACACATCTACAATCATCTGATCTTTGATACACCTGACAAAAACAAGCAATGGGGAAAGGAGTCCCTGTTTAATAAACAGTGTAGGGAAAACTGGCTAGCTATGTGCAAAAAAGCAGAAATTGGACCCCTTCCTGACACCTTACACTAAAATTTACTTCAGATGGATTAAAGACTTAAACATAAGACCTAATACCATGAAAACCCTAGAAGAAAATCTAGGCAAAACCATCCTGGACATAGGAGTAGGCAAGGACTTCATGAACAAAACACCAAAAGCATTGGCAACAAAAGCCAAAATAGACAAATGGGACCTAATCAGACTCCATAGCTTCTGCACAGCAAAAGAAACAGTCATTAGAGTGAATCGGCAACCAACAGAATGGGAAAAAATTTTTGCAATCTACCCATCTGACAAAGGGCTGATATACAGAATCTACAAAGAACTAAAACAGATTTACAAGAAAAAGACAAACAAGCCCATTCAAAAGTGGATGAAGGATATGAACAGACACTTTACAAAAGAAGACATACATGAGGCCAACAAACGTATGAAAAATGCTCATCATCACTGGTAATTAGAGAAATGCAAATCAAAACTACATTGAGATACCATTTCACGCCAGTTAGAATGGTGATCATTAAAAAACCTGGAGACAACAGATGCTGGAGAGGATGTGGAGAAACAGGAACACTTTTACACTGTTGGTGGGAGTATAAATTAGTTCAACCATTGAGGAAGACAGTGTGGCGATTCCTCAAGGACCTAGAAATAGAAATTCCATTTGACCCAGCAATCCCATTACTAGGTATATATCCAAAGGATTATAAAGCGTTCTACTATAAGGACACATGCACACAAACGTTCTTTGCAGCACAGTTTACAATAGCAAAGACCTGGAACCAACCCAAATGCCCATCGATGATAGACTGGATAAGGAAAATGTGGCACATATACACCATGGAATATTATGCAGCCATCGAAAACAATGAGTTCGTGTCCTTTGTAGGGAAATGGATGAAGCTGGAAACCATCATTCTCAGGAAACTGACACAAGAACAGAAAATCAAACACCCACATGTTCTCACTCATATGTGGGTGTTGAACAATGAGAACACATGGACACAGGGAGGAGAGCATCACACACTGGGGTCTGTTGGGGGGAAATAGGGGAGGGACAGCAGGGGCGGGGGTGGGAAGTTGGGGAGAGATAGCATGGGGAGAAATGCCAGATATAGGTGATGGGGAGGAAGGCAGCAAATCACACTGCCATGTGTGTACCTACGCAACAATCTTGCATGTTTTTCACATGTACCTAAAATGCAATTAAAAAAAAAGATTTCCCTTTGCTCATTTGTTTGTGCAATCAGTATTAAGTTGTCACTTGTATAAAATAGTGGATTTTATATATACATATAATGCAAACCTCATGGTAACCTTAAATCAAAAAACATAAAACAAATGCACACAAAATTAAGGCAAGAAACTAAAATATACCACCAGAAAAAATTACCTTCACTAAAAGGAAACAGGGAGAAATGAAAAGAAGATCACCAAAAACACCAGAAAACAAGTAACAAAATGGCAAGAGTAAGTTCTTACTTATCAATAATAACACTGAATGTGAATGAATTAAACTCTCCAATCAAAAGACATAGAATCAGCCAGGTGCTGTAGCTCATGCCTATAATCCCAGCACTTTGGGAAGGTGAGGTGGGCAGATCACCTGAGGTCAGGAGTTTGAGACCAGCCTGATCAACATGGTAAAATCCTGTCTCTACTAAAACTACAAAAATTAGCCTGGTGGCAGGTCTGGTGGCAGGTGCCTGTAGTCCCAGCTATTTGGGAGGCTGAGGCAGGAGAATTGCTTGAACCCAGGAGGCAGAGGTTGCACTGAGCCAAGATCGTGCCACTGTACTCCAGCCTGGGCAACAGAGTGCAACTCCTTCAAAAAAAAAAAAAAAAACCAGAAACCCACACCATTTAGCTCACGTCACAGGACCAACCACAATTGTTTATTGGATTGTTTTATGGAGGAAAGCAGATCGAAGATACAGTGGTTTGAATTTGGAAGAAATGGATGACTCCAGAGAAATAAGTTCCCTCTTGTAGCTTATCCTGACAATTGCCGCAGGGTGTCAACTGCAGAGTAAAGGTGGGAGCGAATCAGGGTGTTTTCAGATGCTGTTTTGTCTCCCACCTTGGCAGTCATGGCTGCTTATGGGTAAGGGGGATGCCACTTGCTATTTATTCTTATTTTTTAGTCCAAAAGCTGACATTTTCTCTGGCATAGTGTGACTCTTCACCTTAAAAGAGTAAATAAAGCCAGTCTTGTGAAAAACAGACAGCAGTAGTCAGCTGGCTGAATTTGATAAAAAATAAACTTGGAGATTATGTAATGTGAAGAAGCATTTTGATCCACAGAGTTTCTAAAGTAATCTTAGGAAATATCCCTAAAACTAACAAGGTCACTACACAGAGTAAGGTCCCTTTACCAGCAGCATCAAGTTCACCTGGGATCATGTGAGAAAAATGCAGAATCTTGGGCCCACCCCAGACTTACTGAGTCAGAATATGCATTTTGACAAGACCCCAGGGGAATCGTGTTGTCCATTAGAGTTTGAGAAGCGCTGATATGAAGTACCTGAAACTATCTGCAAGTATGTTACTTGAATCTTTCCAATTTACAACTAACTCAATTGCTTGCTAAATTAATTGTAAATATAATTTTTATATGTCAAATATATATATATATATATTTGAATAGGTAAAATGCAACAGGATCGCAATGTTATTGTAAGCCCTCACAGTGTGGAAATGTCACCTGAGAATGTTCCTAGCAATTACTGTGCTGACTCACCCAACACCACGACTCAAAGGTGGAGGCTCAGTGCTTATATCATGACATTAAATTGACCTAATGTGCCTCTGTGTGTGTGGGTATGTGGAGGATGATTGCACTAAAATCACCTTACTCTGCAGTTTAAAGTATAACTTCTTATCTGTGATACACAGTCAGAAGTTACTCTGTAAAAAAAATTTCCAGCCATTAGACATGCAAAATTGTAAGCAGTTCTTATCAACACCTAGTCAGATGCAATGTATGTCAGAAATCAGAAATTTTTGATAATGCAACAAGTACAATTTTAAGTACATCATAATATTTTCCTTTTTTGATGAGAATCACATGAGATTAGTCAAAATTCTAGTGTTTTGAAGTTCACAAATGTGTAGTAGGGCTACAAATAGAGACTTCAGCTAGGCTAGTTCATAGAGGGAAGAAATTTGATAGCGGTATCTCCAAATTTAACAGCATTCTCAAAATCCATTTAATACATAAATTTACCAATGATGAGTTGTAGAGCTAAAATAAACCTTTCCGAAGCATCAGCAATAAAAAAAAAAAAAAAACACACACACACACACACACACAATTTTGGGTGAACCATTCTAGAGGAAAGACACAATTTATTTTCCATTCTCTCTATCAAAAATTAACGTGGATTATTGCTATGTGAAAATCCCTCAGAGTTGACAGCCAAACAATATAGCAAACATTGTATTAACCAGTTGACTAACAAAATAGTAATAAAATACTAATAAAGTATTGCTCTGGATTTTGGAATGCTTGTGGCGTTTTAAATTTGTAATACATTGTGATTTTTCTTGATCTAAATAAATGCTTTTGTTTATGATTTTTGAATTTGTAATTCAGTGTTCTTTTTAAAATTCCTCTTCCCCTAGTGTGTAAAATTTATGCTCCCCAAATCCCGGATCCTGCTATTATACTGATTATCAGTAGTGTGCTCTTTCGTGGTTTCTAGCAGAGAGTTTGTTGCAATAAAATTAGAAGATGAGCTTTCGTTGGTGCATTTAAATACTTAGGCTAGGTGTCTAGAAATTAAAACTGAGTGACAGATAGGCATCTGTGTTAAAATGGCCACTTTGATGTGGTGGTTTCAAATGCTGGTGCTGTACAGGGTGAAATTAACGTTACTATTCACTGAGTCTATTAATCTTGAATTCAGTGGTGAGAGACTGAATCAATTAATAAACAGTCAAATCCTACCCTGGCTCACTAACAATAATGCTAAATCGGAACAAATAAGCTGGAGATTTTCCTTAATCAGCAATAGACAAGGAGAACCTTACAAGGTTGTTCCTGAGCTCCAAAAAAAGCCAAATATTGGGGTGGAATGTAAGTACTTGGGCCAATTAATGAGGTTATACAGTGCACTATGGCACTTCATTCTCATCACCTCATCTCCTGAAATATGCCTTTTTATTTTTGAGACATGATCTTGCTGTGTCACCCAGGCTGGAGAGTGGAGAGCAGTGGCATGATCACGGCTCACTGCAACCTCAACCTCCGGGGCTCAAAGGATCCTTTCACCTCTCCCAAATAATTGCGACCACAGGCACGTGCCACCATGCCCCGCTATTTTTATTTTTTATTTTTTTGTAGAGACAGGGTTTCCTCATGTTGGCCAGGGTAGTCTCAAACTCCATGGCTCAAGTGATCTGCCCACTTCAACCTCTCAAAATGCTGGGATTACAGGCATGAGCCACTGCTCCCGGCCAAATATATTCATCTTTACAGAAAAGAAAGCTTTGGAGAAGTTCCAGGGACTCTATGCCTGGATTGTGTGAGGGTGAACACTTGCAATGATAAGGGTATTCAGAGAGAGGTTGGCAAAGGTGGTGTTTACCATGACCTGTACCGAACACCACAGATGCTGTTCTTCTGAAAGAATGAGCAGAAAGTAGCCTTCCAAAAAGCCTCTCCAGGGATTCTCAAAGCCATATTCCCATGGAATACGTGTGTCAGTCACACAAGTACTTTGCTTTGAAATTTAGGAAGAGCAGTCTTTTGCCAATTTTCAGGAAAAAAGTAATGGCTTCAACTTTTTTCATTTTTCTTCCATAAAAGTTTCTGTCACTTTTGCTCCTTGATTGGCATCACTAGTCAGCTACACACCAACAAAATGCATTAAATGCATTAATAGCAAATCATATTAATTAAAGTAATGCTAGCCACGGCGATGACTAAACTCCCAGCATTTGGTGGCTTGATGCAATGCGAGGTTCTCACTCAGCAACAGTGTAGTATGGGTGCTCCCAGATGGCAGGGCTTCAGGCACTATTTTGCAGCTTTGCCCTTCCCTCAGTGCAGAGCTCTGCAGGCAGCCTGCAGACAGGGCAGGGGAGATGAAGAAGGTACGTCTGCTTCATATTCACCCTGTAGAAGAGATACACATCACATCTATTTATGAAAGCTTGTCACATCTAGATGCGAGCGGGGGTGAGAAGAGGGAGGGGAAATTGTGATTCCTGACTAGGTGGTCGCTTCCCAGTGACAACTCTACACTCTGGAAAGGGAAGAGTCTCAGCATAGACATCTAGTTGTCCACACAAACTAAAATCAGCTGAGAAAACCCTGAGAATTCATGTGATTCCACAGCTGCCTTTCACGTGTTCATATCTGCCCTCAAATTTGATGCTATTTCATATACATATAATAGAGTCAGTCATATTTTCTGCCAGCTAAATATGCCAGGAAAACTGAGTCACCCCTTATATAAGTGCTGGGTAAGGGGGTGATCACAAGTAGTCAAAATCGGGCTAGGCACAGCGGCTCACACCTGTAATCCCAGCACTTTGGGAGGCTGAGGCAGGTGGATCACCTGAGGTCAGGAGTTCGAGACCAGCCTGGACAACATGGTGAAACCCCATCTCTACGGAAAATACAAAATGAGCCAGGTGTGGTGGCTGGCGCCTGTAATCCCAGCTACTTGAAAGGCTGAGGCAAGAGAATAGCTTCAACCTGGGGGGCAGACGTTGCAGTGAGCCGAAATCGCACCACTGCACTCCAGCCTGGGCAACAGAGACTCTGTCTCAAAAGAAAAGTTGTCAAATTACCACAGGAACTATCTTGAATTGCCCTCTGCATACAGTCCAGTTAGGTCCTGCATAACCGATATTCCCTTCAGTGGAGAAGATTGATCACTCTTTGGGACCAAGAGGAAGAAGTCAGCTTGTTTTTAATGACCATGTTCAGGACTGCCACATATGGTTGCTCTAGTTGTGCACTGCCCAAAAGAGGACAACTACCTTCTAAAGAGGTGTCCTAGGCGTCCTGCACATACTCGCAATGGTGGATTTTTTTTTTTTTTTTTTGGTATTTGTTATGGCAGTTTTCCAGCAGATGGCAGTAGAGGGTTTTGTGCTAATGGTCCGTACACTATGACAATTCTCTCCCACCCCCCACCCCCCACCGCCCCCCACTCCCCGCCCGCCAGACGGAGTTTCGCTCTTGTTACCCAGGCTGGAGTGCCGTGGCGCATTCTCGGCTCACCGCAACCTCCGCCTTCTGGGTTCAAACGATTCTCCTGTCTCAGCCTCCCAAGTAGCTGGGATTACAGGCATGTGCCACCATGCCCGGCTAATTTTTTTTGTATTTAGTAGAGACGGGGTTTCACAATGTTGGCCAGGATGGTCTCGATTTCTTGACCTCGTGATCCACCCACTGCGGCCTCCCAAGTGCTGGGATTACAGGCGTGAGCCACCGCGCCCGGCCCACACTATGACAATTCTCAACGGCAGGAGGTAAATTCTTATTTAGACAGGGCTGCTCTGTATTAATCCTTTTCCCATGACAATAGAGACATGAGTTCTTAATCACAATTCATTTTTCGACTCCTACCAGACTTGCAGCACACTGGAAGCAATATTCACTGAATTCATTTCTGACTTCTTTAGGGTATATTTAACTTTGCCAGTAACAGTTGCCAGTGGAGAACATAGCTTCTCAAAATTAAAATTACATTAAAACTTCTTAAGATTTACAATGTTGCAAGAAAACTGGCAAGTGAAATGATCATTTCTATTAAAAAAAAAAAGAGATCACGGAACACATATGCATTCATACTGTTGAAGAATTTCATTTCCACAAAAGCAAAATGTATATCTATTTCATGACAAATTAATAAATCTTAGTGATTTTGAGTCACTGTGACCAAGAATTCAAAACTTCTATTTTATGTTGGATAATGTTTTACTTAATTTTAAATAATGGCTTTTGCCTGTTATCCCAGAACTTTGGGAGGCTGAGGCAGGTGAATCACGTGAGGCTGGGAGTTTGAGAACATCCTAGCTAACATGGTCAAACCCCACCTCTACTAAAAATACAAAATTTAGCTGGGCATGGTGGTGTGCGCCTGTAGTCCCAGCTACTTGAGCGGCTGAGGCAGGAAAATCTCTTGAACCCCAGAGGTGGAGGTTGCAGTGAGCCAAGACTGTGCTACTGCACTCCAGACTGGTAACAGAGCAAGACTTTGTAAAAAAAAAAACCAATGGTTTTATGTTATCACTGTTCATATTGAAAACTAAATACTATATCAGCTTAAATAATCCTGCATTCCTGCATTCCTGGGTCCTGGGTGGTGGCTGTCAGTGTGGTGAGCTGCTCATCCCTGAGATGCTCTCAGGATCCTCACTCATTTCAGCAGCAGAACACCAGGCAGAATCCTCACAACTGTTCAGATTATTTCTCCCCTCCCATGCAGTCTCAGACTCAGAGTTCGATTTGGAGGATTTAAATGAGCAAATGGTACCATGTTTCCAAACGTTTTGTCAGCCAAGGGCACCATGTTCAAGGCTCTGGAGGAGGGTTAACATTGCTGCCAACATCCTGTCTTCAGGGCTATCGCATCTCTCTGTGCCTGGGGCAGGGTGGGGGGAACTGGGTCAGCTAATTTCCAAGGCTCCTCCAGTTCTGCCCATCTCTGATCCTGCTAGCAGAAAAGAGGATTGTGGCCCTTGCCACCAGAATTTTGTAGCTCTGGTGACAATGGGTCCTATAACTAAAGTCGTCTTGGCACTTAAAATGGACCCAGTATTTCCCAAGAATGTTAAAAACATGTTCATGTAAACCAAGTGCCTGGATAAGAAAAAAAAAATGTTCACAGTGGGAGAAAATAGGAAAGGTGAATGGCTGGTTCTAAGTAATCACCGTCATGGGTTTTGCAGCTGTCATTTTGGGCAGGGCGGGGCACCTCTGAGGCCAGATCTCTGGCCTCCCCCCAACACACACACTAAATGATTGGCACCCACAGCCACCTGGACAACCCAGTACGCTTTCCACACATTTCCAGGAGCTGTAGCCCCTGAGAGCTGGTTGAGGAAGATGGATGTACTTATGCTAATTTCAGAAATTAATTGGGCTTTTAAAAATATTATTTAGGGGGGTTCTATTTACCTCTGGATTTTAAATTAGTTATGTATTGTGCAACACAGAGTTCTGTCCTTGTGATTTTTGTGTTCTGCAAGTCATTCCATAATTCAAGTCAAATACAATTTTCAACTGAAAATCCCACTATTTAGAAAACTTACTCACCCTTAGATGAAGGCCCACTTATTTTGAGCAAAAGGCAAATCTGCAGGCTTAGGGGTGAGTGAGAAGGAAGGAAGGGAAGTTGCAGAGGGAACTCACGTCTCTTGCTTGCCCTCTCTTCCCTAATGCCTTGTCACCACTGAGGCCAAGCTTTGTTCCACGTCCCCCCAACTCACAACCCTGATTCAGGACATTTTTCCCAGTGCCCATGGTATAAGCTGGGATTACCTCTCTCCCCGACCCCAGTAAATGGGTGATGGGCAGGGGCAGAGAGAGGCAGGGAAGGAGCCTGATTGCAGCAGAGAAGAGAAAGATTCTTGCTATCCTCATGGAATTGTGGTTTTTTTCTAATAGGAATATTGCTATAATATCAGTAAAATAGAAATCCATAAGCTCAAGATATAGAATCAATCTAAGTGTCCATTAATGGGTGAATGGCTTTTAAAAATGTGGTATATTTCCACAATGGAATACTGTTCAGCTTTAGAAAACAAGAAACTCATCATTTGCAACATGAGTGAACCTGGAGAACACCACCATACTAACTGAAATAAGCCAGGCACAGAAAGACAAATATTGCATGATCTCACTTGTATGTGGGCTCTTAAAAAGTCCAATCCATAGAAGCAGAGAGTGGAATGGGTTGCCAGAGGGTGGGGTAGCGGGAGGTTGCAGAGATGTGGGTCAAAGAATACAAACATTCAGTTACAAGAGATCTATCATGTAGCATGGTCACTATAGTTAATAATAAAATATTGTATACTTGAAAATTGCTAAGAGAGTAGATCTTAAATGTTCTCACAGCAAAAAATGATAATGTTAGGTGATAGACATGTTAACTCAGTCATTTTACAATATATACATACATCAAGACATCACACTGTACATTATAAACATACATAACTTTTATTTGTCAACTGTATCTTAACAAAAAAAATGTTGTAAAGAAACCTGTGGGCTCCCTGGAAACTTTATCCCAATTTATAGCACCAATTCTGCAGGAAAAATGCAATCCCAATTCTAAACAATTTTGTGAACAAGCTTTTCTTTAGGAGAACTGCTTTGGTGAGATTTATTCTTCTTTGGGGCAGTGAAAAAGAAGAGTGCCTACTCTCTTTTATTCCCTATTAGCCAGAGAAAACACTGAAATCTGAGCCTAATTTTGCAGTGTACCCAGAAGTAGCCTGTGTCATCTTTAATGAACGCAGGGACCTACTATTATTGCAACCTGGGAATTTACATATTCATATTCAGTTCCATGAGTGAGTCATCAGCTTTTTCATTTTGTTCTTTGGGCTCAGAAATATACATCAATATATCCCCAACAATTGTGGAGAAGGAAGCTTTCCCTCTGTGTACCTCTAACACCTTCACTACTTCCTCTTTATCTGATAATAGTCCCACACCTGGGATTCAAGACCCCACCTTCCAATTTGTGTCTTGAGCAGTTTTTCGATCAGTCCTATGAAACAGGTCAATGCTGAAAAGTCCACAGGCTACAAAGTTAACTGCCACTGAAGAGTGAAAAGAGACTGCTGCCTGCATAGCCCTGGGTTCTGGTCTTCTGGACCCTCACCTGCTGTGTCTAGAGATACTTGGACCATTGAAACAACATCTTTAAAGCTCAGTGATATGGTTTGGATGTGTGTCCCTGCCAAAATCTCATGTTGAATTGTAATCCCCAGTGTGGGAGGTGGGACCTGGTGGGAGGTGATTGGACTATGCGGTGGATTTTCCCCACTGGTGCTGTTCTGGAGATAAGAGTTCTCATGAAATCTGGTTGTTTAAAAGTATGTGACAGCTCCCCCCACTTCCTTCTGCTTGGCTGTGGAAGACACGTCTGCCCCCTTTCATCTTCTGCCATGATTGTAAGTTTCCTGAGGCCTTTCCGGCCATGCTTCCTATTTAGCCTGTAGAACTCTTTAAGAGCCAATTAAGCCTCTTTGCTTTATAAATTACCCAGTCTGAGGTATTTCTTTATAGCAGTGTGAGAACAAACTAATACACTCAGAATCTTGTGATCACCCTTATTTCAGTCTACCAGCATCATTCATTCATTCTACATCCTGTATTGCTAGAATATAAAAGTTGGGAGTGGCTTGAGAAGAAGTAGGAAAGAGAAGCAAGGGCTAAACACCTTAGGTTGTGGTATCTCTTTTTCCTCCTACCCTTTCAAGTCAGTGATGCTCTACATGGATAAGAAGTCATCCCATTGTCAATTTTATCTCCTGAAGATTTACTTGCTCAGCTAAAAAAGAATAAAATTATAACTTTTGCAGCAACATGGATGAAACTGGAGGCCATTGTCTTAAGTAAAATCACTCAGAAACAGTCAAATACCACATGTTCTCACTTAGAAGTGGGAGCTAAATAATGTGTACACATGAACATAAAGTGTGGAATAATAGTCATTGGAGACTTGGAAGGGTGGGAGGGGAGTGGGGGATGAAAAATAGCATAGTGGGTACAAGATACATTATTCAGGTGATGGTTAAACTAAAAGCCCAGCTTCACCATGACACAATATATCCATGTAACTCCACTTGTACCTCTTAAATTTATACAAAAAAATTTTTTTAAGATTTATGTGCTAAGGAGTTTGAACCTTACTTGTGGCAGTGAAAAGATACTAAAGGGTTCTGAGCTCCCTTTTAAATAAATCACTCTACTCCTATAGAAGTTGGATTTGAAGGCACAGGGAGACCAGCTGGGAGGCTTTAACACTGGTGCAGGTAGGATTGATGGTAGACTGAGCAGCAGAGAGGTGGGGATGGAGTCAAAAACATTTAGGAGTTTGAGTAGTCAGTAGGATGATGCTTACAGCCAGGGAGCGTCAACATTTTCTAAAGGTAGGAAAAGGAAGCCATTCTCAGGTAAACTTAAGAGAACTAAAAGGCATGCAAGTAGTTCAGAATGTGTCCAAAGTCAAGGACATGGAGGAAAATGTGCTTCTCATGTCAACATTCTGGGAAAAGATGAAAAGTATGCATTAGATTAGGTAACAAGAAGGGCATTGGTGACCTTGGCAAGTTCTCTTGTGCTCAGTTTCTTACTATCTGTCTTTCACTCTACAAGAGGTAGGTGTGTTAGGAAAAGGTATGAAAAGATACATGCACTAAACCCTTAACGCCATTGTCTCATGGTAGATTGTGAATCTTCTTTATCTGTACCTTCCAGGTTGTTGTTTTTTGGTTTTTTTGTTTGTTTGTTTGTTTGCTATAGGCATGTATTACTTGTCATTAACTTATTTATGTAAGAAGATAAAAGAGACATGAGGAATGCAGAACCTGGGGTCAGGGGCTCTCAGAACCTTTAGTGAACAAATCGAATCCTCTCACATTTGTCCTAGCCAGAGGAGACCCTGAATGTCTGATATTTCTTATTCTTCCAGTCTTCTGTTTTAAAGCTTTACTTTAAAATTATATTTACTAAACTTCCTCATGAAAAGAGAAAAGTAGATATGTAGGTAAACATGAATGAAAACAAATTAAAATGATGGACTATGATGATCTTCTATACACACCGTGTTAGTCTGTTCAGGCTGCTCTAACAAAACACCACAAGGTGGCTTATAATCAACAGAAATGTGTTGCTTACAGGTCTGGAGGCTGAGAGGTCCCAGATCAAGGTGCCAGCAGATTCTGTGTCTGGTGAGCGCCTCTTCCTTGTTCAGAGATGGTGTCTTCTCTTCGTGTCCTCACGTAGTGGAAGCAGTGAATGAGCTCTCTGGGCCTCCTTTTATAAGAACATGAATCTCATTCATGGGGGCTTTACCCTTCTGACATAATCACCTTCCAAAGGCGCCACTTCCTACTGTCATCGCCTTAGGGGTTAGGATTTCAACATACAAATTTGAGGGTAACATCCACGTTCAGCTCATTGCACACAGGCATTTCATGATGAATGGATTTCACAACAAAGCAAGACTTGTAAGAAAAAAATCCATGCCCATGGCATGGCACTTTAAAAGTTGCCTGTCCCTAAGACAAGGCAGTTATACCAGAAACCAGGCTTTGTGTTGTAACTGTTACACAAGGCTGCTGCAGTTGACAAGAATCTGATGACATGACCCTTAAATGTGTGGCAACCCTGAAGCTCATTGGCTCACCAACCCAGACGACGATGGCTTTGAATACTGAGGATAAGCTCTTTTTGAAAAGGAAGCATGGGCTGGGCACAGTGGCTCACGGCCTGTAATCCCAGCACTTTGGGAGGCTGAGACAAACAATCACCTGAGGTCAGGAGGTCAAAACCAGCCTGGCCAACATGGCAAAACCCCATCTCTACTAAAAATACAAAAATTAGCTGGGTATGGTGGCGCACACCTCTAATCCCAGCTACTGGGGAGACTGAGTTAGAAGAATTGCTTGAACTTAGGAGGTGGAGATTGTAGTGAGCTGAGATTGTGCCACTGCACTCCAGCCTAAGTGACAGAGTGAGACTCTGTCCCCCAAAGAAAAAAAAATGGAAGTATGTATCGAGAAAGTGGGATATAAAAATTTTAAGCTGGACATGGTGGCTCACATCTGTAATCCAGCACTTTGGGAGGCCAAGGCAGGCAGATCACTTGAGGTCAGGAGTTCAAGACCAGCCTGGCCAAAATGGCAAAACCCCATTTCTACTAAAAAAACAAAAATTAGCTGGGCGTGGTGGCACACACCAGTAATCCCAGGTACTCAGGAAGCTGAGGTACAAGAATCGCTTGAACCTGGGAGGCAGAGGTTGCAGTGGGCGGAGATCACACCTCTGGACTCCAGCCTGGGCAAGAGAATGAGATTCCATCTTCAAAAAAAAAATAATAATAAGCTGGGCACAGTAGCATGTGCCTGTAGTCTCAGCTACTCAGGAGGCTGGGACAAGAGAATCGCCTGAGTCCAGCAGGCAAAGGTTGCAGTAAGCCCGGGTCACACGCCATTGCACTCTACCCTGGGAGATAAAAGTAAAACCCCGTCTCAAAAAAAAAGGAAAAAAAAAATCAAAGTTCTGTTTACATTTCCTTTGAAATAATCCTAGTTCTGTTTCACCAAGGAAATGATTGAAAGATGAGGATTTCAAGATTTTTTAAATTTTACAAATTTTTTTAATTTCAAATACTTTCAAGTGTTAAAAATAAATATTAATTCATATGTTAACAGAAATCTCATACCCCAAACAAAATTGCCTAAGACAAAACAGCTATGAGTGACATATTACAAGTCATTTGGATGGTATTTTCCCATGGTTTCTGGTATAGCCACTGAGCCATGCGGACCAACTCTTCATGGTTGGTGGCAACAGTTGTAAACCTTAGACCCAGCTAACTAAGTTTGTTTTGACAGAATGATTTAATTCTTCCATTCATTTTGGGTGGTTATGCAAATTTGATTCATACATATGATTTGCCAATGTTGGATTTAAGCAGAGTCCATATCTTTTCTAACTGAATCAGAGGAGAGAAATCTTGTGTACATGACTATTGTATTCAAAGATAGACTAATAATCAGGTATGGCAAGTCCAAGAACACTTTCGCCAGTGCCTGGAGTGGTTTTCCAGCATAAGGGAAGGGTTGGGCTGAGCCGTGCACATCTTCCCACCCAGTACCTCCCCCTGGGTAGGGGAGCATGAGTCAAAGACAGATATAACCAGTTAGAGTGGGATGCAGCAGCTCTTCTCCCTGCAACCCTCAGCTTTCAGGGGGCTGTCAGTGAGGCATGGTATGGTCTTTTTAGCACATTATTTTCTTTCTTTCTTTCTTTCTTTCTTTCTTTCTTTCTTTCTTTCTTTCTTTCTCTCTCTCTCTTTCTTTCTTTCTTTCTTGAAACAGATTCTCACTCTGTCGCCTAGGCTGGAATGCAATGGCATGATCTCAGCTCACTGCAACCTCCACCTCCTGGATCAAGCAATTTTCCTGCCTCAGCCTCCCAAGTAACTGGGGTTACAGTCGCCCACCACCACACCTGGCTAATTTTTTTTTTTTTTTTGGTATCTTTCATAGAGATGGGGTTTTGCCATGTTGGCTGGGTTGGTCTTGAACTCCTGACCTCAGGTGATCCACAGGCCTGGGCTTCCCAAAGTGCTGGGATTACAGGCGTGAGTCACCACATCTGGCCAGCACATTATTTTCAAGAAGTCAAAATGCCAAAGCAAGAATGCCACTGATATCATTGGTAGGATTTCAGATCCAATGGCTAATAATAAAAGAACTCCTTTGTGTTTTTCCTTCTTGGTGGGTGGACTGGCTTTTGGCGAAACAGTGAGGGTCACATCACCTTCTCTTCTTTCTCATCTCTAAGAGAGGCAGTGAGGGACTCACCCTCTCTCACCTCGCCATGGCCTCCTTACCTACCAGCCCCTGCTGCATTTAGGCTGAACAGGTGAGCAGAAGTGGTGTCAGTGTCTTGAGCATGACTGTCCCATGCTTTTCTCCTCATTTCCAATGGCTGTGCAGGCCTTGAGTTAAAGAAGCTGGATCAGAAGAGTTGGGGGTAAAAGAGAGGTGCATGATGAGAACTCAGTTAATGGGTACAATGTACATTATTCAGGTGATAGATAACCTAAAAGCCCTGACCTGACCACCATGCAATCTATGCATGGTACGCATACTCCATAAATCTGTTCAAAAAAACAAGAGCCTAGATCTCTGAGCCATTACTGCAGCTCACAAGACTGTGATATGAGTAAGAAACAAACCTTCACTATGTAAAGCCAGTGACATTTGATGTTTGCTGGTAACTTTTTATAATATCTGCCTGTATTAGTCCATTTTCACCCTGATGATAAAGATATCCTCAAGACAGGGTAATTTACAAAAGAAAGAAGTTTATTGGACTTACAGTTCCACATGGCTGGGGAGGCCTCACAACACGGTAGAAGGTGAAAGGCAAGTCTCACATGGCAGCAGACAGAAGAAGAGAGCTTGTGTTGGAAAACTCCCATTTTTAAAACCGTCAGATCTCATGAGGCTCATCCACTGTTACAAGAACAGCTCAGGAAAGACCCGCCCCATAATTCAATCACCTCCCACTGGGTTCCTCCCACAACATGTGAGAATTGTGGGAGTTACAATTCAAGATCAGATTTGGGTGGGGACACAGCCAAACCATATCAGTGTCTTTGATTTTTTTTCTCTGCAGGTATCCTAAAACTTTTTTTCTAAGCCAAGGAATACTAGAAAACTTTTGGAGGTGATGAATATGTTTATTACCTTGATTGTGGTGATGGTATCACACGTGCATGCATAAGTTCAAACTCATCAAATTGTATACATAAATATTTTCAGTTTTTTGTATATCAATTTCACCTTAATAAAGTTGTAAAAAAATCTGAATATGGAAGGAAACATTTTCCCTACCCAAGCAACTTTTGGCTGTCCCACAAGTAGTAATCACTGATAGGTCTCTGGACCCAAAGTGTTATGTGTACTGATGGGCAGAGTGCACCATCAGAGCCTGGGGATGAGGACAGCACCCTCAGGACCATTGCCGCTCAGGAGGCAGATCTGGAAATGACATATGTAAAAATATAACCCCCTACCCACTGGCACAGGAAGGAAAATATTTGCGAAGTTTAGAGAATTTTTTAAACGTTACCTTTGTGAGTAATTTGTGATGTCCAATGGGCCAGCCCTTAAAAACGTCCCTCTGTTCCTTGGTCCCAAGAGTATGAGGTGAATAAGGCTTCTTTATTTAAGCGATCTTGAAAGGTACTAATGCCGGCCTGCTCTGGCTACTAGATCTGTCCCAGCCCTCCAACACACAGGCCCCAGAATTCCTCTAGTATAGCTGGATCTTTCCTGAGGAATTGGCAATGTTGGAAACAGGAATCATCCTTATCAAATATCTCATCCCAAAGACCTCCCATATCCTGATCTGCAATGTACCAAGACATGCTTCCATCTTTCCGGTGGCCAACCACACCTTCCCTCTTTCCTCCTCACCCAGGGAATCCCTCTCCAGTATCTCATTTCATCCCTCCCTAGTCTCAACATGCTTCACACATTTTAGCTGGAGAAGAGAATATAATATGACACCTTTTTAAGGGAAAGTAAAGCAGAGTGATTGAGAAGGGAAATAAAATTCACAGTGTGCAAGGAACTGAATGTTTGTGTGATATCTACAGCACTGTTTCTTAGACCTTAATGTGCATGCAAATCACTTGGGGGGTCATGTTAAATGCAGATTCTGACTCAGTAGGTCTGGGACTGACATTCCATATTTCTAGATTCCCTGGTGATGCTGATGCTGCTGGTCCACAGAGCATACTTTAAGTATCAAGGGTCTGTTTGCACAGTGGCTGGCACAGAGTGTGCACTCAAACATATTGAATTAAATTGCAGGGGAATTTGGGCTTTATGCCAGGACTCCTCAGCAGGAACAAGTGTGATAAGGTAAAGCAATCCACTAAACCAGCAGCATATAATCCCAGAATCACAAAAAATTACCCAGGGAGTCATTTTAAAATTCCAATGCTTAGGTCCCTGTCTTCAGAGATGCTGATTTAATTAGTCTGGGGTGAAGACTGGACAATCAACATTTTAAAAAGATTTCTAAGTGATCCCAATATGCAGCCAGGTTAGGGGAACAGTGAATTCAATAAACCTGTGGCATTGCCTTCTATGTGCCAGGCATTGTACTCTGAGCAAGGCACTGGAAGTACAGAGTTGACTAAGACCAAGTTCCTGCCCTCAGCGAACTAATAGGGGAAATAGGTCCACACATGACTCTAATGCAAAAAGGCACTATAGTATATTTATAAAAACTATTTTGGGAATACAGATGAGGGAGAAACTAATTCAGCCTGAAGGAAGTGGTAGGAAAAAAAGGCCAGCGGCCAAGAGTTAAGACATTTGGACATTAAAGGATGAGTAGTGGGTTGCCAGGCAGATATGGGAGGTGACTATTCCAAATCTCTGTTCTTCCCCATTACTAGCCATGGGTAATAATGCTTGGCCAGGCTCAGGCTCCCAAATTATGTACTAGCTGCCTACTGCTGCCAAAGGTTAGGATGATGAGGATCTTTCCACAGGGAATAAGGTCAATCCAATGCATATCCTTTTTGACTAGCTGGGGATACTTGTAAGGTCATGTACACACTGTAAGCATGCTGTGTGAGTCAGAGTGCTGTCAAGAAAACAGCCCACATCAGATATGCAATAGAGTGAAATTAATGGGGAACCAATTATTTGATAGAGTTTCTGAAAATCTAAATGAAGAATCATAAAGCAACACAGATATTAGCAAATGCGGAATGTCCAGTACTCAAGGGATGCAAGGAGGTGATGGGACTAATAGAATCCAGTGGTCAGAGGTGTCTGACAGGAGCTGGAATCGCAACAGGGACTGCACAGAGGAAGCTGGACTGACCAAGGAGATGGAGCCATTGCCAATAATGTGAAGACGACACCCAAGGGGGAGGCCAGAGGGAGATAGCTGCCTTTCCCTTCCTTCTGCTCCATAGTCTCCCATTAATGCATCCCATTGGCTAAATCCAGCCAGGAAACGGTTGGCAAAAAGCCTAGGTGATACAGCTTTCAGGAGTTGGCCTCCAAAGGGTAGGGAGTGAATCTGGGTGTTTGTAAGCTTAAATCATGTATTCTGGATTTCTGGCTGAAGGCTTACATCAAAAGTGGGCTGCGTAATTTCCTTTTACTCTCCCCTACACCTAAAACTTTATTTTGGCCCAGGGTAGAACTTACCATCTGGTGTACTGGAGACACTTGGGTGAGAATCCCCAAGCAGGACATCTCTAGCTATAAGTGGATTTTTTCATTTACCCTAGGATGCTAGACAAATATATATCATCTGTGTGCCATGAAGTAAACATATTTCAGAAGCAATACTATAAGAATAGGCAAAGAAAGAGGGATTAGAGAAAGCTCACATTTAGGAAGTCTCCCCTCAAGCAGAGTGAGTGTCAACTGCCCAAAGAGATCCCCATGTACAAATGCATTGTAGTAAAAATGCTGAAAATAAAAGACAAAAGGAACTGAGAAACTCCAAGATGAGGCAGTTCCAGACCCACCCAATAGTACTAGCAAAGAGAAGAGCATGAAGGAGACAGCCAACATGAAAGGAGGGAAGTGCGATGAAAATCCATTTTCTTTACAGAATTCTGAATGAAGGGCGACTAAAATAAAACAGAAAGTTTACAAGCATCAGGTTTTGAAATAAATAACAGGACACTGTAGAATGTTCTGCATCATAAACAATTGTTCCTTTCAGTTCCTATACCCACAGAAATAAAGTGTGACACACACATGGGAAAAAAAAACAGGTAATGGAAACTGCCTAAGAGAGGGCCCAGATTGAATTTAACAGACAAAGACTTTAAGGCTATCATTACAAATGTGTTCAAAGAACTAAAGGAAAACAGGGTTTAAAAAGTTTTTAAAAAGATTATGACAATGTTTCATCAAACATTCAATATCAATAAAGAGGCATTTTTTTAAAAAATTAAAATTCTGGCATAAGTACAGTAACTGATGTTATTTAAAAAAAAAAAAACTAAAAAGGCTCAACTATAGATGTGAATTGGCCAAAGAAAATTACAGCATAATTGAAGATAGATCAACAGAGAGTATGAAATCCAAAACAGAGAGAATAAAGAATGAAGAGAAAGAAACAAAATCTTTTAGAAATATGGGACACCATTAAGCATATTGACATACACTTAATTGAAGTAATGGGAGAGGAGACAAAGGAACAGAAAAATTCTACCCATCCAGTACCAACCAACTCTAATTAGAATAAATGCAAAGAGATCCCATGTACAAATGCATCATAGCAAAAATGCTGAAAATAAAAGACAAAAGGAAAATTTTGAAAGTGGCAAGAGAAAATGACTTGTCACATACAAAAAAAAACCCTAATAAGAATGATATCTGATTTATTATAAAAAATTATGTAGGACAGGAGGCAGTGGGATAGCATATTCAAAGTGCCCCCCTAAACAAGTAAGACTCATATCAGAAAAACTACCTTTCAAAGATAAAGGTGAAATAGCTGGGCACAGTGGCTCATGCCTGTGTAATCTCAGCACTTTGGGAGGCTGAGGCAGGTGGATACCTGAGGTCAGGAGTTCTAGGCCAGCCTGGCCAACACGGGGAAACCTCATCTCTAAAAAATATACAAAAAACTAGCCAGATGTGGTGGCACACGCCTGTAATCCCAGCTAGTCAGGAAGCTGAGGCAGGAGAATTGCTTGAGCCTGGGAGACAGAGGTTGCAGTGAGCCGAGATTGCACCACTGCACTCCAACCTGGGTGACAGAGCGAGATTCCGCCACACACACAAAAAAAATTAGGCCAGGTGTGGTGGCTCACGCCTGTAATCTCAGCACTTTGGAAAGCCAAGGTAGGTGGGTCATGAGGTCAGGAGATCAAGAACATTCCTGGCCAACATGGTGAAAGCCCATCTCTACTAAATATGCAAAAATTAGCTGGACGTGGTGGCGCATGCCTATAATCCCAACTACCTGGGAGGCTGAGGCAGAAGAATCGCTTGAACCAGGAAGCTGGAGGTTGCAGTGAGCCGAGATTTCACCACTACATACCAGCCTGAGACTCTGTCTCAAAAAATTAATTAATTAATTAAAAATAAAGGTGAAATAAAAACATTCCCAGATAAACAAAAAGTCAGAAAATTCATTACTAGTACAACTTTCTCACAAGAAATACTAAGGCAGTTTTTTTTATGCTAGAAGCACGAAAACACTAGACAGTGTTTACTAACAGAAGGAAATTGGAAAAATTCACCAACACATAAAAATTTAAAAGCAAGCTCTGAAAAAACCAATAGGTCACTGAAAAAAAATCACAAAGGAAATTATTAATAGAAAATATTCTAGATGAGTAAAAATGAATACACACCGTAGAAAAATTTATGAGACTCAGTTAATGCAGCAGTTAGAGAGAAACTTATACCTGCCTACTTTAAGAGAAGAAAAGAAAATATTTCAAATCAACAACCTAACACTCCACCTTAAGACAGTGAAAAAAAGAGCAAAAACCCAAAACAAGCAGAAGGAAGTAAATAAGGACTATAGCAGAAATTAATAAAACACATTATAGAAAAATAATAATGATTATCAATGAAACAAAAGTTGCTTCTTTGAAATGACCAATAAAATTGACAAACCTTTAGCTAGACTGATCAAGAAAAGAGGGTTAAGACTCATATTACTAAAATCAGGAATAAAATAGGATATATTGCTACCCACCTCAGAGAAATAAAAAGGAATATAAGAAGATACCATGAACAGAGGTATGCCAACAAATTAGATGACCTAAACAAAATGGACATGTTTCTAGAATGATACAGGCTACCAAAACTGACTTAAGAAAAAGTAGAAAACCTGAACACATCTATAAGTAAAAACACTGAAACAGTAATTTAAACACTATCTACAAAGAAAAGCCCAGTCAAGATGACTTTACTAGTGAATTATACCAACAATTAAAGATGAATTAATACCATTTCCCAACAAATTCTTCCAAAAATAGAAGAGGAGGGAATACATCTCAATACATTCTATGAGGCTTATGTTATCCTGATACTGAAACTAAACAAGTACATACAAGAAAATAAATCTGCACACCAATATCTCTTATGCACATAAACATAAAAATCTTCAACATAATACTAGCAAATCAAATCTAGCAATACATATGTTTTTGATTTTCTGGAGTTTTGGGCTTATTTGTTTTTCAGACAGGATCTCACTCTGTTGTGCAGGCCGGAGTGCAGTGGCACAATCACAGCTCACTGTAGCTTCAAACCCTTGGGTTCAATTGATCCTCCCATCTCAGCCTCCTGAGTAGCTAAATTTTATTGTAAAAATTTGTATAGAGATGGAGGTCTCACTGTGTTGCCCAAGCTGATCTCACGCTCCTGGCCTCAAGTGATCTTCCCACCACAGCCTCCCAAAGTGCTGGGATTGCAGGCATTAGCCACTATGCCCAGCCTGTATCCAGTAATATGTAAAAAGGATTATGACCATAACCAAGTGGGATTTATCCTAAGAATGTAAGGTTGATTTCATAAAAGAAAATCAATTAATATAATATATCATTTTTGTTTTTTAGACAAAGACTCACTCTCTTGCCCAGGCTGCAGTGCAGTGACATGATCTCTGCTCACTGCAACCTCCGCCTCCTGGGTTCAAGTGATTCTCGTGCCTTAGCCTCCCGAGTAGCTAGGATTACAGATGCCCGCCACGAGGCCTGGCTAGTTTTTGTAATACATCTTAACAATAGAATTAAGGAAATAAACCACATGATCATCTCAAAATCAATTGACGAAATTCAACTCTTGATGATAAAAACACTCAAAAACTAGGAATAGAAGAAGGGAACTTCCTCAACCTGATAAAAAGGCATCTATACTTAATGGTCAAAAGCTGAACACTTTTGTACTAAGATTGGACATAAGAAAAGGATGACCATTTCCACCACTTTATTCAACGTTGTATTGGAGGTTTTAGCCAGCACAATTAGGAAAAACTAACTAAATAAAAGGTATCCAGATTTTAAAGAAAGAAACATGTCTCTGGCTGCAGATGCCATGATCAGACAACTCTAAAATATCCAGTAAAAAACTTTGAGAACTAACAAATGGGTTTAGCAATGTTGTAGATACAAGGCCAATATACAAAAATCTACTGTGTGATCATACAGTAGGAATGAACAAACAAAAAAAAAAAGAAACAATTTTGGCCTGGTGCAGTGGCTCACACATGTAATCCCAGCACTTTGGGAGGCTGAGGAAAGTGGGTCACCTGAGGTCAGGAGTTTGAAACCAGCCTGGCTAACATGGTAAAACCCTGTCTCTGTTAAAAATACAAAAATTAGCCAGGGCATGGTGGTGCACACCTGTAATCCCAGCAACCTGGGAGGCTGAGGCAGGAGAATTGCTTGAACCTTGGAGGCAGAGGTTGCAGTGAGCCAGGATTGTGCCACTGCACACCAGCCTGGGTGACAGTAAGACAGAGTGAAGAAAAAAAACAAAAAAACAATTTCATTTATAATGCATCAAAAAGAGTAAAATGGGGCAGGGTGCAGTGGCTCATGCCTGTAATCCCAACACTTTGGGAGCTTGGGGCTGGCAGGTCACTTGAGGTCAAGAGTTCAAGACCAGCTTGGCCAACATCGCAAAACCTCGTCTCTACTAAAAAAAGAAAAAAAAAAAAGTAACTGGGAGTAGTGGTGGGTGCCTGTAATCCCAGCTACTGAGGAGGCTGAGGCAGGAGAATCACTTCAATCTGGGAGGCAGAGTTTGCAGTGAGCATAGATCACGCCATTGCACCCCAACCTGGGTGACAGAGGGAAACTTTGTTACAAAAAAATAAAAATAAAAAAAAATACAATGGGAATAAAGTTAACAAAAAAGTGCAGAAACTGTACTCTGAAAATTAGAAAACATTGTTGAAGGAAATTTTAAAAGACATAAGTAAATGGAAAGACATCTATGTTTATGGATCAGAAGACCTAGTATTTTTAAGATGACAATATTCCCTGGACTTACTTAGACTCGACACATTTTCTAACAACATTCTACCTAGCTTCTTTGCAGAAATTATTAAGCTGATGCTAAATTTCATTTGGAAATTCAAGGAACCCAGAAGAACCAAAGCAATCTTGAAAAATAACAAAGTGAGAAGATTCACACCTCTGATATCAAATTTTACTAGTAAAGCTAGTAATCGATATAGTGTGATATTAGAATAAGAAAAAGATGTACAGATCCTTGGACTACACTTAGGAGTTTAGAAATAAATCCTCACATTTACAGTCAGTTGATTTTTGGCAAGAGCCCTACCACAATTCAATGGAAGAAAGAATAATCTGTTAAACAAGCAATTCTGGAACAGCTGGCTATCTAGAAGACAAACATGAAGTTGTACTCTTACCTCACACCCATTAGAAAATTAGCTCAAAATAGATCAAACATCTCATATAAGAGTTAAAGCTATAATATTCTTAGAAGAAAACATTGGCATATATCTTTGTGACCTTGGAGTAGGCAATGGGATTTTAGCTATGACACCAAAAGCACAACCAATAAAATTGAAAATAGACAATTTAGACATTACCAAAATTAAAAACTTTTGGCCAGGTGTGGTGGCTCATGCCTGTAATCTCAGCACTTTGGGAGGCCAAGGCGGGTGGATTGCCTGAGGTCAGGAGTTTGAGACCAGCCTGACCAACGTGGAGAAACCCTGTCTCTACTAAAAATACAAAATTAGTTGGACATGGTGGTACATGCCTGTAATCCCAGCTACTTGGGAGGCTGAGGCAGGGGAATTGCTTGAACCTGGTGGTTGCAGTGAGCCAAGATTGTACCATTGCAACTCCAGCCTGGGCAACAAGAGCAAAACTCCATCTCAAAAAAACAAAAATTAAAAACTTTTATTCTTCAAAGGACACATCAAGAAAATTTAAAAGCACCCCAGAGAATGGGAGAAAAATTTGTAAATCATATATCTGAGATATCTAAAGAACACACAACTCAATAATGCAAATAATACAATTTTAAAACAGGCAAAAAAAATCTAAATAGCTATTTCTCGAAAAAAAAAAAAGATATGCAAATACCCCAAATGCATATAAGATGCTTAATTATTCTTTCCTTCCTGCATTGAATTTTCTTGGCATCCCCATCAAAAATCAACTGACTGTAAATATTTCCAGACCGTCAATTCTATTCCACTGATTGTCATTTCTATTCTTACGTCAGTGACATACTGTCTTGACTACTGTAAATTGGAAACCAGGAAGCGTACGTCCTCTAACTTTATTCTTTTCCAAGACTGTTTTGGCTATTCTGGGTCTCTTGCATTTTCATATAAATTTTAGATTAGCCTGCCAATTTCTACAAAGAAGCCAGCTGGGATTTTAATCAGGATTGTTTTGAATTTTAGATCAAGTTGGGGGAAATATTGCCATCTTAAATATAGTCTTCTAGCTGTGTACAGTAGCTCACTCCTATAATCCCAGCACTTTGGGAGGTCGAGGTGGGCAGATCGCTTGAGGTCAGGAGTTTGAAGCCAGCCTAGACAACATGGTGAAACCCCATCTGTACTAAAAATACAAAAATTAGCCAGGTGTGGTGGTGCATGCCTGTAGCTACTCAGGAGGCTGAAGCAGAAGAATTGTTTGAACTTGGAAGGTGGAGGTTGCAGTGAGCTGAGGTCATGCCACTGCATTCCAGCCTGCATGACAGAGTGAGACTCCACCTCAATAAAATAAAATATAAAGTCTTTTGATTCATTAACACAAATGTATTTCTATTTATTTGGCTTTTCTTTAATTTCTTTTAACAGTGTACAAGTTTTTGGATTTTCAGTGTACAAGTTTTGGACTTATTTTATTAACATATTCCTAAGTATTTATTGTTTTTGATGCTATTGTAGATGGAGTTTTCTTAATTTTGTATCCAGATTGTTCCCTGCTAATTTATAGAAATATTTATATAAACTAGAAATGTCAGTCTTGTATCCTGCATCCTTACTGAACTGATTTATTAGTTCCAATGTTTTCTTCTTGGTGAATTCCTTAAGATTTTCTATATACAAGATCATGTATATAGAAATGTACCTACGTACAAGTAGCTTGTATACATGAATCTACACACAAGATTGTGTCATCTACAAATAAATGTAGTTTCATGTCTTCCTTTTAAGTTGAGATGCCTTTGCTTTATTTTCTTTGTCTACCTGCCCTAGCTAGTACATCCAGTACAATGCTGCACAGAGTGGCAAGAGTGGATATCCTTATGTTGTTACTGGTCTTAGTGGTAAAGCAATCAGACTTTTATCTGTAAGTATAATCTTAGCTGTGGGATTTGTCAGTGTTTTTTTGTAAAATATTCTTTGTTAGTTTCTTTGTCTATTCTTAGTTTGTCGAATATTGGATGTTGAATTCTGTCAAATGATTTTTCTGCATCTAATGATATAATGTTTTTATCTTTTATTAATATGCCATATTGCATTAATTGATTGTCATTAACTGATTAATTGATTTTCAAATGTTAAACTAATCTGTATTCCTGGGATATTTCCACTTTGTCATGGTGTCTAATCATTTTCATGTGTTCCTTGATTCAATTTGCTAATAGCTTTGGAGGATTTTCACATCTGTATCAGTAAGAGATGTTACTCCATGATTTTCCTTTTATTGTGATATCTATCGTTTTGGTATCAGGGTTATACAGGCCTCATAAGTAAGTTTGGAAATGTTTCCTCCCCTTTTAATTTCTGTAAGAGTTTGTAAGGATTCTTACATATTTGTTAAAATTCACCAGTGAAAATGTCTGTAGCTGAGTTTATGGGATGTTCTAAAGCTGCTAATTCAATTATTTTTGTCTTGTTATAAGTTTAGTCATATTTTCTGTTTCTTTGTGAGCTGGTTTTGTTCATTTGTTTTTGTTTCCAGGAATTTCTCCACTTCCTCTCAGATATGTAGTTTGTTGGCACACAATTATTTACTGTTTTCTTTATAACTCCTGTTATTTTATGTGAGGTCAGTAGTGAAGTCTCCTCTCTCAGTTCTAATTTTAGTGATTTTAATCTTCTCTCTCCTTGCTTTTGGTCAGACTAGCTAAAGATTCATCAAAATTGTTATTTTCAAAGAACCAACAACTGGTTTTGTTGATTTTCTCTATTTTTCTATTCTGTATTTCATTCATTTCCCTTCAAATGTTTATTATTTCATTTCTTATACTTGTTTTGAATTTAATTTGTTTTTTCTTTTTTTTCCTTCCCTTCCTCCCTCCCTCCCTTTCTTTTCTTTCTTTTTCTTTTCTCTTCTTTTTTTTTGTATCTTGCTCTGTTGCCCAGGCTGGAGTGCACTGGCACAATCACAGCTTGCTGCATCCTTGACCTCACAGACTCATGCAATTCTCCCACCTCAGCCTCCCAAGCAGCTGGGACTACGGGTCTGAGCTACCATACCCAGCTAACTTTTCTGTATTGTTCTGTTGCACCACGTTGCCCACTCAGGTCTGGAACTCTTGGGCTTAAGTGATTCACTCACCACCACCTCCCAAAGTGCTGGGACTACACCATACTTGGCCTTTTTTCCTATTTCTTTTTTTTTTTTTGAGACGGAGTTTCGCTCTTGTTACCCAGACTGGAGTGCAATGGTGCAATCTCGGCTCACCGCAACTTCCGCCCCCTGGGTTCAGGCAATTCTCCTGCCTCAGCCTCCTGAGTAGCTGGGATTACAGGCACGCGCCACCATGCCCAGCTAATTTTTTGTAATTTTTAGTAGAGACGGGGTTTCACCATGTTGACCAGGATGGTCTCGATCTCTTGACCTCGTGATCCACCCGCCTCGGCCTCCCAAAGTGCTGGGATTACAGGCGTCAGCCACCGCGCCCGGCCCTTTTTTCCTATTTCTTAAGGGGTACAGTTAGATTATTGATTTTAGATCTTGATTTATTTATTTATTTTTAGAGACAGGGTCTTGCTTTGTCACCCAGGCTGGAGTGTAGTGGCACCATCATAGCTTACTGCAGTCTGAAACTCCTGGGCTCAAGCGATACTTACGCCTCAGCCTATGGAGTAGCTGGTATTACAGGCAGGAGCCGCCACACCTGGCTTTTCCTTTTTTATTACAATAGTCTTTCCCGACTATAAATTGTTCTCTAAGCACTGCTTTATCTGCTTCCAGAGGTTTTGGTATTGATAGATGCAGGGGAAAGATAAGAGGGAGGGGCCCCAGAGAACTTCCCACTGGCCTGCACACTGGGAGAACAGGATGGAACCAGGGGACGTTTGGGCCGATTGCAGCCAGGAGAAGCCGGGACTCCTCGGTTTCTGTGTGGTGGTCTGGGATTCAATCTGTGAGGTGGAGGGCCTGTTAGGAGGTGAGGACTCCATCTCGCTTTTTTGAGTTTTCTTTCTTTCTTTTTTGCTTTTTGCCCAATAAAATCCTGCTCTACTCACCCTTCAATGTGTCCGCGTGCCTACATTTTTCTGGTAGTGTGACAAGAATCTTTTTTTTTTTTGAGACGGAGTTTTGCTCTTGTTACCCAGGCTGGAGTGCAATGGCGCGCTCTTGGCTCACCGCAACCTCCGCCTCCTGGGTTCAGGCAATTCTCCTGCCTCAGTCTCCTGAGTAGCTGGGATTACAGGCACACACCACCATGCCCAGCTAATTTTTTGTATTTTCAGTAGAGACGGGGTTTCACCATGTTGACCAGGATGGTCTCGATCTCTTGACCTCGTGATTCACCCGCCTCGGCCTCCCAAAGTGCTGGGATTACAGGCTTGAGCCACCGCGCCCGGCCTAAGAATCTGGTTTTAGCTGAACTAAGGAGCAAAGTTCTGCAACATTTCGGCACGGTGACATGGGGCTTGAGGAGGGGTCAGTAAGATTTGAACCAAAAATTATTTTTCCTATTCATTTTTAAGCCTTTTAGTCCTCAGACTTCTGAGGGTAGAGGAAACTGTGCACCAACCCACCCCAATGGCAGCGAGCACGTGGGATGGATGGGTAAACAGGGACTCCTCTGCCCACCTCCTGGCCAGGGCTAGGAACCAATCTGTATAAGAATAAGAGGTTCCTTGACCTTGTGATCCACCCGCCTCGGCCTCCCAAAGTGCTGGGATTACAGGAGTGAGCCACCGCGCCCGGCATGGTGGCGCGTGCCTGTAGTCCCAGCTACTCGGGAGGCTGAGGCAGGAGAATTGCTTGAACCCAGGAGGCGGAGGTTGCGGTGAGCCGAGATCGCGCCATTGCACTCCAGCCTGGGTAACAAGAGCGAAACTCCATCTCAAAAAAAAAAAAAAAAGAATAAGAGGTTCCTCCCCCAGGCATCTTTCCAACCCTGCACTTAACATTTTTTTCTTTTTCTCCACCCTGTCAGCAGTAAACTTTTAAGTGAGAGGGGTTTTTTTTTCTTCCTTTTCGAAGACGTTTTACTAGGCCAGGAATGAGAAGGATCACTGTTTATAGTCTCTGCAAAGTTTTAATTTTGAAAAGTGATTTGTGAGGTTGGTCTTAAGCTGTAGCCAATCTGGTGTGCTTTGCATGTGTCTCTGCATGGTCTGTAGCAAACGTTGCTGAAGGCTCCCTTGGAAGCTGGCCTGTAATCACGTGGTAATGCTTTGTTTAGCCTCTACCATTTTACAATGGTGGCCAGGGTTCAATACTGGTAGGAACTGAGTACTTTCAGGTTGATACCTGTATGATTCTTGCCATTTGCTGCTGATTCTCTTCTTCTCCATGAATAACATCTAGGCTTTTTCTGAAATCTTCCTTTCTCTGGGTTATCTTTAAAGGTTCTAAATTGTGTAAGAACTGCTTACCCCCTTTGAAAATACCTCACACACTTACAGTTAAGTCATAATCTTAATTGAGGCTTGTTGGTTTCACCTGCAAGATTACTTTCAACAAGGTTTGAAAGCCAGAAGTAGTGGCCATTTGGCAGGGCTAAAGTCAGATAATAAGGGAGTTAAAAGGATTTTCTTAAAGAGCGTTCATCTTAATTAAAAGTGGATAACCAAGTTATAGATATATTTAAAAGGCCTTTATGTTTTTCTTCTCTGGAATCTTGTTTTGTAGGGTTTTTTTTCTCAGTTGACTAAATTCTTTTTTTCCATTTTGTCTTGCCACTCTTATTATACATGCATTGTGTGTGTAAATATCTATAAAAAGAGCTCTAATTAATTGGCCTAAAGGAAGATCAGTGCTTGGATCAACATTTTTTAAAGGGAAAATAAAAGGTGTGGTAGCTTTTAGTTCACATGACTTTAATCTTTGATAAATAAAAGCAGTCTTAAAAATTATTGATGAAATGCAGATGTAATCAAAATGTAAAGAGGTGAATTAAATTATACAGGTTAGATACTAAGTTTCCTAAATGTTTTAAGGTTATAAACCACCTTTTTGGTTTTTGAGAACTGTTAGACCTTCCTGCTTCACAATTGGTAAAGCCTGGTGACATATGGAATTAACCAGGCCCTTAATTATGCTGAAAGGAGTCAAACCATGGCTGCACCCAGAACATAATTAAAACAAATTACCAGGTTTTACATTAGAGCTAAATATTGCTAAGAGTGGCCAGTCACAGCGGCTCATGCCTGTAATACCAGCACTTTGGGAAGCCCAGGTGGGTGGATCACAAGAGGTCAGGAGTTTAAGACCAGCCTGGCCAACATGGTGAAACCCCGACTCTACTAAAAACAAAAAAGTACAAAAATTAGCCGGGCATGGTGGCAGGCACCTGTAATCCCAGCTACTTGGGAGGCTGAGGCAGGAGAATTGCTTGAACCTGGGAGGTGGAGGTTGCAGTGAGCCGAGATCATGCCACTACGCTCCAGGGGCTCCAGCCTGGGCAACAGAGTGAGACTCCCTCTCAAAAAAAAAAAAAAAAAAAAAATTGCTAGGAGTTACCATTATAACATGAAATTGAAAATACTGCAAATAGATTTATATGCAAGGTGCATAAGAACAGTAAGATGTGCTTTTAGTAAAAGATTATATGAAAGCATGGAAATATAAATTCTTGCCTTGGGTTGAAGGATTGTTTTGAATTAGATAAGATAAAGTTGAAGCTTTAAAGATTGTACACATTAATCTTGCAGAAATTTCATGTGTGAATATATTGATTAAATTCAAAAGGGTATTATATGGTTTTTCTGTAAAGTGAGCATTGAAATAAAAGCACAACAAGGTACTCTTAAGGCGCTAGTATTCTCTTTAGCAAAATTTGTAAAGGATTATAAAAGGTTTTTGCTTTTTTAAATTTCTGAATCATTTTGGCAAAATAAATAACATGGTAATCTGGAATTATGTTTCATAGCATCGAGTGTTTTACACTTCTAAGATATGTAACTGACTTCCCAAAATCAAACTTCAGTTTCAAAATTATCTTTCCTCGTGCTTGACATTTGGGTGCTACAGAGGGCCTCTGGAGTATCCAAAAGAGAGGTAAACAGGGATATTTGTCATGTTTAGCTACATGGGATTGCCAAAGTGGTGTTCAATCTTCTTTAGGTTATATTTTGGTGAATAATACTAATGTATGTTCCAAAGTTGTATGGGATTTCTAAAATTCTAATGTCTAAAGTATATGCTATTCATCATAATTAACGTGGTTAAGTTGTTGTAAATGACAGATATAACCAAACTTCTTTTTTTCTTTTTTTTTTGAGACAGAATTTCGCTGTTGTTACCCAGACTGGAGTGCAATGGCGCGATCTTGGCTCACTGCAACCTCTGCCTCCTGGGTTCAAGCAATTCTCCTGCCTCAGCCTCCCGAGTAGCTGGGACTACAGGCGCGCACCACCATGCCAAGCTAATTTTTGTATTTTTAGTAGAGACGGGGTTTCACCTTGTTGACCAGGATGGTCTGGATCTCTTGACCTTGTGATCCACCCGCCTCTGCCTCCCAAAGTGCTGGGATTATAGGCGTGAGCCACCGCACCTGGCCATAACCAAACTTCTTTGTCAATTGTATTTCTAACTGTTACTACCCTGGACATCTTATTATTCACAATTGTTGTCTTGTTTTGTTCCTTTGCAAAGAATGGACTATATGAAGCTATAGGACTCTGACAGATGCTCTCAAATACAGGTTTCTCATAACCTTGTGACATTGGAATAAAGGAAAAACATATTAGACTAACGAAGAACTGAAGTGTTCTCCAATATCAAGCAAAGCAAGAGCTAACTGGATGAACTGAATTAAGAGAAAACTGAAATAAACTTTTTGACTTTGCTTGAAACATGCTAATTCTTGCTTTGTTTTTCAGAGCCAAGGAAACTTTGAGCTATTTATGGTCTTTAATAATTGAGAAAGTTATACTCATGTGAACAAAATTTGGAGCATGTTTATTTTTCTCTGCCTGGTTCTCTAGAATTTGAAAACTATCTGTGAGTATTCTTAGTTTCTGGCAATATAGTTGTTTGCATCAGTGCAGTAAGAATCCATTTTCCTTTGCAACAAGATGCAATTGGAGAAACTGATTGTTTTACCAAGGCTTAGACTGGAAGGGTATGCTTCCCCTTCAGGAGTTGTATTAGTCCATTTGAATGCTGCTGATAAGGACATACCTGAGACTGGGCAATTTACAAAAGAAAGAGGTTTAATTGGACTTACAGTTTCACATGGCTAGGGAAGCCTCAGAATCACAGTTGAAGGCAAGGAAGAGCAAATCCCGTCTTACACTAATGGCAGCAGGCTAAAAGAGAATGAGGAAGATGTAAAAGTGGAAACCCCTGATAAAACCATAAGATCTCATGAGACTCATTTACTACCATGAAAACAATATGGGGGAACCACCCCAAGATTCACTTATCTCCCACCAGGTCCCACCCACACGTGGGAATTATGGGAGTATAATTCAAGATAAGAATTGGGGACACAGAGCCAAATCATATCAGGAGTCAAGCTTGACTTGTAGAGGCAATAAAAGCCCTTGGGAAAACTGGCCTTGTATTCTTGTCTACACAGTCCCCATACAGGGTTCCTAACCTGTGGTGAGTAAAGAATGTCACTTTCCAACAGGCTCAGGAACCACATGCTCTTGGGACCTCAAGAAGAGTTCACTCAACTCACAAGTATTTGAGGATACAAACCCATGGCTCTTATCTGAGATTTCTTGTGGAAGAGAGTTCCATCAAAGCCAATCTAAAAGGCCTATGTGTAAATAATCATTTTTTAGAATATATATATATATATTTTATTGCATTTTAGGTATTGGGGTGCATGTGAAGAACATAAGAGATTTTTGCATAGGTACATACATGGCAATGTGGTTTGCTGCCTTCCTCCCCATCACCTGTATCTGGCATTTCTCCCCATGTTATCCCTCCCCAATTCCCCACCCCCCACTGTTCCTCCCCTAGTTCCCCTTCCATGGACCCCAGTGTGTGATTTTCCCCTCCCTGTGCCCATGTGTTCTCATTGTTTTATACCCGCTGATGAGTGAGAACATGCAGTGTTTGATTTTCTGTTCTTGTGTCAATTTGCTGAGAATGATGGTTTCCAGGTTCATTCATGTCCCTACAAAGGACACAAAGTCATCATTTTTGATGGCTGCATAGTATTCCATGGTGTATATGTGCCACATTTCCCCTGTCCAGTCTCTCATCGATAGGCATTTGGGTTGGTTCCAAGTCTTTGCTTAAATAATCATTTTTTGCTGCACTTTATGCAAATAATCAGGTCAAGTATAAGACTAAAGTCTATTTTGCAAACAATGCAGTCCTATCATGATTTTTTTTTAATGGAAATGAGGACTAAGGAGAGAGAAATTACATTTCAAAATTTATCATCATTAGATTCTAGACTCATTAGGTTTTTTTGGTTCTTGTTTTTGTTTTTTTGGGTTTTTTTTTGGCCTACATTTTAGACTAACCCTGCTTGTTCTGTGAACCAACTGGCAATTTCTGGTTGCAGCTCAGAAAGAACAAAAGGGACGTGATATAAAAATCTGGATCATTATTCTGGTTCTGAGCAATTATCCTGCAAATCCTGCCAGGTGTTGGGAATAAATAGGATGCCCATCACCCGGAGGTTTCCTTTTTGGGAAAGTAAGACCAAGGGAGCTAACCAAAGCCAAGCCCCACACACGCAAATCTTACCAAGCATAACTAGAGCCACCATTTATCTGGGCGTGTCACAAGACATCCTTTTCTCTCCCTCATTGGAGGACTCAATTCCACAGCTTCACCTTAGCGTTGAGCTTATAATAAGGAGTCCATGCAATCCCCCCAAGACACACTTTTGTCCCAAACTGAATTCCCAGCTTTGGGTCAAAGCCCTAGGAAAGAAAACTGGATCCAAGGGATCCAGAAGCTGTCAATAACTGAAGTTAAAAGGCACGGTGCAGGTGAACGTGACTAATTCCTGTCCATTAAGCCAAGCTTCCTGTTTCATACTGGCATCCATGGCATAAATGAAGTCTAGGGAATTCAAGGACTACTGACAGCAGGGGAGACAGGGCATACATGGGTAAGAGTGGATATTCCCACCCAAACCCCACCCCCACTAAACTGGATGAATGTCGTTTTGACACCCATGGGTGGCACCCCTTGGCTGGGACGAGGGGATGATGGAGGACAGAAAGAGGAACAGCTCACTTTTCCTCCCTCCATACCCCAGGTATTTTCTAGGAAGAGAAGGGAAACAGGGATGCCTGCTGCCCTCTTTCTAGATGAGTAAGACATTCATCTGCAGTCTGTACCCCTTTCAAATGCATCATGAACTCCTGGGACTCCCCTCAAAAATGCCTCCTTTTTTCTTTCTCCTCCTCTGTCCTCTTCACTGATAGTTAATTGTGTCTCTGTACTATGGGACACTCCCCTCACATGCATCCCCCAAACTGGGAAGAGTTAATTTCCCAAACCTTAGACTGGTTGGCTTAGGATTGGGCTCAGGGAAAGGGAACCCAGAAGTCTAATATGCCAGCAAAAGGATATACGTTTTTATTACCAGTCAGACTTTTGGCACCTCCTCCTTGTGCAAGCTGGTAAAAGACCTCAGGACTTTTGAGCTGCCCTTACCATGGCCTTATTTTGTTTCAATACATGTTTCTTTTCTTTTTTCTTTCTTTCTTTTTTTTTTTTAAGAGATGGAATCTTACTCTGTTGCCCAGGCTGGAGTGCAGTGGTGTGATCTCAGCTCACTGCAACCTCCAGTAGGAGGTGGGGACTACAAGTAGCTGGGATTACAAGCACCCACCACCACATCTGGCTAATTTTTGCATTGTTAGTAGAGACAGAGTTTCACCATGTCGGCCAGGTTGGTCTCGAACTCCTGGCCTCAAGTGATCCGCCCACCACGGCATCACAAAGTGCTGAGATTACAGGCAGGAGCCACAGCACCCGGCAGACACATGTTTTCTAATAACCTAGTTTGTCCTTTCCTGCAGGCCCGTGAGAGGTTCTCTGGGGACCTTCCTCCCTCCTTATCTGCCTCCTGCATCTATCATTCCCCTTTCTAAAGAAGTACTATCTCCCAGGCATGATACATATTTTCTAAAAACCCAGTTTGTCTTTTCTTGCCTTTAGGCTACGGAACTACAAATGGCCATGCAAGCGGAGCCTCAGACGACTCCAGTTGCCTGAGTGGCGCAACCTCAGACGCCTGTCTAAGGGTCTCAAGCAGACGACTCCTTCTGCTTGAGACCCTTAGACAGGTGACTGAGGGAGCGCTGACTGCTGTTTTCCTCCAAACAGCGCCCCCTGTCAGCAGGAAGCGGTTAAGATCAGTCTTTGTCTTTTTCCTTGTTCTTACTCTAACAGCAGTTAGATGTACTTCTCTAGAGCCAGAAATGACAGATGCAGGAGGCAGATAAGGGGAAAGGTCCCCAGAGAACCTCCTACAGGCCTGCGCACTGGGAGAACAGGATGGAGCCAGGGGAAATAGTTCCTTTTGGAACAGCGTGGGGAGCCCGGCCTCTCCGGTTCCCGTATAGTGGCCTAGGATTCAATCTGTGAGTCTTGTGAGCAGGATTCCATCTTGCTCTGCTGAGTTTAAAAAATTTTTTTTTCCTTTTTTGCCCAATAACATCCTGCCTTTTTCATCTTTCAATGTGTCTGTGTGCCTAAATTTTCCTGGTCTTGTGACAAGAACCAGATTTTAGCTGAACTAAGGAGCAAAGTTCTGCAACAGTATGTTGAGTTTTCATGTTATTTTTTCTCAAAATATTTTCTAATTTCCTTCTGAGTTCCTCTTTGACCATTTGGTTACTGAGAACTGTGTTGTTTAATTTCCATTTATTTGTAAATTCCCCAAATTTCCTTCTGTCGTTGATTTCTGTTTTAATTTCATTATGATTAGAGAACATAATTTGTGTGACTTCAATTTTTTTAATTTATTTAGGCTTTTAAATGTCCTACCATATAATCTATCCTAGAGGATATTTCGTGTATAGTTTAACATGATGTAGGTTCTGTTGTTGGGTGGAATATTCTACAGATTTGTTAAATCTAGTTGGCTTATCGTATTGTTCAAGTTTTATATTTCCTGTTTGATCTACCTCATTATTTTATCCATTACTTAAAGTGGAGTTGCAATTATCAATTATTACTATTACAGTGTTCACTTCTCATTTCAATTCTGTTTTTGTTGCATGTATCCTGGGGCCCTACTGTGGATGTATATATGTTTATAATTACTATATCTTCCTCATAGTTTAACCTTGTTACAATTATAAAATGTCTATATCAGTAGTAATTTTTTTGTTTTAAGTTTGTTTTGTATTATAGTTTGTTTTGTATAAAAAAGTTTTGTGTAACAAAGTTTGTTTTGTATAAAAGGTTTGTTTTGTTTAAGTTTGTTTGGTATAACTTCTCCAGCACTCTGTGGGTTACTGTTTCTGTGGTATACCTTTGTTCATCATTTTATCTTAAATCTATTTCTACCTTAAAATCTGTATTCATCTCTGTATACAATGTGTAGTTGGATTATATCTTTTTTAAGTTCATGCAGATAATCTCTGCTTTTTGATTGGAGTATTTAATACATTTTTGTTGATCGATTGATTGATTGAGACAGTCTTGCTCTGTCACTCAGGCTGGAGTACTGTGGTGCAATGACAGTTCACTACAGTCTCGAACTCCTGGGCTCAAGTGATCTTTCTACCTCAGCCTCCTGATTAGATGGAACTACAGGCGTGAGCCATCATGCCTGGCTAATATTTTTAAAAAATTTTATAGAGATGGAGGTCTCACTAAGTTGCCCAGGCTGGTCTTGAATGCATGATCTCGAGCAGTGCTACCACCTCAGCCTCCCAAAGTGCTGGGATTACAGGCATGAACCACTATACCCAGCCACATTTACATTTAATATAACTTGTGATAAAGTTGTATTTATATCTGTCATTTGCTATGTATTTTCCATATATCTTATGTCCTGTGTGTTCCTCTATTCATCCATTACTGCCTTCTTTTGTAGTAAATAGATATTTTCTAGTACGTTATTTTAATTTTCTTATTTCTTTCATATATGTATATATAAGTCATTTTCTTAGTATTTGTCCTGGAGGTTACAGTTAGCTTCTCAATCTAAAACAATTGAGCTTTTAGAACTTAATTTCAGTGTCGGGTGCGGTGGCTCACGCCTGTAATCCCAGCACTTTGGGAGGCCGAGGCGGGTGGATCACGAGGTAAAGAGATCGAGACCATCCTAGTCAACATGGTGAAACCCCGTCTCTACTAAAAATACAAAAAATTAGCTGAGCACAGTGGCCCGTGCCTGTAATCCCAGCTGCTCAGGAGGCTGAGGCAGGAGAGTTGCCTGAACCCAGGAGGCGGAGATTGTGGTGAGCCGAGATCGCGTGCCATTGCACTCCAGCCTGGATAACAAGAGTGAAACTCCATCTAAAAAAAAAAAAAAGAACTTAATTTCAATGGCATACACAAACTTTGCTCCAGTTAAGCTCTCTTCACTCCCCACTTCTTTGTGCTATTATTGTCATACTAATTTTATCTTTTAATATTATGAGCCAATCAACACGGATTTATACTTACTTTTTATGCAGTTGTCTTTTAAATCAGAGAGAAGAAAAGCATTACACACTGACTTTAAATTTGCCTTGGTTCTTTTTCTTTGTGTGAATTTGAGTTACTCTTTAGTGCCATTTTATTTCAGCCTAAAGGATTCCTTTAGTGCCTCTTAGTGGGTGGATCTGCTAGCAATAAATTCTTTCAGTTTTGTTTACCTGAGGTAGTCTTAACTTCTCTTTCATTTTCAAGGACAGTTTTGCTGAATATAGAATTCTCGGTTTGCTCTTCCTTCCTTTCCTTTCATTACTTTGAATGTGTCATCTCACTGCCTTCTGGTCTCTGTGGTTTCCGGCTAGAAAACAGCCATTAATATTATTGAGAATTCTTCGTACATGAGGAGTTGCTTCTTTCTTGTTGCTTTCAAGATTCTTTCCATCTTTGGTTTTAGATAGTTTGATTATGATGTATCTTGATATGCTTCTCTTTGAGTTCATTTTAGTTGGGGTTTGTTGAAAATTTTGGATTATAGATTAATTTTTAAAGCAAATTTGGGAAGGTTTCAGTGAATATTTTTTTCTACACCTCTATCTCCCTCCTCTCCTTCTGGTACTCCCATTAGGTACTACATATGTCTTAGTATACTTGATGATGTCTACTGATGTCTTAGGCTCTGTTCATTTTTCTTCATTGATTTTTCTGTATGTTCTTCAGACTAGGCAGTATCCATAGACTTACCCTCAATTTTGCTAATTCTTCTGCCACTCAATCCTGTCATTGTCCTCCTCGAATGGATTTTTCATTTCAGTTATTATATCTTTCAAGCACAGAGTTTATTTATATTTACATAATTGCTATATCTTTAACTGTACTCTCTTTTTGGTGAGATATTGTTCTCATATGTTCCTTTAATTTTTGAAACATAGTTTCCATTAGTTCTTTGAAAACATTTGTAATACCTGATTTTAGATCTTTGTCTACTAAGTCCACAATTTGTGCATTTTCAGTGACAGTCTACTGACTGCCTTCCAGCCTATGTCCTTTTCCGCCTGTTTATGTGTCTTATAACTTTTTGCTAAAATATAGACATTAAAAATAATGTAATGTGGCAACTCTGAAAATCATGTTTCCCTTTCCCCCACGGTTTGCTGTTGTTACTGTTTTTATTTGTTTGGTGCCTTTCTTGGACTAATTTTGTGAAGTCTGTATTCTTTGTCATTTGTAGTCACTGTAGCCATTGGTAGTTAGTTTAATTGTTCACTAACATGAGAGAAATGCTCTAGCATTCCTCCAATGCTAGCATCAAAGATTTTTATCTTCCTTTGTTTATGGTGAGGCTATGCGTGCATATTAATGCATGCCTCCAATTTTCAGGCAGACAGTTCACAACTTTGTCTCAGCCTTTACATCCTGCTCACTCAAATACTCAAGGTTAGCCAGAAGTAAAACTTGGGCCTTCTCAGATTTCCAGAAACATGTTAATCTTTTTTTTCTGTTAGATGAGATCTTGCTATGTTGCCCAAGCTGAAGTCTGGTGGCTATTCACAGGTGCAATCATAACACACTATAGCCTCAAACTCCTGGGCTTGAATGATCCTTCTACCTCAGCCTCCTTAGCTGGGACTATAGGCATGTGCTGCCAGGCAGCTTATGTTAAATCTTTATATATATATATATATCTTTACTTTTACTGAACAATCAAGTAGATGAAGTGAATGTTAAATCTTTTTAATGCCCCCTCACCATGGACATCTCATTCTTCATTTTTCTTTTTCAAGTTTTTCAGTCAGCCTGTTGTTAGCTCTAACTGGTGTCACTACCTGAGGCTGCTGTAATGTTAAACAGTTGTTACCGATTGTTTTCAACAGTGCCCTGAGGAGAGGGCCATTTGCACAGGGCAAGCTCTGAGTTATGCCAATTAAAGACAAACCCTGGGAATACAGCTTTTCCAGGAAGTTGCCAGACGAGTCAAATAGTGACAGGACTCTGGGGATGGGGCTCTTTCAGGTGCTCCATATCCTTTTTGCCCCTCCAGTGGCTGCTATGACTACAGGGCTGTTGGTTTTCGAGGTTACGAATATTCTTTCTTCTTCTTTTTCTTTTTTTTGAGACAGGGTCTTGCTCTGTTGCCCAGGCTGGAGTGCAGTGGTGCCATCTCAGCCCACTACAACCTCTGCCTCCTGGGTTCAAGTGATTTTTAAGCCTTAACCTCCTGAGTAGGTGGGATTACAGGCACATGCCACCATGCCCAGCTAATATTTGTATTTTTAGCAGAGACGGGTTTCATCATGTTGGCAAGGCTGGTCTCAAACTCCTGACCTTAAGTGATCCTCCCACCTCGGCCTCCCAAAGTGCTGAGATTACAGGTGTGAGCCACTGCGCCTGGCCTAAAGGTTACACATATTCTGTGTAGTCATCCCTCAGTATCCATGGAGAGTTGGTTCCAGGACGTCTGGTGGTTACTAAAATCCATGGATGCTCAAGTCCCTTATATAAAAAATGGTGTAGTTTTTTCATATAATGTATGCAGATCCTCCTGTATACTTTCAATCATCTCTAGGTTACTTATAGTACTTAATACAATGTAAATGTTATGTACATTGTTGTTATACTCTATCGTTTAAGGAATAATGACAAGAAAAAAAAGTCTGTACAAGTTCAGTACAGATGCAATTTTTTCCCCAGATATTTTTGATCTGCGGTTTGGTTGAATCCATGGATGTGGAAACCACAGATATGGAGAGCTGACTGTATGCCTACAGAAATATCATGTTAAATGGCCCGAAGAGAAATTGTCACATAGGATGGTTCTAGTCCTAAAGATAACACTGCTCACCTCTTAATTATTGTACATTGATAATCTAAATCAGCTTACTTCCTGAATATAGATTAAGTCAGTATGTTCATCAGAATCCCTTGGAGGGCTTGTTAAAATACAGGTAATTTAGCCGCACTTTTAGAGTTTCTGATTCAGCAGATCTGGGGTGGGGTCTGGGAATTTGCATTTCTTGCCAATTCTGAGAGGATGCTGATGCTACTGCTTAGGGACCCCATCTTGAGAACTTCTGAAGGACTGGGATACTTTACCACCAGCATACTTCTATCACTGTGATGCTTAGGGAAGATACAGCATCGTATTGTAAACCAAAAAGGGAAAAAGAGACAAAAACTACAGTAGGATCTGTGGCCTATGCTTTTTCCCAAGAGGGTTTTGGAGACTTCAGTATTTAAAGAGGAAAGAATAGGAAGGTGGGGAAAGAGGAACAGTGAATTATGCATTTTATGTAAGACAAATAAACAGAGAGTATTGGAAGAAGTCAAATATGCATTTGTTTTGGGGTGGGTGGAAGGATTCTTGTCTTTGTCCCATTCCTGTGAAGATAAGCTGTTAATTTACATTGTCAGGGTGAGGGAGGTCACCTGGGGATATATGTGGCCTTCTATCTTGCAGCTGTCTCTTTAGGAACAAAAGGAAGGCAGGTTTTTGTATGATTCAGTTCCTAAGCTTAGCTTTTTCCTTTGGAGTAGTGAATTTGGGGGTCCCAATATTAATTTTATTTTCCTTTTACAGTATTAACTAACACAGGGCACCCTTTTCCCTTGATAATTTTCATTCTATAGTGGAATTAGGGCCTCATTCTTTGCCACACTGAAAACATGATTGATCTTTGAAGATTATCCATAATTACATAACAGTCAAGTGACAAATGTTTTTGGAAGCTGATCCTCATTCAGGGTGTTACTGTACTAAATGAATACTGAAATTAGACTGATGTCTATTTTTAAATCTGTATAAATTTAATTTTTTTCTCTTTTTTAAAAGTTAGTGTTTAACAACTCTCTTAGCTGGATTATCAATAGCATGGCCATAAAATTTAGTGTTTGAACAGAATACTTTTGAGAGTGAAAGGGGACTCTATTGATAATTTTGCTGGCAAAAATAGGTAAACTGGGGCTGTACCAAGCAAACTAATTGGTCACAGTAATTAAAAAAAATAAAATATAAAAGTATTTTTGCATTTCTACAAATTTGATTTTCTTGGCTTTAACTTTGTACTGCGGAGTCAAGGTTCTGTCAATACTTCCTTCCACTTAGCTGCAGAAACAATAAGAAGGAACTGTTTTATTACTTAGTTACTTTTCAGAAGAGAAATAAAACGTCAGAAAAGAAATAAAAATGTAAAACTAGGGCATCTGTCTTTTCTTTCCCTCCCTTCCTTCCTTCCTTCCTTCCTTCCTTCCTTCCTTCCTTCCTTCCTCTCTCTCTCTCTTTCAGACAGGGTATTTGTTGCTCCGTGTTTCAGGTTGGCACTGTAGCCTCAAAATCCTCTGCCCAACTGATGCTCCTGCCTCAGGCTCCCCTTTATTTCTGCATTTGGTTTTTGCTACATAAGGAGGATCAGACCTAATTCTAAATAAATACTTGTTTAATTTCCCTTCCTAACTGGTTAATCTCTTTCTTTCTTTTCTCTCTCTCTCTCTGTCTCTTCTTTCGCTTTTTTTTTTTTTTTTTTTTTTTTTTTTGAGATGGAGTTTCACTCTTGTTACCAGGCTGGAGTGCAATGGCGCGATCTCGGCTCACCGCAACTTCCGCCTCCTGGGTTCAGGCAATTCTCCTGCCTCAGCCTCCTGAGTAGCTGGGATTACAGGCACACGCCACCATGCCCAGCTAATTTTTTGTATTTTTAGTAGAGACGGGGTTTCACCATGTTGACTAGGATGGTCTCGATCTCTCGACCTCGTGATCCACCCGTCTCGGCCTCCCAAAGTGCTGGGATTACAGGCTTGAGCCACCGCGCCCGGCCTCTTTCTTTCTTTCTTTTTTTTTTTTTTTTGAGACAAGTTTTCACCATGTTGACCAGGATGGTCTTGATCTCCCGACCTCGTGATCCGCCCGCCCCAGCCTTTCAAAGTGCTGGGATAACAGACTTGAGCCACCACATTCGGCTAATCTCTTTTCTTTTTGAAGCAAACTTTATGTATAAATGTTCTGCTTGAGAAGCATTATGGTTTATTGAATTAAAATAATTTTAAGAATTTTTTTTTCCGGATAAAATGTTGAAACGCAAAGATAAGGATACGTTCAGTCCAGTATTTACACTTGCTCAGGGATAATTTTTTTTTTTTGAGAAGGGGTTTCCCTCTTGTTGCCCAGGCTGGAGTGCAATGGCACGATCTCGGCCCACTGCAACCTCCGCCTCCCGGGTTTAAGTAATTCTCCTGCCTCAGCCTCCCAAGTAGCTGGGATTACAGGCGTGTGCTACAATGCCCGGCTAATTTTCTATTTTTTAATAGAGACGGGGTTTCTCCATGTTGGTCAGGCTGGTCTTGAACTCCTGACCTTAGGTGATCCGCCCGCCTCGGCCTCCCAAAGTGCTGGGATTACAGGTGTGAGCCACTGCACCCGACCGAAATGTTGTTTTAAAGTCAAATTAAAGCGAAAAATGTCTTCCAAAACTTCTGATTACTCTTTTTCTCTATAGAAAAATAGAAATTTGGGAGCAAAGTGTAAGGACGGATGTTTGCTGTAAGTCTGTTAGTGCACACTTACGGACACAGGCGAGAATAGGTCTGGAAGGACATAAACTCGGAGGTTAGCAACCTCTTGTTTTTGCAAGTCTGTATTTTCGAAGTATTAAGATTTTAATTTTTTGCTTGTCTCTGGTTGGAATGTTCAATTTCCTAAACATCTCCTGGGGAGTAAGTCTGCACTTCAGGAAGTGCTCTTGTCCAGAGGATAAAAGGTTGGGGGCGCGCCCCTGGGTCCCGGCTCCTCCGGGAAACCTTCACTTGGGGATCCTCAGAAGCAGTGAATGACAGGGTGAAGATGCAGTCGCTCAGTCAAGTCCAGAAGTTCAAGAACTCCTTGCAAGTGAAGCAGTCACAGGATACAGTGGGATCTTCTGGGAACCCAGGAGTAGGAATTGACGCGGATAACTCGGTCACCGGCCCTGCTGCCTCGGGAGGCGCACCCAGCTCCGGCCGGTCGCGGGGCGGGGGTCGCAAGGCGCCGGCCGGGCCACAGCGCGCGTGCGCGGCGAGGGGGCGGGGTCGGGGCGGGGCTGCGCCCGGCGTCTAGAGCGGCGGCAGTGGCGGCGGGCTAGGGCTGCGGCGCGCGCGGCTGGTTAGCGGCCGGGTCGGGCTCTGCGGGTCGGGGCTGGAGGACCAGCACGTGAGGTCGGGTCCGCAGCCCGTGACTTCACAACCAGGCGGCGGCGCTGCTGCTGCGGGGCTCCGGCACTCGGCCCGGCGGGACGGCGGGGCGGCTGGCTCCGGGGGCCGGGAAGCGCCAGGTAGGTGGGTCGGGCCGGGCCGGAGGCTATGCGGCCGCCGCGGAAGCCGGGGCAAGGGACGGACAACAGGCGTGGGGGGCGCGTCCCGGTTCCTGCTGGGCCGGACGGGGACAGCGCCCGCTGTTGTCATGGAAATCGCTCTGCCTAGCGGTGCCAGTGGTCTACCTGCGGTGGCGTCTTTTGAGAACAATTCGAGCCCGGCGGACCCCGAGCCCTGTGAGGACCCGGCCGCCCCGGCAGGGGGCCGGGTACCGAGCGGGCGTGGGGCCGCGGGATGCAGTCGCAGCGCCAGCCCTGTACGGCTCCAGGGCTGGGTCTACCGGCTTCTGACGCTGGAGGCCTTGCCATGTTTAGGTGTAAACATAACCGGGTAAAAGTAAACATGCATCTCCGTGTAGGAAATCTGGTCTCCATCCTCGAAACTCTTCCCTTTTCTTTAGACCCCAACAGCATTTCTAGCATCTTTGCTTTCTATATTTTATTTCTCTCTGGCTTTGTTGTCCATTAAATGAGGCCTGAGAAATATGCAGATATCTGTGGTTGTCTCTTGAAAAACCAGCCAGGAATGGATAGGCCCCAGAAGACAGACATTCGAAATGTTAGAGGTAAATTTGTGTCTTTGTGGGCAAAGGAAGGGAGTGTTGATGGGCTCGCCTCCCTCCGCCTGTCGCCTGCCCTCTGACATTACATAATGATGGGTTCTTCCTGCCCTGAGTTCATCCATAATGCCAGACCATGAAAACGTTCCTCTGGGTAAGATAGACCTGTAGGTATTAGAACCCATTTTCTCCTCTTTTGCTTTGCCTTTTGAGGCAAATATGTCTTGTGTTGGGAAGCTGCCTAAGAATGGAATTTGATTTGTCACCTGCCCCCAGGGCATTTAAACCAAGGGAATGGGGGTGGGGTGGCGATTTGGGTGTTGAAGAGAAATTCTGACGGGTTCATCTGTTCCCAGTGGGTTGTGTGGACCATGGAGAAGCCAGTGGGTTTGAGGAGAGAGTGGGTTGACTTCGGTGTGAATCATGGTTCTGCTGCTTGCTAACTCTGGTTCTTATCTCTAAAAGGTGAGAGCAGAGCCTTTTTCGCTGAGTTTATTTTGGAATCTAGATGCTGTGGGATTGGCCAGTGCATGTAGAATTGTTTGCTATGGTTAGTCCTAGAATTGAGCCTAATTTTTCTTTGGTTGAAAATACGCTTTCTTTAAGGGAAATTTTGTTTTTGGATCTAGGCTAGGGCCTTTGTTTTGGGGGTTCTTTGCTAAAGTGTGGACTGCTAATTTACTGTTTTCTTTGAAGAAACGTGAATGATGGGGCCCATGTGAGAAGGTCAGTGTGGTTGGTCTGTTGGAACAATGGTGCCAGGAGACCTCTTGATGCTGTCTGCCCCAGGGGTGGCGTTCCATGTGAACAGGCCTCATCCCTCATTCCCTGTGATGTCTTGTAAACACGCCTGTGAAACCAGAGCTACTTGGTAGAGTTTACCTTGAAGATAAGGCTTTAAGAAATGGATGTGGACAAATTCAAAGAGAAAAGAACATTGTATGTCTGCTGACCTCTTTATAGAATTATTTACCTAGCCACCTTACTCATGTAGCTACTTTTTTCATTTAGTTTATTCTGTCTCAGGGAGTTTATCTGCTTGGGTAAGTCCTGTTTCGAACTAGATCAGAGCCAAGGGCAGATGTTATAGGGCATCCCTGTTTTTAAAACTGGATATTTTGTAGTATTGCTGTTAAACTGAATATTAGGGTATTTTTTTTTTTTTTTGAGACGGAGTTTCACTCGTTACCCAGGCTGGAGTGCAATGGCGCGATCTCGGCTCACCGCAACCTCCACCTCCTGGGTTCAGGCAATTCTCCTGCCTCAGCCTCCCGAGTAGCTGGGATTACAGGCACGCGCCACCATGCCCAGCTAATTTTTTGTATTTTTAGTAGAGACGGGGTTTCACCATGTTGACCAGGATGGTCTCGATGTCTTGACCTCGTGATCCACCCGCCTCGGCCTCCCAAAGTGCTGGGATTACAGGCGTGAGCCACCGCACCTGGCCCGGGTTTTTGTTTTTTTTTTAAATCACTTCAAGGAAAGAATGAAACAAAATAATACACATACACGAGAGCTTTTTGTAAACTGTAGCTCACTAGAAAGATGGGATGTGTATGACAAAGAACTATCAGTCCTGCAAGTCTCTTTAACTTGCTGCCTGCTTAAGAGGGAACGTTCTCAGCCAGCATCTCTTCAAATGCACACAGGAATGGACTTGAAGGCAGTGTGGGACCAACTGACTCACTGATCCCCAGCCCAGGACTTAACATCTCAAGAATTCAGTGAGGCAGAGTGGAGGTGGAGGCTTTCTACCAAGACTGTTTCATCCCATTTTCGTTTTTAAATGAAAAGCTGTTTTTTAGCTTAGTATTCCAGAAAAGTTGCCACGACATCATCAACTACTCATGATGTCAGGAGGCTTTGACTTTCACTGAGAAAAAAAAAAAGCACAAATCTGCAGTGAAAAAGGCTTGATTATGTTGGTGCTTCTGTAGAACTTGATTAATGAGCTGGTCTTGAGAGAGCCTTCAAAATGGCTTTTTTTTTTTTTCAGTGTTCTAAAACAGAAGCTCTGTGAGGAAAACATTTTGAGAAGACCAGTATTAATGCCCATGCAGGCTTGCTTCATTTCATCTCTTTGTTTAAGGAAAATGCCATCATGAAGCTAATCCCAGGGAATTTACCTACATTTCTATTCATATGTAGACGTTCTCTAATTTTTAAAAATATTTTGATATAGTTTCAGACTTGCAGATAAGTTTCAAGAATAAGCCAAAGGTTTCCCAGATTCTCTAAATGTGGACATTTTGTTACATTGCTTTATATTCCTATGTGTTATTACATTTTTCTGAAGTACTTAATAGTAAGTTGTAGACTTAAAGTATTTAGAGGCAAAAGTTACCCTTTTACCTCTAAATACTTCACTGTGTATTTCCCAAAAAATAACATTCATAGACAGTACATATGACGTTCATAACAACAGTACAGTTATTAAAAATATCATAGCCAGGTGCAGTGGCTCCTGCCTGCAATCCCAGTACTTTGGGAGGCCAAGATGGGAGGATCACTTGAGGCCAGCAGTTTGAGACCAGTCTGGCCAACATGACAGAATTTTGTCTCTACTAAAAATACAAAAATTAGGCTGGCACGGTGGCTCACGCCTGTAATTCTAGCACTTTGGGAGGCTGAGATGGGTGGATCACTTGATGTCTGGAGTTGGAAACCAGCCTGACCAGCATGGTGAAACCCTGTCTCTACTGAAAATACAAAAATTAGCCAGGTGTCATAGCAGGCACCTGTAATCCCAGCTACTTGAGAGGCTGAGGCATGAGCATTACTTGAACCTAGAAGGCGGAGGTTGCAGTGAGTAGAGATTGCGCCACTGCACTCTAGCCTGGGCGACAGAGTGAGAGAGACCCTGTCTCAAAAAAAAAAAAAAAAAAAAGAAAAAAAATTACCTGGGCATGGTGGCGTGTGCCTGTAGTCCTAGCTACTTGAGAGGGTTGAGGCATTAGAATCTCCTGAATTCAGGAGGTGGAGTTTGCAGTGAGCCAAGATTGCATCACTGCTCTGTAGCCTGGGCAAAAGAGTGAGACTCTGTCTCAAAAAAAGAAAAAAAAATCAGGAAATTAATGTTGATACAACACTATTTAGTGTACCGATCTTAGTTATATTTTGTCAGTTGCTTTGATATCTCCTTTATAGCAAAAGAAAATCCTAGACATCTGTTTTGCATTGTTTTTCTGTCTCTATAGTTTCCTTTAATCTGAAATAGTTATCAAGTCTTTCTTTTGTATTTCACAACATTGACATATTTGAAGTTTACTGACTTTTTTTTTCCTTTCTTTTCTTTCTTTTTAGAGATGGGGTTTCACCATGTTGGCCAGGATGGTCTCAAATTCCTGACCTTGTGATCCACCTGCCTCAGCCTCTCAAAGTGCTGGGATTACAGGCTTGAGCCACTGCGCCTGGCCTCGACTACTGACTTTTTAAGATAATGCCCTCAATTGGGTTTCCTTATGATTAGATTCAGGTTATGCACTTCTGGCAGGAGTAGCACAGTGTTGAAGCAGTCATTGTCTCTCTCTGTCTCTTTTTTCTTTTTTTTTAAGAGGCAAGATCTTGCTTGGTTGCCCAGGCTGGAGTGCAGTGGTGCCATCGTAGCTCACTACAGCTTTGACCTCCTCTACTAAGTAATCCTTCTACCTCAGCCCCCTGAGTAGCTGAGACTATAGGTGTGTGCCACTGTACCCGGGTAATTTTTAAATATTTTATAGGGACAGGATCTCACCCTGTGTTGCCCAGGCTGGTCTCAGACTCCTAGTCTTGAGATTCTCCTGCTTTGGCCTACCACAGTGCTGAGCCACTGTGCTTGACTGATGCTGAAACCTTCTTGGTGTGTTCCATCAGGCATATGCTGTGATTAGCCCATTCACTGGCCCTGTTAACTTTGATCACTTGAATTAAGGTGGTATCTACCTCATTGAAAAGTTACCATTTTTCCCTTTGTAGTTAATCTGTGTCTCAAAGGAAGGGAATTTGAGGCTATGTAAATATACTGTTACTTTTCATACAATTACTGACTAGTTTCAGAATCCATTGATATTTCTAACCTGAATCAATTATTACGATAGTTGACAGATGATGATTTTCCAATTTTATAGTTCCTTCTATATTTATTAGTTGGAATTGTATTGAAAGGAAAAACCTTTCTTTCTCTATTATTTATTTTTTGATTTACATCGATAGACTAATGAATTCTTGCTTTATTTAATAGATTAGAGTCCATTACTCTCATTATGCATTTTATTGCTAAAATTATCCTAGATTTGGCCAGTGGGAGTCCCTTCAAACTGGCTTTTGTGTCCTTTTGACATTTGACCATCATTCTTTGAGAACTTTTCTTCCTGGCACAAAATCTTGAAGACTCATCTTGTACTTCCCTTGTCTCCAGCCCTGGAATCAGCCATTTCTCCAAAGTGTCCTGGTTTCCTTTAGTGAAGAAACGTGTTAAAAACCAAGATGCAGGCACTAAGCATGCCCATTGCTACTGAGGTGTCACCAATTCTAGACCTTCTCAGGGGTTAGATGTTCTCATTGTAAACATGAATGTAGTCACATTACACAAAATTTTCTGTGGCTTGCTTTTAAAATTTATACTCCTTCCATTAGTCTGTGAAACTGTCTGTTTCCCTTGAACTTGGCCAACATTTAAGAGAATAAATCTTGTTAATTTTGCCACTCTAATGGACAAGGAAGACATTATTTTTTAAATTACGTTTCCCAAATTACCAAAAATATCAAATACCTTTTCTTGTTAATGTATATTTTAACTTGTAATGAATTACCTCTTCATATCCTTTCTTCATTTTTTCTTATTGGGCTTTTTTTCCTTATCTTACTAGATTCTGGAAGTTACTGTAACTCTGAATAATATTCTTGGCAGCTTTAGAATGCTTTTTAAGTGTGATGCTTTTTATTTTTTTAAGTCTTAAATGACAAGGAACCCAAGGTTTTTCTGAGCACCCCCTGTATGCCGGACCTGGCCAGGCCTCCCTGGGTATCCTTCGTGAGGTTCTGTCTGAAGGTGAGCTGCGGTGTTGAGGAGTGGTTAGGGCAACCCCCTGAGGGTAGTTAAAAGAGGCCCAATGGGGCTTAAAAGCCAGTTATATCACCTCACTTCCTTCACAGGATTGAAAAATAAATGCTTTTCAATGAAGGGTTAAAAATGGATTACCTGGACTTTCCAGTATCAACAATTTCTGTTTTCAGTATTTTGGTTTATATATCAGGAATTTCTTTTACACAGTCCTGTTTGCTGAGCATACACATCTTTCAAAACCATTTATTTTATTCCTATAACTATTGTGGACTCTGGCACTTTACTTTCTGTGAGCATCCAGCTAGCTGTGTGACTTTGGGCAAGTCGCTTAATCTTTCTGTGCCTCAGTTATCTCATCCATAAAACTGGGCTGATGGTAGTAGCAGCCCCAGAGGCGTGTTGGGGATTGAATGAATTAACATTTAATCCTGGTGCCTAGTGAGTGTGCAGAACGGAAGTGTTACAATGAGCTTCCAGGGTGTGGGTGATTGGCGGAGCTTGGAATTACAGAGTGTGGGTGATTGGTGGAGCTTTGACTGAAATCAGCCTTTCGTCTGTGAATTTAATCTCTTTAGCTGTCTCTTTCTCACTCTGTCTCTCTTTCTCACTGTTACCCTGTCTCAGTTTCACTCTGTCGCCCAGGCTGGAGTGCAGTGGTATGATCTTGGCTCCCTGCAACCTCCACCTCCCATATTTAAGCAATTCTCCTTCCTCACCTTCCTGAGTAGCTGAGATTACAGGCGTGTGCCACCATGCCTGGCTAATTTTTGTATTTTTGGTGGAGATACGGTTCACCATATTGGCCAGACTGGTTTCAAACTCCTGACCTCAGGTGATCCACATGCCTTGGCCTCCCAAAGTTCTGGGATTACAGGTGTGAGCCACCGGTTCCGGCCTTGGCTCCTTAGCTGTCCCTTTCATCATAACCTATCTGGGATTGGGAAGCCAGGGTCTTGGGTATGGTATGCGTGTCTCCTCTTTCTGATCTTTGCACGTACCTTCGTCGTGCCCTATCAGGCTGTCAGGCCCATGCCTGCCAGCCAGCCCAGCTGGTCTCTAGTGTTTGCCCACAGCCCTGACTTGGGGCATGTGCAAGACTGCTGGCCTTTTTATGTGGAACTTGTTCAGTGAGGCTTACCTGGTGAGGGACTTAGGCAATAGGCAAATGACTATGGTGGGGACAGTGAGGGGATCATGCTCTGGTGAGGTCCATTTTCTGGAATAGGGTTGGGAAGAAAGGGGTGTCCTCTGACATTGAGGAAGAAAGGTGGGGACCTCTGGAAGAGGAAAACGTTTACCTGTTCCCAGCTCTGGTCCTGGGATCCTCCCAGAGCCCTTTCCCTGAGATACCTGGTAGTTCTCCTGACCTCCAGTTGCTGGTGATATTCTGATGTCTCCTGAGAACCCCCCTCCCCTTTTCCTGCCTCTCCCATAGCCCTCACGCAGGTGGTATCAGCTGCTGTTATGGAAGTTATTATTAATTCAGTCTAGCATATTGAACGCCCTTCTTTCCCTATCATGTTGCTTGCATTTCTAAATGGTGTTTTCTTAAACCCATTAATTTGAATTTTCAAGGAGGATTACCTAAGTATATTAACTCTGGAAATGTGAAGGAAGTATTTAGGCAGGTGGTTGTTTCTGGGGTACAAGTTCCTACTAGGAAACAGGGATGCCCAGTTCAAGTGTCTCCCTGGATTATAGGGTATGTCAGTTGGGATGCTTTTGACTGCCAGCAGTGACATTCATTATCTCAGAGAACTGGAGTCTCATTCCATCAGCACTTCAGCAGTTTCATCAAGGACCTCAATTCTTTTCCTCTGTCCAGCCGTCACTGCTAGTTTCATCCTAAGGGGTTGGACTCCTCATGATTCCGAGATGGTCATTAGGGGCAGTGGGACTGCATGCTTCCTTGCTCCTGTCCAGCAGGAGCAGGGAAGGAGACAAACCAACTGAGTCCCCAGCCAAAGTGTCTACCAGTCCTTCTTTTGGTCTGTGAGAGCAAAAGGTCACGTGGCCTAGGCTTTGAGAGTGCTATGTGCTGATTGGCTTAGGCTGGTGGTCCTCGAGGTGTGGTCCTTAGACCAGTAGCATCAGCATCATCTGAGAACTTGGTAGAACTGGAGATTCCTAGGTCCCACCCCACCCACTGAATCAGAAACTCTGGGATGGGGCCCAGAAAACTGTGCTTTCAGACTTCCAGGTGATTCTGATGCAAGGTCACATTGGAGAACAGCTCTTATAGTTTAATCAAGACTTCCCCCACTCCTCAGCTGGAGACAGGGCTAGCTTTACCTGAGGTCTGGTGAGGAGGATAGGTCCTAGACTAGGAAGAGTGGATGTTAGGTGGCCAGCCTACTGTGTGAACTAGCCAGTGTTTAAGGCCCTGGGGGAACTTTGCTCTCCTGAGTTCTTCCCCTGCCCCCCATTCGCCAGCTTGTCCATCCATTTAAGTTTCTCAGCCCCCTTGCCTGAAGCTTCTCCAGCTGTCCCGGGTATGGCCTGTACTCTCCACATACAAATTGGTGCTAGAGGAAGCAACCTCCGCAATACCCAGCCCCAGGTCTGTCTCTGGTCTAGCAGGGATGGAGTCCACTGGGCTGGTGCTAAGAGTCCCAACAGGCTATTATGACTCACTTTCTGAAGCAATTCCTGAAGTGTGTTCGTATGTGTAGGGGCTGCCTACGCTGCTACTCCTTGCTCAGCTAGAATAGGGGGCAGTGCAGTTAGTAGGTGCTTGAGAAATGTTTAGGGAATTGGCTTGGAGACAGCACGAGTGATGACTTTCAGTGGTGGTTTTTACCTGTGTTACGTCCCTTTTTTTGTAAGCACAACTCCAACTTTATGTTTGGGTAAAATAGCCACCTCCATGGTGTAATTTGTGAGATCACAGTAACCCACTTTTCTGAGTATTTCCTGAAACGAAAGAGTTGAGATATTTCTGGAGTTACTTGACTTTCCAAGGCTTTAAAGATTCATCTTAATACATAGAAATAACATTTAGGAGTAGTCTTGCACTGAGCTGTAACCACATTTGCAGTAACTATTCAGGAAGAAGGGCATCTGAGGAGGAGATAGACTAGAGAAGCGTCCACACAGCGCATTTCAAAATACAGTCATTCATGAAATCAATTTGATGTTGTAACTAGCATTAAAAAGTTTTTTTGATGTGACAGATATCTAAGTACATTTCCTATGGGAAGGGTAAACATTTATTGGTAAAACATCTAGTTATTCACATGTGGTGTATTGGGGTATAGTTATGATGTGACTGTTTCTTACAGGAGATTTTGGTAAAGATGTGTCAAACCCTAGGGCTGAGTACAGGGGTTCTTAACCTGTTGGGAGGTGGGGCCTACACTGGATATGTATGTACTTTTCCTGGGGCTGGGGCCTGTGACTTTTGTCAGAACCTGGTGGTCTGTGACTCATGATAGATCAAGAACCACTGACCTGAAACTGGAGGAGACTTTCAGGGGTGTGGGCCAGTGGGAATGGAGCTGGGAACATGAGGAGCGGACAGAAAGTCCTGGGCCTGGTCTGCTGTAGTATATTGTCCATGGTATTAAGCCACCTGGGCCAGATCCTCCCGATGAGGAGTCCTCTGCGGCCGCCATGAAAGACAGGAGAGACAATGGCAGGGGAGTGTGTTGATCACAAGACCAGCCTGGCCAAAGTAGCGAAACCCCGTCTCTACTAAAAATACAAAAATTGGCTGGGCATGGTGGCTCACACCTGTAAACCAGCACTTTGGGAGGCCAAGGCAGGCGGATCACAAGGTCAAGAGATAGAGACCATCCTGGCCAACTTGGTGAAACTACTAAAAATACAAAAAGTAGCTGGGCGTGGTGGCACATGCCTGTAGTCCCAGCTACTCAGGCTGAAGCAGGAGAATTGCTTGAATCTGGGAGGTAGAGGTTGCAGTAAGCTGAGATCGCTGCTGCTAGACTCCAGCCTGGTGAAAGAGTGAGACTCCATCTCAAAAACAAAAACATAAAAACAAAAAAACCACAAAAATTAGCTGGGCGTGGTGATGTACACCTGTAATCCCACCTACTTAGGAGGCTGAGGTGGGAGAATCGCTTGAATCCAGGAGGTGGAGGTTGCAGTGAGCTGAGATCACACGACTGCACTCCAGCCTGGGCAACAGGGCAAGACTCTCTCTCAAAAAAAAAAAATTTATCTCTAGATGCCAGATGGGTCCTTTACCTAAAAGGTGGATCAGCATATTTCTACATAAGAGAAAGAAAGTGTCTCCTTCTTTGGGGCTGGCTCTAATGAAAGCATTGCAGCTTGTGATTCCCCACTGGAATCCTTTGTGCTGTACAGGATAGTTCCTAAGGCTGGGTTAGGGTCAGATGTGATACCTATTGTTTAATGCAGGTGTTAGTCTGGTTTGTATCACAAAGCTTATGTAGTAATGTCTTTGGCATGTCTGTGTTTGTTTTTTGGGGTAGGGGCAATTTGGATTGTAGGTAGAAAGTGCTAGATGTGAACCCAAGTCAGCTTTCTCATCTGTAAAATTGGGAAAGTGCTAGGCTCACAGGAGGGTGGTGGGGATTAATAATATATGTGGGAGAGTGCTGTGAACCGCAGTGCACTGGACCAGTGCAAGCATGGATGTTTCGACCCCCGCTCAACTGGGTAGTCTTGGCAACTCTGTTTTTTCCACAGTACTCTTGTTTATCACATGTGCTCAAAGGGCTAGAGTACACCCTATCATTGACTCCTGCTCAGGGCACCTTCCAGGAGAAATGTCACAGAAGAGGGAGGTGCTGAGAGTCAGGGACATCCAGAGAAGTTCAGAGGAAAAGGATGTGGGTGGGGGGTGGGAGGAGGAAGTGGAGGGCTTGCACTCCCCAAACTCTAAGTCAGCTGGTCACTGACCCAAGTGAATCTTTTACTGACACTGTTTTTTTTTTTTTTTAAAGAATGGAAGGACCTATGATTGTATGCGCTGAAATGTTAAGTATTTTCACATTTCTCATTCTTTGTGCTCTGGGTATACAAATATTAAATGATCACATGACATAATTGGGTGATGATCAAATGGCAATAAAATGGAATGTTTGACAGAACCTAATTAAGATAGGGCTAGGTGCCAAGAAATGTCAAGATAGTCTTGGTGAGGTGGCTCAGGCCAATAATCCTAGCACTTTGGGAGGCCCAAGCAGGAGGATTGCTTAAGCCTAGAAGTTCAGACCAGCCTGAGGAACGTAGCAAGACCTCATCTCTACTGAAAGTTAAAAAGTCAGGTGTAGTAGTGCAAACTGTCTTCTCAGCTTCTTGGGAGGCTGAGGCAGGAGGATCACTTAAATCCAGGAGGTCGAGGCTGCAGTGTGCTATGATTGTACCAGTGCACTCCAACCTGGGTGGCAAAGTGAGACCCTGGCTCTAAAAAAAAAAAAAAAGATACCCCAGAATCTTCCAAATACTGTTACTCCTATGGTTTGGAAGAGGGGAGTGAGTAAATGGCTTGGCCTTAGGGGCAACACCTTGCTGGTAGACTGTGCCCGCCTCAAGTAGAAGGGAAGCGCTAGCAGTCTCATTTGGATTTTGTTCCCAGCTTGCCAGTGACTTGGTGAAGTCATACCTGAATCTCACCCTCCTCCTTTCTTGTTTATCCAGTGAAGGTGATTTCCTTTGTTTCTCCCTGGTCGACTCCTCCCTAACAGAAGAATGAAGTGGTAGTGCCTAGGGGCCACATGGATGAAGTGTGGTATGTTCTTGATTGAGTTGGCATTGGACTGAGACACACGCACACACATACAAGTGCCTATTTAGGGAAGTTGTTCTTTGGTCTGTTGCCTTGGAAATTCTGCCTTTTTATTCTTTCACTTTCTTCCCCCTCTGCAGTGATTCAGCAGTAGCTTTCTAGAGTAGAAGAAACCACATAGTGTCAGAGACCCTGGAGTACCAAGGATGTGTCAGTGGAGAAGGAAGCTGTCTGTATGTCATGCTGACCACATTCTTCCTGGTCCAGCTAGAACGTCCCATGCCTTTCCCTGGCTTTTCCAGCCTCACTCCATCACTTCTTCTGAGCCCCTTTGCAGACAGTACAACTACAGCATTTTTGTAAGTCTAGCCCTTGTCATTTTCCTGTGAACTGATGGAGACCACTGGACTCCAGCATACTTTCCCCTGATAATTTATGGATACTTATCTTTTGGTCAGGTCTGGACTATCTTTCTCTTTCTGGCAGGTTTCTTTCCTATTAGCCATTCCTGACTTGTTTCAAAAAGGAAACGTGGACTTGAAATTACCAGTTAAAGCAGAAAATGATTAAAAGAAAAAAAGGGCTTCAAATGGATACAAGTTGTGCAAGAAGCTCTGAACACATTTCAGGGAGGTTGCCATTGCTAAGAGCTCTTACATTCTTTCTTTATTTTTAGAGACAGAGTATTGCTGTGTTGCCCAGGCTGGAGTGCAGTGGTGTGATCAGAGCTCACTGCAACCTTGAACTCCTGTGCTCAACCATCCTCCTGCCTCAGCCTCCCAAGTAGCAAAGACTAGATGCATCTGCCACCACACTTGGCTAATTTTTAATTTTAATTTTTTTTAGAGACTGGGTCTTGAACTCTGGGCCTCAAGCAGTCCCCTGCTTCAGCCTCCAAAATTGGTGGGATTACAGGCATAAGCCACTGTACCTAGCCACTTTTACATTTCTCATTCTCATGCCTTTCTCCTGGAAACACTGCAGAGACCATGAGAATAGAAGTTTGTCTTACTCAATAGTGCAAATAGTCTTTAAAATAATGTTCAACCATTGATTGCCCAAAACATGTGTTTTGTGACTATTATTATGTGTCACAAACTGTATGTTGAATAACTCCACTGAAGGGAGGAAGATCTTTGTGTTTGAGTCAACTTAATTATTTAATCATTCTTTAATTAGTCCAATATCTTTACTAAGCTTGATATTAACATCTTTTGTCAAAGAGAGAAGAAAGCTAGTGGATGGGTTGTGAAGTGGTTTGGGAACTTTTGTTGGGTGGGTTTTGTTTGACTGACTCAAAAGGAAAGGATGCCTCAGTGACAGCAATGCCACTGGAAATGAGTTTGTACCAACTTGCACGGTAAGGAGGATTCAGGTTTTAACGTTAATCTCACTCACTTTCTCCTGTGGGACAATAGTGGCCTTTCTCATTGGGGATTTCACTGTTGGGACATGTATCTGGGCATGTCCCAGCCCAGACACTCAGGGCACTGGCCACCCTGCCTCAGCTCCTTCTGGAGCAGTGAGAGTTTTAAGCAGTAGTGGATGTAACTCATTTCAAATAGTTGAAATGGGTGGGCATAGTGTCATGCACCTGTAGTCCCAGCTACTTGGGAGGCTGAGGCAGGAGGATTGCTTGAGCCCAGGAGTTTGAGACCAGCCTGGGCAGTATGGTAAGACAAGCCTGTCTCAAACAAACAGAAACAGGATTACATGAGATAGGACTAAATTCCAGGGCAGTAACTGCTGTGTCATTCTTTGAGAACTGGGCATCCCAGGATTTGACCAGTGTTTCACATTATAGGTTACCTCTTTTGTAAACTGTTAAGGATGTACCAGTGTTTGTCATGGCAACTAGCAGCCTGTGGCATCGACTGTGAACCTAACTTAATGGACTGCTGTAATGAATACAAACAGGTGCTATTTTTACCTTATAACCTAGATTTGTCTGCAAATTAAACATTTGAGACAATAAACAGCAGTTTGGTTTATTAAAGCTGTTTGAGCTTGCTACTCAGGCAGGCCTAGAAATAGGATTGGCTAGCTTTTTGAGGATTGTATAAATGTTGACCATATTAGGGAAAAACTTTTATTTTTGTTTTATTTTATTTTAGAGACAGGGTCTTGCTGTGTGGCCCAGGCTGGAGTGCAGTAGACAGTCATAGCTTGCTACAGCCTCAAACTCTAGGGCTCAAGTAATTCTCCCACCTCAGCTTCCCAGTTAACAAGGACTACAGGCATTTGCCACCATGCCCAGATAATTAATTTTTTTTTTTTTTGGTAGAAATGAGGTCTTGTTATGTTGCTCAGGCTGGTCTGGCACTCCTGACCTCAAGTGATCTTCCTGCATCAACCTCCAAAGTGCTCAGATTACAAGCATGAGCCGTCATACCCTGCCTAACTTCACATTTAAAAAAGGCTTGACCTGGGCAACATAGTGAGACTTCATCTTTACCAAAAATTAAAAAATTAGCTGGATATGGTGGTGCATACACATCTGTAGTCCCAGCTGCTCAGGAGGCTGAGGCAGGAGGATGGCTTTAGCCCAGGAGTTCAAAGTTGCAGCAAGCTATGATTGTACCACTTGGACTCCAGTCATGGTGACAGGGGCTTGCCCCTGCCTCAAACACAAAACAAAACGAAACAAAACACTAAAACCAAACCAAAACAAAAAACATCAAATAGCACATTCTCACCTTCTTTACCTGGGAGTGGCTATGGACAGGCAACAAAGAACACAACACATTTCCCGGTACCCAGCATGAATAATTGCTGCCTGTGATGCCTGAGCCTAGTGATTTTCTTCCAGAGTATTTTACTAGTCAGTTCTTTCTCAGTAAAAACATATAGATTTTTTTCCTCTTTGAGAGTGAAATATTTTACTTAAGGGAGCTGACCACCGAACTTCATAGAAATGCCTTCCTGCCCCTTCATGGGTGTGCTGGTCTGTGTGTTTTTAGGGGCTTGCATTCCCATTCTGCTGGTATTCTGGGTGAGCCTCTGGCCCAATGAATGGGATGCTGCACATTTTTTTCCCCCAGGGGAAACAAAGGTGTTGGGACCCCTAAGTATGCAGCGTATATGCAGAGAGTGAGGCGTGGGGTGGGGGGAGTGGTTGTGATTTCCACATTGCATCTCCAGATCTTAAAGGGGAAGGCACTATCAGTAGAGCATGGCAGGGAGAGAAGCGCAGCAGAGGCGAAGTTCTCAAAGCACGGCCGACTGTGGAAGGTGGCTCTCAGCACAGCCTTTGTGGCCCTGCTAACACCTGTCAGGATGGTAGCCACCACACGCCCAAAGGGACCCAGAGCTCTAGGTTTTGACTGACTTTTACCATATTTGCCACCAATGTGATTGGAGCATTTATGGGGCACAGAATATGGTACCAGGTCAGGATTGTGTAGTGCTCGGGCAGAGCTTTGTCCTTCAGGAATGCCGCTCACTTGTGAGACAAGATGGATGGTTCAGGTCTGGACTGGCCCAGGGGAGGGAGTGACACTGAGTAGACTGGACCAGGGGCTTGCCCCTAAACCAGTGGTCCCTGTGCCTGGGAAAATCAGTACCCTGACCGTCTCATCTGGTCTCCTGCCCACCTCTCCCTACCCCAGTTGAGTGGCCTAAGTGAGGGTGGAGTTCAGGAGGAGGAAGGGAGTCACTGCTGAGTAGCCAAAAGGAGAAACAACATAAAAGTAAGAAAGTCTTCCAGGACACCCTGGAGGGCTGGTGTGCAGAGTGCTGAGTGGCTCACTTACCACCTGTGTCTGTGTTTGGGAGGCCCTCTTACTATCTCCTCTTTGGTGTGCAACTGGTTAATAGTAACTCCTTGAGGGTCTGGAGAAGTTGCTCAAGTGTTAGATTCTGCTTTACTGCATGTTTTGGGGCATTGTGTCCCACAATGACATTCAAAGTGTGAAGATTGCCGGAGTTTGTGGACACACCCTGCCAACATCATGGATCTGGGTTGTCATAAAACTTAAGTGTCCTTCAGGGCAGGGACAATAGCCCAGTTTTCTTTCTATCTCCAGGGTGTCTCACTGTGCCTGGTGCAAAATAGGCATATAATCAGTGTTTGTTGAGTGAATGAATGAACAAAGCTAGTCTGTCTTTGTCAAAAGTAGCAAGAAAAGCCTCTGCCTTTCTTGGGAAGACAGCTGCTTCCCTGAGGTCAAGTTGAGGTTCAGTCTAACTGAGGAGAAGGAGGTGAGACCAGAAGCCACTGCACAGCTGCTGCCCCAGTCAGTTCTTGAGGAGAAACTAGAACTGTCAGTTTGTCCCACTGTGCTTGTCAAAGGCAGAAGCCTGTTCTCCATAGTGACCTTTTGTGTCCTTGGCACAAAAGCCATTTTGTCCAGGTGACTGAAACCTAGGGCTACTTCTGCTCCTCTGGATAAGAAATTGCCACACCTTTGGGTTTGGTCATTGTGTGTGTGTGTGTGTGTGTGTGTGTGTTTAAAATTGAAAGAGTAAAAATTTACCTCATATACATGTACATATACATATATATGCAAGTGTGATATTATAGGTGCTAAAGGGTGCAGAGACACCTGGTAGGTTAGGGGCACCAAGGAAAGGTGGTCTCTTTCTCTCGTGGGTTTTGGGGAGCATCACAGGGCCTCTAGGAAGGGTAAGTTATGTGTCCAGGGAGGGCACTGGCTCAAGCTGGAGGTTTTCAGAGATAAATGAGGAGGGACTGGGTCAATGCATCAGGAAGGAGGCTCTAGAGAGGCAGGGCCAGATCACCCAGGGGCTCGAACCCCTTTAGGCCCTTGCAAAGAGTGGGAATATGTTCATCCCACACTAGAGGGTGTCAGACTTTTTAAGACTTTTTCATTCTTTTTGTTTGTATCATTACTTTAAATGACAGAAGCAGTTCCATAGTCATGTTCATGGTTTGGGGAGACCCTTTCTTGGATCATAGTAATTCTTACAACAATGCCTGTGCTCTAACCACCAGTTTTTGGGGATTGTGGGCCACAAATTGGCTTCCTTGTCTCTGCTGCGGGTCGCCTTAACAGTTGTGGATGCCACAGCTCACTGAGTGCTGTGCGGCAGTGAGTCCTGCTGCAGGATGTTCACAATGCAGGACACAGGGCATGGCATCCCTGGCACCGATAGGGTTAGGGGTAAAGCTGTTATCTGTGCAATGACAGAAATGAAACCCAGCATTGGGGAAGAATTATATGCACCCCCTCTAAGCCACCTATGAAACACTGTGCTGAAACACCATGAGGAAGAGGAAGCATTGGAGTGTAAAGAAACCCAGAAATCCTGGTTTCTAGAAGTGGTGTTGATTGTCTCAGGGGCTCTCCCTAGACCGTGAAATAGCTGACTGGGCAGCTGCAGCAGGCCTCATCTTCTCCATAGCCACGCTCTTCCCATGACCTTGTGGGATCTCTGCACAGTGGGTTCAGTGCAAAAAATCACCAGTTAAGCCTGTGAGCCAGTAGCAGGCGAGGGGATGGCTTGGTAGTGAGGGATGATTACAGGGGTTGGCTCATGATTCTGCCACACTACCCTCTAAGATCCTGGGACTCTGACTTGGAGTATAGACTTCACTATGCCGCATGAGGTAGTGATGTGACAGAGGAGGCAGAGAGGGTGGAAGGAGCCAAGTCAGAGAAGAAGGAAGTAAAGGGTGGAGGGCAAGGGATGCTCACTGCCAAAGCTGGTGGTCACTGCCAGCAATGGATGTGGGCTTGCCTTTGAGTCTCTCACCTGTGGGGCTGACTGCCCCAGAGCAGAGCCCCTTGAAATCTTCCATCGCCTTATTAGTGGCTGTGCCCTGATGTCTCTTAGAGAGACTTCTCAAAAACCTCTCTGTACTTAACGTGGTTTGACATATTTGAGAACATTTTATTTTGTTTTTTAATAGGCAAACATTTTCATCACTTAAAAATAGTAAAATACAGCGGGATATGTGGTAAAGCCTGTTTCCTACCCTTATCCTCTAGCCATCCAGGTCCTCTCCCTTAAGACACCAATGCCATGTGCTTGATGGGTGCTTTTCTGGAGTTATGCAGTGTATATGCCAGCAGGCCTGCGTATGCGACATGAGACAGTTTTCTACACCCCTGGTGTCTTGCTGCCTGCTCGCTGTGCGCCTCTTCTCCTGATGGTTTCACTGGCCTGTGAGGAGTTTTGTGTTCCTTCATCCAGCTGCATGCTGCTCTGCTGCCAGGCTGTGCTGCAGATTCTTCAACCAGTGCTCTCTGGACGCCTGTCATTAGCCTCTTTCCAGCCTGTGCTTGACAGTAATACGTTAGTTCTTTGAAAGAAGCTGTAACCCCCTTTCTCTGAGGTCTGGGCCTAGGCTCTGGCTGGATTGAGCATCATTCTAGCTGGAAAAAGAGGGTGGGGTTAGATGATGTTTTTAAGCTTCTGCTCATTTATTTCAATTGTGACCTGGCTTGTAGGTTTTTCTCTGGGAAATGGGCAGTTAATAGTTAGATATTATTTGTAAGGCACATGTCTTTAAAATACTACATTCTAGTTACACACAGACCTTGCATTTTTATTATTTTAACTTTAATATACGTATTTTTTGAGACAGGGTCTTGCTCTGTCATCCAGGCTGGAGTGTAGTGGCAGAATCATGGTTCACTGAAGCCCCTGCCTTCCAGGTTCAAGCAATCTTCTCACTTCAGCCTCCTGAGCAGCTGGGACTACAAATGTGTGCCACCATGCCTGGCTAATTTTTAAATTATTTTTTGTAGATAAGGGGTTTGGCCATGTTGCCCAGGCTGGTATTGAACTCCTGGGCTCAAGCAATCCACCTGCCTCAGCCTTTCAAAGTGCTGGGATTACAGGTGTGATCCACCATGCCCAGTCAACATACAGACATTTAATTTTTAATTTAAAAAATTTTTATTTGAGACAGAATCTTGTTCTGTTGCAATCTTGGCTCACTGCAGCCTCCGCAGCCTGGGTTCAAGCCATTCTCCCACCTCAGCCTCCCAAGTGGCTGAGATTACAGTGTGTGCCACCATGACCAGCTAATTTTTATATTTTTAGTAGAAGTGGGCTTTCACCATGTTGGCCAGGCTGGTCTCGAACTCTTGACCTCAGGTGATCTGCCCACCTTGGCCTCCAAAAGTACTGGGATTACAGATGTGAGCCACTCCACTTGGCCCACACAGACATTTTAAACTAGTCGGTAGCATCCTGAGTGAGGTTAGTCAAGGCTGCTTTTGACCCCAGCTTCAGGTACATTGGTTCTGTTGGGCTTTCCTCTCCCTGGCCTATCAAGGGGCCAACTCAAGCTGCAGGTGTAAGGGCAGATGGTTCTAATGAACAGCCAGGCCCAGGAACACACAGTGCTTGTGTGGAAGTCTACATTTCAGCTGTGATGGTGTCTTGATGAGAGGCTGGTTCTGGGAGACCCTCCCAGCCTTTGAGCTGCTCCAACCAAGGTGCCCTGCATCTCAGAGGGAAGGGAACGGCTTGGGCAGGACATTGCACATACATTTTGGAGTCATGTTGGTTGGTGGTCTTCTGTTTCTCAATCTGTGATATGGCATGGTCATTTATCACAAGTGGAGTGATGTGAAGTTACCTACTGGTAGCACACCTCCCCCTTCTTTGTGCAGCAGGTAGTTTTCAGGCACAAAGGAAGTGACTGCTAAGGAGCTGGTCCTGGAGTCTGCAGGAGAGCAAGAAGTAGTAACCACCCGCAGGGTGTTTACAGGCATGTGTCTGCAAGATTGCATACATGTGTCTGCGGGATTTAGGGCACATCAGAGCCATGAGCCTTCATGGGTGAGTGAAAATCTGGCAGGTGTGAGCTGTTAATCCTAGGCTCTGCTCCGTGCAGTGCCAGAGGCCAGGGAATGCTGAGGCAGCTCTTCCTCATGTCTCTGCTCACTCTGTGCACAGCCCTTGTCTCCTGCCTGATAGTGGTCAGTAGTCAGTTGGGTTAGGGTTTACAGTCTCTACCCAGTGAACCTGGCCCTGGCAGAAGCTCAGAGAAGAATGGGTGCAAAGAAGATAGCTCAGAGGGCCTGCAAATGGCTGCTTTTAGGAAGTGAATAGGCTTCTTTGTCTTCATTTTTTCTCTAAGATACTCTTGAGGTTTTGAGGCTCCACCCTGATCTTTTTGTGGCTGAGGGCTGCTGTGGCTTGGTAGAGGGGACAGTCTTCAAATCTTGCACAGGCTGGGGAAGATTGGGACAGCACAGCCCCGACTCTCAAACAAAATGGGGCAGAGGGGAGGGTAGGAGAGCAGTCAGGATCATGAGGCTTCCTCCTCGCAGCAACCCAGGGGAAGCTGAGGCCCCAGAGTCTGCATAAGGGAGGCTGAGCGCAACGGAGGAAGTGGAATTATTACACACATGGGTTTCGACACTTGGGACTCACCCCTCAAGGAGGAAAACTGTGAGTGGGGGTACACGGAGCAAGGGCTGAAGAAACAAAAAGTAGGGGGTTTAGGGTAGAGAGAAACCTCTTTGCATGTGTCAAGCTGAAAAGCAGTTTGGAGCGTCAAGTGCTAGCCAGTGTCTCTTTTTGCCTGCCCAGCCCCTTCTTTTCCCATGTCTGCCCTGAGAGGGGCAGAACTCTCAGTTCCCATATCAGTAACTCAGCACCAGCTTCTTTTTTGACAGTTGAAGGGCCTGTGGCTGAAAGAAGTGCTTGTGCTGTGTTTCCGCAAGGTAAGATGGCCCTGATTACAGCTTGTGATGCCTGAGATCAGGAGGGTCTACTCCATGAAATATTAGCAGAAGCCATCTTGTGAAATATTTTAATTAATTGAACTGAATGTTGAAGACAGATACCTGTGGCAAAGTCGTATTTCAGTGGGACAAGCTGAGAGTCCTTGGACAACTTTGGAAACAACTTTTTAGGACAGAATCAAACGATAAACACAAAGCAACTTTTGTGAGCAGGGTTCAGAGCTCATTGTTGCAGCACAAGGTTGTAGCTTTTCACACAGCTTTTGAAAATGGGTTGGTGGCTCAGGAAGGGTGTCCTTCACTAATGGGGATTCTTGAGTTTCTGCCACATGCCAGGTAGCATGCTGATTGCTTCGTATCCACTTCCCTTTGAATCCCTTGTATTAGCTTCCAGTGGCTGCTGTAACAAACTCGGTGGCTTAAAGCAACAGGGATTTATTTTCTCACTGTTCTGGTGGCCAAAGTCCAGAATCAGCATCGCTGGGCTAAATCAAGGTGTGGGCAAGCCCATGCTCCCTCCAGTAGCTTGAAGGGCAGAATCCATTCTGTGGCTGCTGGTGTGCTTTGGTTCCCGGTCCCTTCCGTCTTCACATCAGCAGGGTAGCATCTTCTCTCCATGACTCTGCTTCTCTCTGCTTCTCTTTTTTTCTGAAATCTGCTGCCTTCTTATAAGGACATTTGTGATGGCATTTGGGGCCTACCAGCGTAATCTAGGATAATCTCATCTTAAGATTCACAATTTAATTGAGTCTGCAAAGCCTTTGCCATATAAGGTAATACTAATAGGTTCCAAGGATTTGAACGTGAACCTCTTTTGCAGGGGGCATTATTTGACCAGCCATACCTTACAGCAGCCTGATGAGGACTGTACTGTTTTATATACAGTAGGCTTAATGAGGAAGCGGAGGCTTGGGGAGGCCCACGGAGCCATGGTCCTTTCCTCTCCCTGACTCTGGGGTAGCTGACTCAGGGTCATTTTGTCATGTTGCTGGGCACTCACTTGCTGAACAGACCATCACCTGTCATTTTACTGTGTTGTTACATGGATTCGAAAAAGAGTTTTTCACCTCTCTCTGGCTGAGCCCCTGTTCCTGTGAGGGCCTGTAGTTTCTCCTCCCAGCTTCACCCTGGCTTCTGCACAGCCCTTGAGCAGACAGTGGCTTGGGTCTCACTCTGGCACTCCCTGCTTTCTCTCTGGCTGCATACTCAGGCTGGCCCTGCCTACCTTGCTCAGTCTCTGCTCTATCTCCCACAAGTTTCAGTCCACCCTTCCCCTCAGTTGCTTAGGAAAGGACCTTCTTGTTATGGGTTTTCGTTGTTTTTTTTTTTTTTGAGACAGAGTCTCACTCTGTTGCCCAGGCTGGAATGCAGTGACACGATCTTGGCTCACTGCAACCTCTGTCTCCTGTTCAAGTAATTCTCCTGGCTCAGCCTCCTGAGTAGCTAGGACTACAGGCATGCGCCACCATGCTCAGCTAATTTTTGTATTTTTAGTAGAGATGGGGTTTCACCATGTTGGCTAGGTTGGTCTCCAACTCCTGACCTCAAGCAATCCGCTGCTTTGGCCTCCCAAAGTTCTGGGATTACAGGTGTGAGTCATCATGCCTGGCCTTGTTATGTTTTTTAAGCTAACCCTATAGAGCACTCACTGTGCACCAGCACCTATTGGCTCAAGGAGATGACAGACATTCCCTGTCACAAATTATGATGAGTCACCAGCATTTTTGGAACTTCACTAAGTGCTAGTTGCTGTGCTCTGCCTCAGCATGCAGCACTTCATTTACTCCTCTGAACACCTTGAATGATAAGTGTCTGTCATCCCATTTTACCAGTGAGAGAATTGTTCAGAGAAGTTGTCACCCAGTTGGTTGGTGGCAGAGGTTTCGGAGGGCTTTCTGTGCACAAAACCCTCATGTTTGGTTACACCAGTTAGGCCTTGAAAGGGATAGGCCTATCGCTAAACTCACAGGAGAGAGAAGGCACTGACAGGTGATAATGTCTGTCTGCCTTCTTTCTGGTGGGGACCCACAGTTTTGTCCATCTCTTTTTCTTTATTAATACTTGTGTCTCACTTATGTATTTCTTGGGTAGTCCCTGAATAACTACACCAGGCTTCTCAACTCTGAGTTTCTTAGATTAGCCAGGAAAGGGCCTTTTTCTTTTCTTCTTGGATATTCTCTTAGTCCATTTTATGCTGCTGTAAAAGAATACCTGAGACTGGGTAGTTTTTAAAGAAAAGAGGTTTACTTGGCTCACAATTCTTGTTCAAGACTGGGCATCTGCATCGGGTAAGGCTTCCACTCATGGTGGAAAGCGAAGGGGAGCTGGTGTGTGCTGAGCTCACATGGCCTGGAGAGGGAGGAAGGGGATGGTGTGGGTGGTGGTGTCCCAGGCTCTTTTCACAGCCAGCTCTTATAGGAACTAATGGAGCGAGAACTCACAGTTAATGCCTCCTCCAGTACCCACCTTGGGATTGGGGGAGGGCATTAATCTATACACAAGGGATCCACCCCCATGACCCAAATACTTCCCATTAGACCCCACAGCTAACACTCAGGATTAAATTTCAGTGTGGGATTTAGGGGGGACAAACATTTTCTCCTTGTACCTGTGCCACACATGCCCCTTCATCCCCATCATCTGCTGACGATTCATCACACTGTTAAGTTGGTCTCTCCATCTGTTTAAACCCTTTCTCCTTTCCCTTTACTATGTTACCGTTAAGACTGCAAAGCTGTCAGCAATGCACCCACCACCCACCACTGTACCAACGGATACAGTGAACCTAGTATCACCAATGTCCTTTGCCCTTGGAAACAAGCGGAAATTATCTTCTCAGCCTCCATGGATTAACTTCTGTGTTCCTGATGTGAAGTTTCTTTTCCGTAAGTTAGAGAGTTTTTGCATATACACCTCACACATACACTTGCATTTGATTTTCTTGTCTCTTTGCGCACACAACACACACTTAATTTTCTTGCATCATAATAGTGTTTTTCTGATTTTAAATTAGAAAAGGACAAATGAGTTGAATAGTTACGTATTAGTTATAGTTATCTAATTATCCATTTTCTAGTTCTCTATTATTTAATAGTTATCTATTAGTTATTAGCTATCTAATAGTTATCTATTAATTGGTAAGTTAAGTACCATCTTAGTGGTAATTTTACATGAAATGAAATGTCCTCTGGGTTCCAGATAACTTATAAATGAGCTTTTAGAGTACAGCCTATTGATTGAACAGTCCATAAGTTCAGCCTCATCTTTGTAGAGTTCCACAACCAAGTTTTAAAATTATTTATGAATGTTAGTACTTGGCATACTCTCCAACTCGATGAGACTATGAACTAACTTAACTTGTAATAATCCTAAGTAAATCTTAGTGGAATAATAGTAACATTTTGAGGTTTTACGGTAAGAAAGTGAGATACTTAGACATACCAATTTTAATGTCTCAGTAAAGAAAACAATTTTTATTTATTTATTTATTTACTTACTTACTTACTTACTGAGACAGGGTCTTGCTCCATTGCCTTGTCTGGAGTACACCCATGTAATCATAGCTCACTGCAGCCTTGAACTCCTGGACTCAGGCAATCCTTCCACCTCAGGATTCTGAGTAGCTGGGACTACAGAAGTGCACTACCATGCCTAAATTTTATTTTTAATTTTTTTGGAGAGATGGGGTCTCACTGTGTTGCCCAGGCTGGTCTTGAAACCCTGGCATCAAATGATCCTACCACCTTGGCCCCTCAAAGCGCTAGGATTTCAAGCATGAGCCACCACATGTGGCTGAAAACAGAAAATTTGTAAGGTGCCACCAGGGGAGGGTAATGAAGGAAAGGGAATAAAATCCAAAACAAAATAAGTGATGTGTAGTATGTGGCTGGTGGGTCGCATTTCTGATTCTAAGAACTGTGGCATTTCTTTATGATGGTTCTGTTGATCCTGAACCCAGCGAGACTGCAGTTTGTGAAGGATGATGATAGAAGTCTATCACTCCTCATGGTTCACTATACAACCATCAGTCTAGCTGAGACCAGATGCAAAGCTCATGGCTGAGATTGATGGCCAGAGAAACCCAAAGTTCCTACATCACATTCACACTGGTATTTCCAGCCTAGGAGGCATGGTGGATGCCTCCCAAGGTGGTTGCTGAGATGGCTTTGAGCAGAGCAGAGATGAGCCAACCATTGTAGGACAAAGTGAACAGCTGGGAAAAGGGGCTGTGGGGGCTGGGGTTAAGAGAACTGGAACAATGTTGCAACTTTCTCCATCCTGGCTGTGCCTTACCATCACCTGGGAGCTTTTGAAAAACCTGGCAGCATGCCTTCACCCACTCTATGCTAATTAGTGTAACCCAGAGATAGGGCCAGCATAACATTTGCCACTTTTCCCATGAGATGATTCTGAGGTACAGGTGGGGTAGAGAGCAGTGGGCCTTAGAGGTGGAGAACTTGGCCTCCTGATGAAATAGGCCCACCTATTTCAAATCCCCACATCGGTCTTGATCCAGTCCCTTAGATGCTGAGTCTCAGTCCCCACCATCTCTCAGGCTGTGAAGGTAAACTTGATGTGCAGAGGTGCAGCATGTTCTGCTCTGCACCAAGGAGGGTTCCACGGCCATAGAGGCTTAGTCATGACTGATGTGAAAGCGCCAGTGGCACATGACCTTCTACTCCTCTCCCTCCACATCTCACTTGGTAAAACCACAGCCCTGGTTCTGGCCACTTCTCAGCACCATGGCCTGTGGCTAGAGAAGAACACATGACATGTTGATGAGTTTCTAAATTCATGACCACAGAGCTCCAGTAAGCCATTGGGAGTCCCTGTGGTCCTTGAGTGGGGAGTGGCCCCTGGATTTTAAAGAGCTCTGGACCCAGTCATGCAGGTGGGGAGACCTGGCCCCTGGAGGCTGACACAGTGCAGATATAGCTCCACCTGGGGCTCTCCTGATTGGACTTCTGCTGCACAGGGCATGAGACTCACTTGCCACTGTTTCTGAGCGCTAAGTCCTTGCCCCTTAGTGGCCCTTTCCTTCCCTCCACTGGGAGGCATGGCCCGTTGGGCTTTGGCCCCTGCAAGGAGGCCTGGTGGGACCTTTCACCTTCTCAGCCAGGCACTGAAGAAGCAGGAAGGGGAAGCATGATGCCAGGACCACAGGAAGAAGTGGTGCTGAGTTGGGTGGTCACTTCCTTGGTATGGCCTCAAGTTAGACATGGTTCAGGGCTATGCTGCAGGAGCTGGAAGACATTTCTAAAGAAACAATCACCATCCTTCTCTAAATAGGTTTCAGTGTGGTTTTATGTTTGTTACAACCTCGTTGACCTGTAGTTTAAGAAGCCAGAATGGTTTGGGCCAAGCTTTTGATTTGAGGTCATACTAAAATAGTTTTAACTGTGGGTGTTGGAGGTACCTCCTGTGTATATGAGTGTGCGTGTATGTGGTGTGTGCATGTGCGTACATGCACGTGTGTGTCTGTGGCTTTCCTGTAGATGGCTGGTGTGAATGACATCCTGACCTGAGTCCTGTGAGAAACACTCTTGAGTTACTTTACAGTCATTCCACATAGGAGAAAAGAATAACTGACCCTGTTGGGTTAAAAAATTGAGTTTTGAAAAGCTTTTTTACCTTTATACTTAGCAAGCTCGCAAAGCTATCAGAAGAAAATGTAGAATTAAAATATATAGCAGGTGGGAGTATGGTTTTTTTAACTTACACTTAAGGTTTCTATGGCATCTCATCATGTGTGGAATATTTCTGTTAGACCATCTGAGAATTTTAAGCTCTGGTGGATGTAAGTGAGGCTGCTTTTGAACAGAAGGCTTTGCCTTGCTGCTGCTTCTCAGAGGCTGCAGCCTAAGGTTGAGTGCCCAGGAACCAAGGACAGACGCTCAGTGTGTATTTGCCGTGTGGACTGTGTAGATTTGAAGTGCTTAGTCTGGCAGCCTGCAGGCTTTTAAAAAATTTCTTCATTTAATAATTTATAAATGTTGAAGCATCCCAAGATGTTATTGACCCTGTTAGTAAGTTTGCCACAGCCCCCCAGCTGCCAGGAGTGCCTGAGAAGCCCTGTTGCGACTGAAGTCACAGACACCACCATGGAATTTGGGACTGTAGCTCTGGGATTCTGCCACAGGTCAAGCAAACTGCCAGGGGCGTCTGGTCTGGGATGAGGACTGATGAAGAAGTAACAATCTTGGATGACTTTGAAAAGCTCTGGGAGGTGTCATTGACCGTGATATTGGTGCTGGGAGTGTGCTGGAAGGTCACCTGTCCTTGTCCCTATTTTTGTGCTCCACAAGGTATATGTGGGAATCAAGAGTTTCAGCTAGGCATTGGCGCTCCAACAAGGCCTCTTTTTGATCTCCCATGTGACTGCATTTTCTCATTCTCTCCTGTGGCCAGGCCTATTTCTGCCTGTCCTGGAGCAGCAATATGGTCCACATGGGTGGAGACCTCCAGGGGCTGAGGAGGGCTGGGCCTTGGAAGTGATGAGCTTGAGCCTGGTTGGGGCCCGGGCTTAGGGGAAGGGCATAAGGTACATAGCTGGGCTTGACCAACCCTGCTCCTGGGAGTTCCCTGAGTGCGCCCCGAGCAGAAGGGTCTGTGGTGTGAGCATAACCACGGCAGTGTGCACAGACTTGAGCCCTCCAGCAGATGCTCTCGGCTGCCCTGGATGGAGATGGAGTGAAACTTCTCTGGGGAGTGCACAGTCCAGTAGAGAAGCTGACCTGATGTGGACAGATGAGCTCTGTGGCAAATGTCCAAGGAACCAGGCTGGTGGTGCAGATGTCTGTCCTCTTCTGCTGAAGTACTCTGTCCCTCATGCAGCTGCTCTTCATGTGTCCTCTATCCTCTGGAAGATGACTTCCTGAGGGAGAGGCCACAGCAGATATGTCTGTGGCCCCTTCCCTAGCCCCAGCCCAGGGCTCACTGAGTGTCTGCGGTGGGTCTTCAAATCTGTGGATCCTTAGCAAGTGCATCTGCAGAAAGAAGGAGTGAGGATTGAGAACCTGAGATTCTCTCCTTACAGAAGACGGCACTGGGTCCCAGAAATGGTAGTGACTTGCCTGACGTCTTGCAGCTCAGCTAGGGCACGGCTGGCTCTGGAGTCTAGGCTCCAGGCCTCCCTCTCCATGAGGTGCTCCTTCCTGCTGCCCTGAGCTGCATTTCTGCTTGCTACAGTGTGGGAGTGCCCTGGGCAGGAGTAAGGAGGACATCGTTGGTGCAGTGTAGGGTGAGAACGGCAGTGTGGGTGCAGTGTAGAGGGGCTGACACCATGTTGTGGGCCACCTGCCTCCCCTCCTTGCTCAGGGCATTGGCCATGATAGGCTACAGTGTGGTCAGGGCCTCCTGGGAGATGCCACTCAGTGAGTTACCTCACCTGGGTCGGATGGTGGCCATAAGCCAGTTGCTACCTCTGGAGTCTTGGTGAGTGGGTGGATGGCACCCAGGATCACACAGCGTTAAAAAGTGGATTCGGGCCTTAAATTATCTTAATTTCCCACTTCACCAGGTGGTTGAATGAAAACATGTTGGAAAGGTAATACATGCGATTGGAGAAGATAAGTTTACTGTGGGACATATGATTTCATAACTTGTTTGAGAGCATTACATGTCTCACATAGTTACACGCTATGAAGGTATTACCTTTGGTCTCTTTCAAAAACTACAAAATGGTATCTAGAGAAGAATCACCTCTCCCACCTTGTCTCCCAGTTCCTCCCGCCAGAGGCAACCAGTGTGCCCAGCATTTTTGTGAGTCCTCTGGAGACAGTCTGCCGTATACAGACATGGACATTTCCATACCCTCTTTCTCTGAAGTGTAGTACATTTGTTGGAGCAGGCTTGTTTGGAAAGCCATTTATGCAGGTTGTTAAATCACTTTTGGTTTCGATTTCAGTCTCCCATTCTTTCCCTTTCTGCATTCATGGTGTCTACTATCACCTTGGCAGCCTCAAAAGTGGCCTGCATGGGTGGGTTTTGGTGTCCATGGTGCAGTGGGTGAGGGCCGCCCCCAGTCTTCCCAGTGCTTGGTGAGGCCTGAGAGTGGATTTTGTTTTTTGGAGCAGGATTTGTATACAAAAGGACATCCTCTGAAGTAGCTGGGGTTAGGAGCTTGCTTTTTGCTCTGTTGTGTTGTCTTCTTTGTAATGTAGAATACCTTAGAGATCCAGTTCTACCTGTGCTCGGAAGAGCCCTGGGTGGGATGATCCCATACTGGCTCCACATAGCCTTTTATCCCACAGGCATCACGGGGAGACCCAGAGCAGGTGAGTGGCCTGCCCAGGGCCTCCTGCTTGGTAAATGGCAGACAAGACCCAAACCAGGTTTCTGGCCCTGGCTCTGAGCCTTTGGTGAACCCTGATGCCCTGGGAGGTGGCAGACCCATCTCACCTGGGTGCCATCACCCCAACATTTGGCAGCCTCTCTTTGCACATCGCTATCAGCATCAGCCTAAGTGAGGTGCAGGAATTTCATAGTTATAGCTTGGTGTTTTAAAAAACACATTCTATTTCATGGATAAAAAGCATCTTCAAATAAGCACGGTGGCTTACGCCTGTAATCCCAGCACTTTGGGAAGCCAAGACGGGCAGATCATCTGAGGTTAGGAGTTCGAGACCAGCCTGGCTAACATGGTGAAACTCTACTGAAAATACAAAACTTAGCTGGGCGTAGTGACACGTGCCTGTAATCCCAGCTACTTGCGAGGCCGAGGCAGGAGAATTGCTTGAACTTGGGAGGCAGAGGTTGCAGTGAGCTGAAATCACACCATTGCACTCCAGCGTGGGTGACAGAGCAAGACTCCGTCTCTAAATAAATAAATAAAATAAGTTTTCTTATGCACCGTTGAGCAAATTCTGACGTGTGCGAGAAATCATATTGTTTGCTGAGGGTGGTGGCAAGGAAAACCTAGTTGGCCCCCCAAAGGGGAAAACTGCCCCCCAAAGCACAAAACTGCTGAAAGCATTATAAACAGTAACCGATATGAATATGTCTCACACCAGATGAATTAGTTCTTTGAACACAGGATACGTGACTCTTTGCTTTCTTTGCTTTGTTCCCTCAGAAAGAGTGCTTTCTAGTGTATCATTAACGTCTAGTAAACATACACTAGCTGCCTTGTTAGTTTATCTTTAACCTGTAAAAATCAAAGAGTATCTGCTTGCTAAACTTGTCACTGGAATATAAAGAATAAATATGTGGGTCAGAGTCTGCTCTGGGCCCTCAGCTGGGAATGCTGTGTGACCCCTGATGCTGCACTCTGATCGCCCACCTTTACTTTCTGTCTCTGTGTCTGTTTCTTAATTCCTTCAGCGCTGCCTGGGTTGGGGGTCTCCACGGCTGAGCTGGTCTTGGCAATGCATCAAAACCATCTGGGGCTCTGGGGGATACAAAAGTTATTTTTTTATTAACCACTGAATAAAAGCTTACTTTTATTCAGTGGGGCTCTTACCTGGGGTGCTTTCAGTGGCTCAGCTTTGTGTTCAGTGCTGAAGAGTTAAAGATAACTTAGGCCCTCTAAGGAGCTAGAGGAGACAAGGATGTACACTGTATCAGAGGTTTTTGTTTTTTCTTTATGGCAACAGAGAGGGCCATGTCACCGTGAGCAGAGGGTGTTTACTTCTGCCTGGAATTGGGTGAAATTTCACAGAGGAATTGCTGTTTAAATTGGTCATGTAGTATGAGTGAGAATTATCAAGCAGGCTGGGCTCAGTGGCTCACGCCTATATAATCCCAGCACTTTGGGAGGCCGAGGCGGGTGGATCACAAGGTCAAGAGATTGAGACCATCCTGGTCAACATGGTGAAACCCCATCCCTACTAAAAATACAAAAACTTAGCTGGGCATGGTGGCGTGTGCCTGTAATCCCAGCTACTCGGGAGGCGGAGGCAGGAGAATTGCTTGAACCCAGGAGGCGGAGGTTGCGGTGAGCAGAGATTGCGCCATTGCTCTCCAGCCTGGGTAACAAGAAGGAAACTCTGTCTTAAAAAAAAAAGAAAGAAAGAAAAAAAAGAATTGTCAAGTAGACAAGAACAGGAGGGGTACTCCAGGCAGAGGGGACAGCTGACAAAGGCATGGAGAGGGCACTTGTGAGATGCTGTCAGGAGCAGCTTGTAAGTGTGGTACTTGGGAAGCTTGAGAGACGGAGGGGTCCAGGAGATGTGTCCTGGGTGGGACTTCGTACTGCATTCTGTGTGTGCTGAAAGCCACAGAGGGGATTTAAGCCAGGGAGTTAGCCCATTAGATTTACAATTAAGAGAGACCTCTAAAACCCTGTGGTGGTGTTTCTAGTACTGAGATAATCTTTCTCAACTGTTTAAATGCAGCTCTTGACCTACTGGGATGACAGATGAGGTAGGAGAGGGAGCATAGGCCTTGGAGGAAAGCAAAACTATGGGTAACACAGAGGGAGTCAGAATCTGGTGCAAAATACATTTAATCTGGCTAAAATTACTTGTAAAATTTAGCAGGACATTGAGTGTTTGCAGATACATTGTTTTTATGCTTTAGGTGTCAATATTACATTGCGTGACCAACAATGGTTGTCATCTCCTGCTGTTTGCTGGGGCATGCTAGTCTGTGTGGGCAGGGCTGGGCTCAGCCGCCCTCTCCCTTCTACTTGCTTTCCTCACCTAGGGTGGGGGCTTCGGGAGGAGTACTACCTATGGTGGGGAGGAATGGGCCTCTGTGGGGGGCCCTGTGTGTCCATCTTGCTTGCCAGTAATTCCAAATAACAGTGTGGAGTGCAGTTATAACAGTTTTTATTTCAAAATTCGTTCCACGAATACAGTGTCTTCTCATTTGTTTACCAAGGCTAATCCACAAATGTTTAATCCACTTACAGGTAATCCAGATTTGATGGCAGAATTTTACTGAAATCAACTTTAAATAGCTTTATGGTAACAAGTCTTTGCAGAGATTTTGCCCATGTTTTCTCCTTAATGAGTCAGACTTGCCACATGTAATTTTTACCATCTTAAAACTTTGAAGAATTTAATTAGAATGGGTACATAGGATAATGAAGATTCACACTGTAGAAACTTTTAAGATTTGAGTTTTGATTGTTCCTGGAATTTAAATTTTCCTTATTTGGTGCTAGGTGACTCCCAGTTTTAGGGCCAGATGTTGCCAGGTTAGGCAAGCCAGTGATAGTGTTTCTAAGTTTTAGGGTTATATATTATAGTAATGCCTGGCTGGATGCCAGTCAAACTAAGACATGGCTGCACATTTGAGCAGTAATGGTCCTGCTTGCTGTCCCTTGGGAGGGTTCGCACCCAGGACCTCAGAACAGGAACTTTGTTCTCTAGGGTGGGCCCCTCACTCTGGGGAAGAGCTTTCCTCCACCAAGCCTTCCTTGGGTATCTAGTCTCCAGCCATAGTCAGGGAGGTTCTCATCTGGGGTGCTGGGACCCAGCCCTGGGGTGTGTGGGGAGGAGCCCTGCTTGGGGGAGGGTTGGCATTCCTGGAGACCTCTCCTGGCTCAGAGGGGAGTGACGGAAGTTCTGAAGTGCGTCTAGCAGGACCCACCTCCTTCTGAGTTCATGGTTTCCAAGGTGGTTTCCCTCACCATCACCTGGGAATGGCCAAGATAGCCTTGCCTCCCTTCCTGTCTTCCAGAAGTCCTCATGGGGCCCTCCAGCCCATTCTCTTCCTGGCCTGTGATGACAGTGGGTTAAGTTTGTACTTTTAATAGATAGCCTTCATCTAGGCCTTGTTTGCTGTTGTAATTGTTCCCTGTTCTCGGGGTACTCACAGCCCCATCCTTGCTGTCCTTGATCCAGTGGCGTGACCTTAGTGCCTCCAGCTCCCTGTTTCTGGATGGCTAGAAGAGCCTCTGGGGTCTCTGATTGTTAGATGGGCTTAGTAGGAGTGGTAGTAGTAATATGGCAGATACTTAAGTAGCATTTTTGTGCACTGGGTACATTTATAGGGATTAAGTCATCTAGTTCTTACAGAAACCCCATGAAGTCGATGATTCTGTGACCCCCCATTTTCAAGAGTAGGAGACTGAGGAGCAAAATGATTTCTCCCTGGGGAGGTGACTCCTGGTGAGTGAGCAGCAGTTAGGGTTGGAATGCAGATGGTCTGGCTCTAGGGCCACGCACAGCATACTGTGTGCAGCTCCCCCGCCATCCATCTCCCTGAGCTGCCTACCTCAGGCATGCTTCTCGGCCCTTTGTCTTGAATGGTGTGGTGGTACAGCTAGGTCTTCCTGCCTAGTGGGGAAACCATGACCAAGGAAGTACCAATACTGAGGGAGTTACTTCCCATCCCCGTTTCCAGATTCTACAGGCAGCTTTATAGCCTTTCTCTGAGATACTCCAACACCATGTTACAGACCACAGCCTAACAGTAGAGGATGAACCAGAGCCTCAGTGTCAGGGATTCTTGGCCATTTTGGTTGTTGATTGCCTCTCTCCTGCCCTATATCTCCAGGAACTGTCCACGTTGGTCTTGTAGGAACTGTCCTGTCTTTGTGACAGAATAAAACCATGGCTGTCTCAGTCTCTCTGTTAGTGACTATCCTTATTCAGCCCAGAGTCCAGGAGTCTGATGAACAGAGGCTTTCTCCCTCCACCCAACCCGGCCTCTCACCTCTCCCTGCCCTGTGTAGGTCTTGCCCAGGAGACAGTGGTTGGATGAGGGAGGAGAGGCTGAGGGCCCCTCTTACGTGGACGGCATGGGCCCCGCTGTGGGAAGAGAGCCACGTGGCATGGATTGGAAGTGGAGAGGGCAGAATTTGAGTCAGGAGGACCTCTAGCAGCAGTGCTAGCTCTTGAGGCCTCAGTCTTCTGGCCTTTAAAATGTTACTGGAGTGGGAGATGGATTCTGTGCGAGTGCAGTTTCTGCTGCCTGCAGTCTTCTGTTATTGTGCAGTGCTGGTCTCCAAACTCCAGGTCTATTTTGTGGCCTGATTAGGAACTGCCTCTGATCTCCCTAACATAGGATATGCTATTTTGGATGCTGCTGTAGGTGGGAGGGATGTGTATTTAAAGCTAAAATAGAGTGCACTTTAATTTGTGGGTGTTTCCTTTTTCTTTCTCAGCCACACTGTGTTTAAGTCACAGTGTTCTCCCTCCCACCTAGAAGCACAGCCTCAGGCAGGCCCTGTACTTGGTGGAGGCCTCGTTGTGACGAGGGAGGTGGCCACCATGGAGGATTCTTGTTGCTTGGGACCAGGACTCCTCCAAGTCCAGGGAGCTTTTACAAGGCTCTGTTCCTGGATGGCTTGTCTGCTGATCCGAGGTCCAGGATGTGAGAGGCTGAGCCACCCTTGCAGTCCATCTGAGTGCCTCTCCACCAGACCTGTGCTGCAGTCAAGAGGAGGCAGGGCTGTGGGGGTAGGGATGGCAGAGCACGCCCCTGATCCTTAGCAGAGTTAACTTTGGGCACATGTCAAGTCTCCCTCCGCTGACTTTCTTTGGAGCAAATCATAGTGATCTCTTTTGACCTTTTTGATGGTTACCAGTGTGGCTGTGAAGAGGATCCCTGCCCCAGCTAGGGAGAGTAGGGTGCATGGGAATGGGAAGGGTGAGGGGGTGAGGGTAGAAAGGTGTGATGGATTGCCTTGAAGGCCACAGTTGTGTGTCTGTCCCATTCTGTCCTGACTTACTCTGCATTCAGTTCTAGCTGAGTATGAATGTAGCCCACACCCATGGATTTCTGTGGCGGTGATATTTTTCTGTTTCTTGAAAAGAGAGAACCGGGCATGGTTGCTCATGCCTGTAATCCCTGCATTTTGGGAGGCCAGGATGGGCAGATCACAAGGTCAAGTGATCAAGACCATCCTGGCCAACATGGCAAAACTCCATTTCTACTAAAATTACAACAATTAGATGGGTGTGATGGTGCATGCCTGTAGTCCCAGCTACTTGGGAGGCTGAGGCAGGAGAATCACTTGAACCTGGGAGGCGGAGGTTGCACTGAGACAAGATCATACCACTGCACTCTAGCCTGGGCAATAGAGTGAGACTCCATCTCAGAGTCTCTTCAAAAAGAAAAGAGAGGTCCAGTTTTTTGTAGATTGTTAGGACTTACCTGGAAATAACTGTGTAAATCTTCAGGCATCTTTCTAAGATGGCAGGCTAGAGATAGCTACTTCAACTTTAATGCATCACAGTCACCTAGAAGACTTGTTTAATGCAGATACTGGGCCCTGCCCACAGGGAATCAGCCTTCGTGGATCAGGCACTTCCTCCCATCTCCCAGGTGGTACTACTGCTGCCAGTTCACAGACTACACTTCCAGTTGCCCAGGAGTGCTTTTTCCTCTTCCACTCCCCACTCAAGATTTTGTTACCTGATTTTTATCACCTTCCCCAAACTAGGCTACTTTTTTTGGTGCTAATTGATGACACTTTGAATTTCAGGAGTGTGGGGAGTGGCTCCTGTCCCTATTTGGCTGCAGTGGTGCTGATGGGGGGCATCTGCTGTGCCTTGGGTGGGAACTCGTCCTGTGTGTGCTTCATGAGATATCCCAAGGCTACTCTACTTTAATGAGCTGAGCAAGGTGTCTTAGAAGCCAGGCACTGGCTGCTCTATCATAATTACAAGTCAGAGATATATACATAGTCAGTGGCATCTCTGCATGGGGAGCGCTGGTTTAGAAGCAGCTTGTTTCAGCCATGGGAAATAGAGTTGTGACCCTACTATTTATGAACTGACAGTGTGAGCTGCATCAAGATCTTTCCAGGTGTGCCAGGAGTCACAGAACCCATGTGTAACCTGGAGCCCACAGTTTCTGTGACAGAAAGTGTGGCCATGCTGGAAAATTACGTGGACACAGCCTTGTGAGGAGGAGATCCCTGTTTAATTGTCCTTGTCTCACAGATAAAACATCTGACATGCACCAGCTTTTCTGAAACAAATAACGGTTGCAAATGGAATTCAGGATAACAACAGATTTCTTCCTCTCCTTAAAGAAAGCTGTCTCCTTTGTCCTTGTTTGGCCAACCTTGATTGAGCTGGAGTCCTTTGTGCCTGACCCTGGGCTGGCCCTTCCCTCAGTGTCTCTGTCTGATACATAGGTCACTTCTCCCTTGGGTTGTGCATTTATCTAAAACTGCCTCCCAGACACCTAGTTTGTGACTTCCTAGAAAGCCTCTGGCAGGGTGCTCTTTTCTTAAGGCTTTAGAAACTGCCCCCAAACAGCCCAGAGGGGCAAGGTCCTGCCTCCAGGGAGTGCTGCTTGAGGCCTATTTCCTCCAGTCAGGGCTTCCAGCCAGATTGCTGTCCTTGCCAGTGCCCACTCTGCTGTCCGCCAGACACGGATCCTCTGGCTGACACCCTCCCTGCCGGCCCCAGAGGCCTGCCCTCTCAGCCTCTGCTGAAACTAAAGCATTTTTCTGAGCACTGGATCTTCCACCAGCCTGCCTTCTTGCCAGCTGCAGCCCTGAGGCCCATGTGTCTGTCTCCCCAGCCAAACTCGCCTTGTGCTGGCCTGTGGAGGGTGAGTGCGGGACAGGGGCACTGCACACCCTGGATCCTTCCAACCCCAGGAAGGAGTTGTGATGCTGCACGTGCCCCATTCTCACATGCTGCTTAGGCTGCAGGCAGTGCATTACCAGTGTGCAATTGAGGAAACTGAGGCCCAGGGAGAGCAAAGCAGCACCTGGGGATTGATGTTGAGTTACACAGGTGTGCTGCAAGTTCTCCTGCTAGTTACCTTTCAACACCAACACTGGGGAGGGGGTGTACTAACAAAACAGAATTTAATTAGAGCACTGTGAAATTCCTGCATCTGATACATCCAGCTCAAGGTGGAGGGTGTCACTACCTGCTGCCCATTGTAATCCCTCACCCCACGGAGAGGCCAGGAAGTGAAGAGGAGACTTGGAGAAATGTGCACCTGGTGTAATCCTGAGTGGAGTGAAGATGTCTTCCTCTGAAAATTCTCTGGAGGGAAAGAAATGGCGTGCATTTCCTGTACCACTGGCAGCTTGGTCACTTGGCATGCATAAATCGACCAACCACTCTTGGCAGCCAAAAGAACCTTGCTTCTCCAGTCTTATTCTTGTCACCTGTGGCTCTTGGATAATCCTATGGTCTCTTTGGGGTACTGGTTTCATTAGAGAGCTGCATTTAGCTTAAGGCTGGCATATGTTTTAGCTGTCTGAAGTGGTTTTAGATATAAAGATTCAGTGACAAAGTTCTCTATACAAAATGATTATATCGCATTGAGCCTCAGTAACAGATTAATGGGGAAGAAAGGATTTATTATGTTTCCAAGTGATCCAGTGTGAGCAAGCAGGGTTTGTACCAGGGGAGAATTCTAAGTGTTTGTCCTCCCTGGGGAATTGTGTTTTACAGAATCCCAGGAAGACACAGGGGCTGTGACAGCCTGCAAATGTAATGCTTGGCTGGCCTGGAGCATCAGCTAGCTCACTGGTCTTCAGGTTGCTCCCTATCGCAGCACCGCCTCTGGCTGGGCTTTCCGTTCTCTAGTGAAAGGTCTCCTTAGCAACACCTTTGCCTCTCCTTCCTTCATTACGAGTTTGCCATATTGGAATTGGATTGTTTGATGTTTTTTCCTGGCTTTAGAAGTCAACATTGTGAGTTGTCTAAAAGCTCGAAGTTTAGATTCACCCCTATAATCCCAGTGCTTTGGGAAGCTGAAGTGGGAGGATCACTTGAGGCAAGGGGCTTGAGACCAGTTTGGGTGACAGTAAGATCCTGTCTCTAAAATAAATATAATTTTTTTAAACTTGAAGTTTAAGCAGAAGTCATGTGAAAGAAAGTGGCATGGTAGGTGGTGTGAGGGACCCAATTGGGCCACCTTGCTGTAAAATGTTTTCTGTATCTTGCTTTTTCCCTCTTTGCCTTTACGCCTGTGGTACCCACATTATCTCATTTTGGGGCTGAGACTCTGGAGATCTGGGTAAAATCTCATCCTAGAGGGACAGCAGGTTAAATTTCTTCTCCTGTCTTGGCTAACTGTGGTTTAGCTTATTGGTGCCAGTCAGAGCAGGGCCTCAAGGGATGTTAGGATCGGTTGCACCAGGTTCAGAGTATGGGCCCCTGCAAGGAGGGCAGTCTGAGGAAGAGTGGTATTAAAAACAAAAGCAGCCAACAGAAAGGTGGCCACCTTGAGGCAGGTGCAACTGGCTGTCCTGGAAAGCAGAGAGGGGGCAGCTGTGGGCCTCTGTGCAATGGCCCCTCCAGTTGTCGCACCTGCCAGAATGGAGGTGTCTCCTCAGTGGGCCTGTCACGAGGAGGCCAGCGACCAGCCAGTCAGTGCTGACGGTAGGCAAGTGTGGTTGACATCCAGGGATGAGCCTCTGAACAACCCTGAAATGTGATCCAAAAGATATATGTCTAGTCTTGCATTTAAAAGAAATGCAAAGGTTTTGATCTAAGCTTATACTTTTAAATATTACACTTACATTGCTTTTTTGAAAATAAGTGAAAATATAATACAGGTTGAATATCCCTGATCTGAAAATCCAAAATTTGAAGTGCTTCCAAACCTGACACTTTTTTAGTACTGACATGACCTTCAGAGGAAATGGTTACTGGAGCATTTTGGATTTTTGGATTAGGTATGCTGAATCTGTAAATATATAATGCAAATATTTCAAAATCTGAAAAAAATCCCAAACCCTAACCCCTTCTGGTGTCAAGCATTTCAGATAAGGGATACTCAACTTGTACTAATTGTGATTTTGGCAGTACCTTATTGTACTCTATAATAATAAAATGTTTATTAGACAGTGCTTTATATGAAAAATGATAGGAATAATAATACACTGAATGGCCACTCAGCTTTAGACATGTTCATTACCAATACACTTGAAACTACACATGCCTTCCCACCCTCTCTCTGGGTTACCGCTACCCCGAATTTGCTTCTCATTTTTTCCATTCATCTAATTCTTTGTATTTTGTGACCCAGTCAGTCTTCTGGTTTTTGTGCTGGGAGACAGGGAGCAAGTATTGTTTAGTTTCAGTGCTGTGATGCTTGTGGTCGGAAGCAGGTATTTTTTGAAACTGGGCTTGTGGCTGCAGGGCTGCCTGGGGTCTGTCCCCACTGCCAGTGAGAAGGGCAGGCTAGTTTGTGTCCTCCTTTGTTGCAGAGTTGGTTTCCTTCAGGCAGGTTCTCCCTGCCACTGAGTGTCCCTGTGGTCCATGCCTTAAACACCTCATCATTAGTATTGCTTATGAGCCCTGCTTAAACATAGCAGCATGGATCAGCTCTCAGCTCTTTCTCTTCCTGAGCTGATCCTAACTTCCTGTTGGCTACTCTGCTCCCATGGCTGGTTAGAGAAGGAGACGCTCTTCTGTGTGGCTATCCAAGGTGAAGACATTGGCTACAGCCAGCAGATGGACTGCATCTGTAGTCAGTTTAGTGAAGTCTGCTCTCCATCCACCTGCCTGAGCCTCTGCCTTTGCATAAAGAAGCTCCTGCACCCCATCCCTCCTTGCAGATGCCCCTCCCCACACTCCAGCTCTTCACATAACGGAAACATGGCTGATTATCCCAGGAGAGCCAGAGGCCTCTAAATGGAGTGATGTCCTTTAAGGGCTTGGAATCTCTTTCTCTTTGACCTATGACTGTGCCATCCCCTTCACTCCTGTCCCTGCCTTATGTCACTCCAGGTTACCCTGGCCCCACAGAGGCCTGGGCACCAATCCCTGAGGTCCCATCACCTTCTGATGACTCTGTCTGTAGAAATGAGTCTGTTGTTACTGAGCCCCTGGCCTTCAGCTTCCTCTCTCATGGTCATTCCTGAGGCTGCCAGCCCCCCTGCTCCCCCTGATTCCAGCCTTCAGAACTCCCATCTCCACTCCTGTGTGGCCTGTTCTGGCTCGCTCTCCTCCCTCTCTGTCAGGTGGTGAGAACCCAGCTGATGGTTCCTTTATTTTGTTGACTTCAGGGTGTATTTTAATATTTGAAAGTATTTTGATTTTTAAATGAGATTGTGGGAAGTTTTTTGATTCATCACCCTTGGAATGGTTAATCTAGAGTTTTGTTTTTATAATATTCTTTTCTTGAGGTGAATCTGTAACTGAGAGAATAGAAAGCTGTTTGAAATGTCTTGTCTAAAAGTACTAAAATATTGCTGGTTGCTAACCACTTAAATTGAGTATTTTTCTTCATAAACATTAAGTTTTATTGAAAGAGTTGCTGTCATTTCCAGACACTCTTCTTTACTGCTTATTAAAATAAGGGGAGGGGCCCTCCAGATGAAAAGGTTAAACTAGACCCACGTCTGCTTGAAAGTTTTGAGTCAGGACCTTCAGTGGGAGATTTTCCAAAGTCCCACATAGTGGGGCACAGGCTGCTGCTTTCTTGGGTCCCTGGGAGGAAGTTTCTCCTCCCTACAATGGAAAGTTGAATTTCTAGCTTTTTTTCTGGATATCTTCATGGGGTACTGTAATTGTGTTGACTGACTGATGCTCTTTCCTGGAGTCTCACTCATTAATGAGGCCTATTTCTATGGAATGCACAATATTATAGTCTAAGAATCGGATTTATGCTGGTGATGCTTTTTAAAGCAGCAGAGCTGCTGCAAACTCTCTTGGGTCCCGAAGTCTAGAAAGTTTGGAAAATCTTCCTCCTTGTCCAGGCCTGTGCTTTCCTGTCCTCTCCGTTTGCTTTGCTTCCTCTGCCCTTCTCCTTTCCTTGCTCTTGGTTGCCTTCTGAAAGATGAGACTCTTCATTTTCCACACCTTCCTCTCCCACCCTTTCCCCAAATCAGCGACGCATCTGAATGACCTAAAAAGGTGTGGAAATGCTGGGGTTCCTGATCTGACATAAGTTCCTCAGTTGCCCACAGGGCCTGAGGTCTGGGGTGAGGAGGAACAGCTGGTCCAGATCAAAGAGCTTTTAGGGTATGGGGCTGGATTTTTGCTTACAGGTTACATCAGAAGGAGTCCAGGAGTAAAATTAATTCTTAGAAGCCAGATTGCATAAAAAGCAAAGCAGAGAGGGGTCTGCAAATGCCAGCCACTTTTTTCATTGCTTTGACAATATCTTTGGCAGAAAAGAACTCTTTAAATCTTTAGTTTGAAGAAAGTTCAGTTTATTAATCCTTTCTTTCATATATTATATCTTTGGTGTTATATCTAAAAAATTGTCATACCCAACATCATCTAGGTTTTCTTTTAAGTCTTCTTCTATGAACTTAATAGTTTTGTGTTTTACATTTTTTTATAAAATTTATTTTAAGTTAATTTTTGAGAAGACTACAAACGCTGTCTGGATTTTTCATTTTTTCTTTTCTTCATATTTTTTGCTTATGGATATCCAGTTCCAGCGTCATTGTTGTAAAGAAGATCCTTTGCGCCTTTGTATTCTCTTGCTGTCTTGTCAAAGATCAGTTTACTGCATTTATTTGGGTCTACATCTGGACTGTCGATTCTGTTCTCTTGATCTATTTGTCTTTTTTTTTTTTTTTTTTAGTTAATACCACCTCTTGATTACTGTGGCTTTATACAGTAATCAAGTCTTGAAGTCAAGTAATGTCAGTCCTCCAAATTTGCTCTTCTCCTTCAACAGTGTGTTGGGTATTCTAGGCCTTTTGTCTCTATATGTAAACCTTAGGTTCAGTTTGTGAATAGTCACAACTGATTTAGACTGAGATTGCATTGAATTTATGGCTCAAATAGAGAAGAAATGACATCTTGACAATACTGAGCCTTCCCATCTATGAACATGGATTCCCTCTCCATTTATTTGGTTCTTTGATTTCTCTTGGGTATCTGATGGCGTTCCTCTGATGGCTTCAGCCTGGAGGGAATTGATGTGGGAGGAATCTGTGGGCTCTAACCTGGAATGCTGCACAGTAGCCTCAGCTAGTGATAGGGGTGGGTGAGACTGAACCTGGAAGCAAATGCCAGCCTACAAATGTGCCAGCGATTGGTGCCTACAGAGGCCAGCGATAGCTAAGTACTATGGGAAGATAAAATGTGGCTTACCATCTTGCTCTTAAAAGAAAAAAGGGAAAAAAAGCAAAGACTAGTTGATTCAGAGCTAAGGTTGCCTGTTAAATAAATCTTTAAATTTTAGAATAGTTTTAGATTTACAGAAAAGTTACAAAGAGTACCTCAAGTTCTCCCATATCATACCTTCTGCCAGCTACCCAGCTGTTAACATGTTAATCACCACAGTACATTGTGGTACATTGGTCATAACCAAAATTGATACAGTATTAACCAAATTCCATGTTTTATTCAGATTTCCCTAGTTTTTGAGCTAATAGTCTTTTTCTGTCCCAGGATTCTATCCAGGACACCATGTTATGTGCATTTGTCATATCTCCCTAGGCTCCTTGTAGTTGTGAGTTTCTCAGAATCTCCTTGTTTTTGATAACCTTGACTGTGTTTAGAGACAGAATCTTTATTTTATTTTTATTTTTGAGACAAGGCCTTCTCTATGTTGCCTACACTGGTCTCAAACTTTTGGACTCATGCAATTAGCCTTCCTCGGCCTCCAAAAGTGCTGGGATTTCAGGCATGAGCCACTACACCTGGCCTGTCTCTTATTTATGTAGTCATTTATATCAATATGGACTTGTGTTTTTTTATTTTTTTTTATTGGATTTTAGGTTTTTGGGTACATGAGCAGAGCATGCAAGACAGTTGCTTAGGAACACACATGGCAGTGTGCTTTTCTTTCCTTCTCCCCTTCACCCACATTTGGCATTTCTCCCCAGGCTATCCCTCCCCAACACCCCCTCCCACTGGCCCTCCCCTTTTCCCCCCAATAGACCCGAGTGTTTAGTACTCCCCTTTCTGTGTCCATGTGTTCTCATTTTTCATCACCCACCTATGAGTGAGAATATGCGGTGTTTCATTTTCTGTTCTTGTGTCAGTTTGCTGAGGATGACGTTCTCCAGATTCATCCATGTCCCTACAAACGACACAAACTCATCATTTCTGATTGCTGCATAATGCATCTATGTTCATCATGGATATTGGCCTGAAGTTTTCTTTTCTTGTTGGGTCTCTGCCGGGTTTTGGTATCAGAATGATGTTGGTCTCATAAAATGATTTGGGAAGTATTCCCTCTTTTTGGATTGTTTGAAATAGTTTTAGAAGGAATGGTACCAGCTCCTCTTTGTGTGTCTGGTAGAATTCGGCTGTGAACCCGTCTGGACCTGGGCTTTTTTTGTGTGGTAGGCTCTTAATTGCTGCCTCGACTTCTGACCTTGTTATTGGTCTATTCATAGTTTCAGCTTCCTCCTGGTTTAGGCTTGGGAGGATGCAGGAGTCCAGGAATTTATCCATTTCTTCCATGTTTACTAGTTTATGTGCATAGAGTTGTTTGTAATATTCTCTGATGACGGTTTGAATTTCTGTGGAATCTGTGGTGATTTCCCCTTTATCATTTTTTATTGCATCTATTCAGTTGTTCTCTCTTTTCTTTTTAATCAATCTGGCTAGTGGACTGTCTATTTTGTTGATCTTTTCAAAAAACCAGCTCTTGGATTTATTGATTTTTTGAAGGGTTTTTCGTATCTCAATCTCCTTCAGTTCAGCTCTGATCTTAGTTATTTCTTGTCTTCTGCTGGGTTTTGAGTTTTTTTGATCTTGCTCCTCTAGCTCTTTCAATTTTGACGATAGGGTGTCAATTTTGGATCTCTCCATTCTCCTCATATGGGCACTTATTGCTATATACTTTCCTCTAGAGACTGCTTTAAATGTGTCCCAGAGGTTCTGGCATGTTGTGTCTTCATTCTCATTGGTTTCGAAGAACTTCTTTATTTCTGACTTCATTTCATTGTTTACCCAGTCAACATTCAAGAGCCAGTTGTTCAGTTTCCATGAAGCTGTGCGGTTCTGGGTTGGTTTCTGTGTTCTGAGTTCTAACTTGATTGCACTATGGTCTGAGAGGCTGTTTGTTATGATTTCAGTTGTTTTGCATTCGTTGAGCAGTGCTTTACTTCCAATTATGTGGTCAATTTTTGAGTAGGTGTGATGTGGTGCTGAGAAGAATGTATATTCTGTGGATTTGGGGTGGAGAGTTCTGTAAATGTCTATCAGGTTTGCTTGCTCCAGGTCTGAGTTCAAGCCCTGGATATCCTTGTTGATTTTCTGTCTGGTTGATCTGTCTAATATTGACAGTGGAGTGTTAAAGTCTCCCACTATTATTGTATGGGAGTCTAAGTCCTTTTGTAAGTCATTAAGAACTTGCCTTATGTATCTGGGTGCTCCTGCATTGGGTCCGTATATGTTTAGGATCGTTAGCTCTTCTTGTTTTATTGATCCTTTTACCATTATGTAATGGCCTTCTTTGTCTCTTTTGATCTTTGTTGCTTTAAAGTCTATTTTATCAGAGATGAGAATTGCAACTCCTGCTTTTTTTTGCTCTCCATTTGCTTGGTAAATCTTCCTCCATCCCTTTATTTTGAGCCTTTGTGAATCCTTGCATGTGAGATGGGTTTCCTGGATACAGCACACTGATGGGTTTTGGATTTTTATCCAATTTTCCAGTCTGTGTCTTTTGATTGGTGCATTTAGTCCATTTACATTTAGGGTTAATATTGTTATGTGTGAATTTGATACTGCCATTTTGATGCTAAGTGGCTGTTTTGCCCGTTAGTAGTTGTAGATTCTTCATTATGTTGATGCTCTTTAGCATTCAGTGTGATTTTGGAATGGCTGGTACTGGTTGTTCCTTTCTATGTGTAGTGCCTCTTTTAGGAGCTCTTGTAAAGCAGGCCTGGTGGTGACAAAATCTCTGAGTACTTGCTTGTTCGCAAAGGATTTTATTTTTCCTTCACTTCTGAAGCTCAGTTTGGCTGGATATGAAATTCTGGGTTGAAAGTTCTTTTCTTTAAGAATGTTGAATATTTGGCCCCCACGCTCTTCTGGCTTGTAGTGTTTCTGCCGAGAGATCTGCTGTGAGTCTGATGGGCTTCCCTTTGTGGGTAACTCGACCTTTCTCTCTGGCTGCCCTTAGTATTTTCTCCTTCATTTCAACCTTGTTGAATCTGACAATTATGTGCATTGGGGTTGCTCTTCTTGCAGAATATCTTTGTGGTGTTCTCTGAATTTCCTGCATTTGAGTGTTGGCCTGTCTTGCTAGGTGGGGGATGTTTTCCTGGATGATGTCCTGAAGAGTATTTTCCAGCTTGGATTCATTCTCTTCGTCCCCTTCTGGTACACCTATCAAACGTAGATTAGGTCTTTTCACGTAGTCCCACATTTCTTGGAGACTTTGTTCATTCCTTTTTGCGCTTTTTTCTCTAATCTTGGTTTCTCGTTTAATTTCATTGAGTTGGTCTTCGACTTCAGATATTCTTTCTTCTGCTTGGTCAATTCGGCTATTGAAACTTGTGCATGCTTCGCGAAGTTCTCGTATTGTGTTTTTCAGCTGCTTTAATTCATTCATATTCCTCTCTAAGTTATCCATTCTTGTTATCATTTCCTCATATCTTTTTTTAAGTTCCTTAGTTTCTTTGCATTGATTTAATACATGTTCTTTTAGCTCACAAAAGTTTCTCATTATCCACCTTCTGAAGTCTAATTCCGTCATTTCGTCACAGTCATTCTCCGTCCAGCTTTGTTCCTTTGCTGGTGAGGAGTTTTGGTCCTTTCTAGGAGGCGAGGTATTCTGGTTTCAGGTGTTTTCCTCCTTTTTTCGCTGGTTTCTTCCCATCTTTGTGGGTTTATCCGCTTGTCGTCTGCGTAGTTGCTGACTTTTCGATTGGGTCTCTGAGTGGACACCCAGATTGTTGATGATGAAGTATTTCTGTTACTTGGTTTTCCTTCTACCAGCCTAGCCCCTTCGCTGTACGACTGCTGAGGTCCACTCCAGGCCCTGCTTGTCTGGGGTGCACCTCTGGCAGCTGTGGCGCAGCAAGGGATGCTACCTGTTTCTTTTTCTGCTATCTTTGTCCCAGGATGATGCCTGCCAAATGTCAGTCTTTTGGATATAGAGGGGTCAGGGAGCTGCTTGAGGAGACAGTCTGATCTTTTTAGGAGCTCAATTGCTGAGCTGTGAGCTCTGTTGTTCGTTCAGGGCTGTTAGGCTGCTATGTTTGATTCTGCTGCAACAGAGCTCATTAAAGAAACCCTTTTTTTCTCAAATGCTCTGTGTTGGGGGGTTCGGGCTTTATTTTTCGATGTATGTTGAGGTGTCCTGCCCAGCTAGGATGCAGACTAGCCACTGTTTGCCTGCCGAGTCTCCGCCCTGCTGTTGTGTGATTCGCCCTGTTCCTACAGGCTCTGCTGTGGTCTCCGCCACGCCCTGCGGCGGAGACTCTTCGTTGTAGCGTGTTGCCTCGGCAACGGCAGGCTGCGTCAGCAGTGGGCGTGTATCTCAGTAGGGACGGGTTGCCTCGGCAATGGGAGGCTGCGTCCGCAGTGGGCGTGTATCTCAGTAGGGATGGGTTGCCTCGGCAACGGCTGGCTGCGTCAGCAGTGGGCGTGTATCTCAGTTGGGGTGGGTTGCCTCGTTAGTGGTGGACGTCCCTCCCCCACAGAGCGTCTCTGACCGTCTGCTCGGGATAGTTTGAAATCGCGGTTTTGTTCGTCCCACTGGGTATCCCGAACGCTCTGTCCCTGCAATCCCCTGGGCTGGCCTACTGTCCAAGTCTCATTCAGTCTCAAGTCTAGCCCTCTCAAGTCTCAGGTTGCCGGTTCAACAGGGCACCCGGACAAGCGCGCCCTGTGGGGATTGCTGGGTAGGTCCGGCCGCCGCCGCGCCCGGCTGCCGTCTTCGCCAGGCAGACTTACTGCCTGGCGTCCCCTGTCTTTTTTATACTTGGGAGTTTCCCCGTTCCGTGGGCAACAAAGATCAGTCTGGAAATGCAGCTCGGACTCACCTCTTTGCGGATTCAACGTGAGCTCCAATCCTGGGTTGTTCTCACAGTGCCATCTTGAGTCCTCCCCCCTCGTGTTTTGTTTTTAATTGTTAGGGTTATAGTGGTCAAAATTGAGTAAAATATAGAGACAATTTTCTGTTTTATTTGGGAAGCAAGAATTGCAGTTCTGGGCATATACACAGACTAGATGGTATGTCTAAAGAACAAAGAGAAGGTTGGAGGTTTCATAAAAAGAAGAAATGTTACTCATTGTTTTGAAAGACAGTTCATTGGTACTAGTAACGTTTCAGGGAGCTGGCAAACTCTGATTGGTGAGTGGCAGTGGGTAAAACTCTAAGAGTCACAGCAGGTTGTTTCAGTAGCTGTTAGCTAAAACCGGTTTCAGGCCACAACAGGCAGTTTCAGCAGCTAGGCTTGCAGAGAGTTACCTTCCTGTGGCAATGTTACATGCCCAGGGTGCTCTATCCCTCCTTGGCTTCTCCATTCTGTTTCAGCTGGATATGACAGGAATAACCCAATCCGTATGTTCAACTTTTATGTAATCCAGTACGAGGGTATTCATTGTGTTTGTTCCAGCTTTGGCTACTGGGGGCTCTTTCAGTTAGCTTGAGTCCCTCTGACATTATTGTGGGATGTTTGATTTTTGAGTATTTCCTTACTTGGCCCTGCAAGATACTCCAGGCTCATCTTCTGTATTTCCTGTCTCAGTCCTAGAGTCACCCATTTCTTCACAGAACCCTTATCCCTTTTATTGCAGTATAATCTGAGAAATCAAGATCTGGGTACCAGGTGGCTCAAGTTATTGTAATCTCAATTTATGTGTACTCAACTGAGCAAAAGCAAAGCATCCAAATGGCAGTGGCAGCAAGAACTATCTGAAGATTTCTCTCCATTTGCCAGTTCTATGCTCCTTTGTTGGGCTCTACCCACACAGTTTTATAGTTGTAGATCTGTTACACACCTCATTCAGGGTTCTGTACCTGAAATTGTCTCTGTCGTGGTGATGTCTTCATGCACAGGCTCTCACTCTTACTCTGAAGTCACTCACCCTCTCACCAACTCATGGTGGAGATGCAGTAAAAAGATCTTGAATGAATGAGTTCTGCTACATCCTCTCTGAATCCTGTAGTGGCTTTAGGTCAAAAGCAGTAAAACCCAACGAGAGAAAAAAAACAGAGGGGAAAATGTTTTGGACACATGAGAAGCTATGTAGACAGGAAGCAAGTAGGAGCTCCTTGGAGAGGGAAGTTGCTTGAGACTGGAGTTCAGGGAAAGGACCAAGAGACTGCGTTGGTACCGGTTCCTGCAGGCTGGAGTGCGTAGGGTAGGGAGTGTCATGAAAGCTATAAGTGCAGAGGACTGAATGGAAGCCTCATAACACAATCTAAGGACTTCTTGCTTTTAAGTGAGTGCATGCAGTGTGTGTGTGTGTGTGTGTGTGTGTGTGTGTAAACAGTGTAGTTTGTTGTCTGTCAGCCTCACTAGGTGACTGGTTTGGAGCCTGTTGCCTTAGATCTGGGGTGATGGTGGGAATAGTGAAAATGAGGGTGACACAAGCAGAGAGTCTCAAAGAGGGGACAGAACTCAGTGACTGATTCATTTGGTTGATGGTTGGAAAGAGGTGTCAGATACATCTGAGCTCCCAAAAATGGTGGTACCTGGAAGGGAGAGAATTCAGGAGGAGCCAGTTCTGAAGGGAGTGTGGTCTTGGGTCTCAGTGGATACCAGGAGTTCAGGGTAGGTGACTGGGTAACTTGGAAACGCAGGACTGGGCCTTAGGAGAGTCATTAGGGCCAGAGCAAGAGGGGTTTTGGCATCATCTCATGGATGGCCTTAGTGGATACAATTGGCAAGGCTGCAGAGTGGAGGGATATATCAAGGCCCAGCCCTGGCTTGAACCTGTTCCTGTCCCTTAACTTTGGGAAGCAGAGATGCCCTGTCATGTCAAATGACTCAGAGGGACCCTGGGATGCTGAAGCACCAAGTGGAGGCTGTCATTTACAAACCATCTCTTAAAATACCATTGGCACCAAGCAGTATAGGATCTTTTGTCTTAGAGATTCTGAGCTGCTGTGATGGAACCCTGAGGTGTCCATCTACTATGACAGTCCCATTCTGAGGGGAAATTTGGCCCTAATACTTCCTCTTTGGCATAGCATACTCTGCTTCCTCTTCTTTTGGAGAAGATGCACAGAAATGTTTTCTCTAGTCTGTAACTATGGAGAGGTAATTTGTTTATGGAAGGGAGACAAAGTGGGACACCTTTATTTGAGTTTTTGTCCTTGGATGATGTAGAATTACATGTAGGGTTTATACACCCCCCCTACCCCCACCCCATGCAGCTGCAAGATTCTATCTTCCTTTTCCTCTCCTTCAATATGGGATTGACATCTTTGTAGGATCCAGAGCTTGTGGAGTGAGGAGGACAGTCTAGAAAGGCCTAGGGTGATGGAGCTTACGCAGAACTCCTTGTAACCTCTTAAGGTGTGGTGGCTAGGACTGTGGTTGGGGCTGTGACCATGGTGAGAGGTGCTCCAGGTCTGGGTGTGCTGCACAGTCTTGTGGATGGTTTGGGCATGAGGGAAGGAGGGACTGACAGGAAGCAGGAAGACTCCATGTGTTTGGCACGGACACTTGGAGAATGGCAGTGCCATTGCTGAGATGGAGAAGAAGACTAGGGGCAGAGCAGGCTAGACACAGGAGCAACAGTGAGCATCCCAGAAAATTGGACATCACTTGAAGGGCTGGGTGTTTTCATCTGGTTTCCTTTTTCTGACCGTGTGGCATATCACATGGGAATCTCTACGAGCAGAGGAGAAGAAGGTGGTTTCAGAAACAGCACTTGGCTCTGGAGAAGAGTATCTCATATGGAGATGAAAGTGCCTGGGGGGAGGAGCTGTGTCCATCCCTCAGTGGTCTCCTCCAGTGGGTCTTACAGAGGTACCTCAGGTCCCTTCACCTGTGGTATCATGGTTACATGGTTACATGAGTTGGAGCATGGGGTTTCTGGCAAGGGAGTTTGACTGGTTCATATGGGATATACTCTGGAGGTATTTGTGACTCGGTTCAGTCCTGACCCCATTATTTATTCTCACGGGGATACTTTCCTTCCTCTCTTGTTCTGTTTGAAACTAGGTTTCCACACCTTGACCTAGAACTGCTGCCCACCTGTGACACCAGGGCCTCTGAGTAGATGAGGCCAGAATCTCCAACAGTCACCTGCTGCTGGTGGGGGTGGAGATGCTCTGCCTGCATCCGGCCAAACAACAGCTTGAGTTTAAACCATCAGTCCTTTGGTGTCATAACAAGTCAAGAGGGGCTTTTGTTTATTTTCCAAAATTATTATTTTACAACATCTGGACTCTGTCTCTTTAGAAAACAAAAAGAAAACCCTTTCCAAAGAAAAAATAAGCATTTTAATGATAGCATTTTAATTTTAAAAAGTTACAGTGGGGGGAAAAAAAATAAAATGAGGTTTTTTTTAATGTTGACAGAGGAAAAAAAATTCAAAACCCAAACTAGGTCAGACAGACGATAGTAGGAACAAGAAGTTCTGCCTGTGTCTACTTGCATCAGAGACCCAGTTAATCAACACCAAATTGTATTTCCAAAAAGGGGGCAGAGGAGGAGCTTTGAGCACTTCCTTAGGATTTTTGCATTGTGGGTAGTAACATAGTCAGATGGCAGATTTTTCTGTTTGGATTAAAGTTTCTATTTTCAGCAACCACTTCCCTGAAAGCATGCTGCTCTCTGACCCTAGGGTCTCATGAGCAGCCATCCTGGACATAGTACCACATAGGGATCTGGGGAGCAGAAAGTCAGCTGAGTGCCCTCAATCCCCATTTACACCCCCAGGCCCTCACCATTGGCTGTTCTTTTTAAAGCATTCACTCATGCTCTCATCTGGATGATTTGGTTTCCAACCTTCCAGCCAGAAAGAAGCAGCAGCACATTTCCCTTGACCGGAACATTGAAAGCTGATAACCTGGTGACAAGTGAGGAAAGCGAGCCCATCACGGTGAATAGACATGAAAACTGAAAAGGTGCAGCAAACCAGGTGCATTTAATAAGATTTATAGTCCTGTGCATGCCAAGAGAAGGCACTTTGTACCTACCTGAGTCGTGTTCATTTTCTTCCCCATATCAGAGATGAGCAGGCAATGGAGCCCCAGGGAAATGACCCTTAGGGGCACATAGTCATTGGCTCTGTACTGCATTTTAACTGTGTTATGATTCTGTAGTTCAGAATAGTCTTTAAAATCAGGGAAGAATATACAGATGCCCCTCGACTTATAATGGGGCTACATCCCCACAAACTTATAAGTTGAAAATATCTTTAGTCACAAGTGCATTTTTTTTTGAGACAGAATCTTGCTCTGTCACCCAGGCTGGAGTGCAGTGGTGCGATCTCAGCTCACTGCAGCCTCTGCCCCTGGGCTCAAGCAATTCTCATGCCTCAGCCTCTCAAGTAGTTGGGATTACAGGCATGAACCACCATGCCTGGCTAACTTTTGTATCTTCAGTAGTGATGGAGTTTCACCATGTTGGCCAGGCTGATCTCGAATACTGACCTCAGGTGATCCGCTCACCTCAGCCTCGCAAAATGTTGGGATTACTGGTGTGAACCACCAAGTATATTTTTTTCTTCTGATATTTTGGGTTCATGATAGGTTTATTGGGATGTAACACCATTGTAAGTTGAGAATTATACTGAATGGATTTCACACCATCCTAAAGTGGAAAAATTATTGAACCCTTGTAAGTTGGGGACTGTCTATAATACATTACAGAAAAATTTTCTCCTAATGTGGTTTGCTCTTTATCAACTTCTACCCAAGTTGTATCTCAGTGGCCAGAAGCAGCTGCCAGAGATTTTTCTACTATAACATCTATCTTGTCTGAAGGGGTTGGCTCTATTGATGTGCTGACCCTGGGAAGGCCAACTAGGCCTTTACTCATTCCTGTGTTACTCATAGAGTCCGTCCTGCCCTCAGCTGGCTAGGAGGAGATCTCAAAGGGGTGAGACGGCAGGGCTCTAGAGACCTGGGAGCCCTTTAGGGTTGACTGGATTGGTGTGATCATGAAGATGAGCACACTCAGGTCCCAGGGAGAGGTGTAGGCAGGAGCCAGCTCTGGAAGGGGTGCCCATGGGGCATGTACAGGAAGCATAACCCTTGGACCGTCTGGCATCAGTTTGATATCTGAGGGACTCACTGGGAAAACAGAGCCAAGCCAGGGCTCCTGTCCAGAGTAATAGCAGCTGTAGTTTGCCAAGTACTAACTTTGGATCTTGCAGGCTATTGAGAATTCCCATTTAATAGACAAGGAGCTTGGGGCTGGAGGGGTCCTGGAGTTCACTTCAGTTCTGCAGCACCTCCTCCATGACAGAGCCAGCATTGGAACAAGTGTCTCTGCTTCTCCCCTGATATTGTGGGCAGTGGTTTTATCCTGGAGCTTTAGCCTGGGAGACCCTCTACCACCAGCTGCCCATCAGGTGGATGTGGTTGGCTGGTGGCTTCACATTCCCTCCTTAAATTGGATTCTGAGAAGAGTCTTTAGTCCTTGAAGACTGGGCAACACTTTGGGACTTCCAAGAACATGTTGGTGACTCCTTTTGTCCCTATATCAGGTTACCTGAGCCCTGTGTTTTCTGGAAAGGGTGAGCACTTTCTTTGGATGTTGGTTGTGAATAGGAACCGAGCCCCTTCCATGTCCAGGGAGGTGCTACTTGAGGGGCATTTCCTTCTGAGGGAGATGTGTGGTTTATCTGCCTACTCCGACTTCCTGGTGATTGGTGATCACACACCTCTCATGATGCTAAATTTTCCTCTTATTTTACAAATTATTTGGTTTTTATTGTTTTTTTTTTTTGCTTTCTATTTCTTTTTATTTTTTTATTTCATTTTAGGTTTTGGGGTACATGTGCAGAACATGCAAGATAGTTGCATAGGTACACACGTGGCAGTGTGTTTTGCTGCCTTCCTCCCCTTCACCCACATTTGGCATTTCTCCCCATGCTATCCCTCCCCAGCTCCTCCGCCCCACTGTCCCTCCCCTATTCCCCCCAGTAGACCCCAGTGTGTAGTGCTCCCTTCCCTGTGTCCATGTGTTCACATTGTTCATCACCCGCCTATGAGTGAGAATATGCGGTATTTCATTTTCTGTTCTTGTGTCAGTTTGCTGAGAATGATGTTCTCCAGATTCATCCATGTCCCTACAAAGGACACAAACTCATCATTTTTGATTGCTGCATAATATTCCATGGTGTATATGTGCCACATTTTCCCAGTCCAGTCTATCATTGATGGGCATTTGGGTTGGTTCCAGGTCTTTGCTATTGTAAACAGTGCTGCAATGAACATTCGTGTGCATGTGTCCTTATAGTAGAACGATTTATAATCCTTTAGATATATACTCAGTAATGGGATTGCTGGGTCAAATGGAATTTCTATTTCTAGGTCCTTGAGGAATTTATAGTCCTTATGGATATATACCCAGTAATGGGATTGCTGGGTTAAATGGAATTTCTATTTCTAGGTCCTTGAGGAATCGCCACACTGTATTCCACAATGGTTGAACTAATTTACACTCCCACCAACAGTGTAAAAGTATTCCTATTTCTCCACATCCTCTCCAGCATCTGTTGTCTCCAGATATTTTAATGATTGCCATTCTAACTGGCATGAGATGGTATCTCAATGTGGTTTTGATTTGCATCTCTCTAATGACCAGTGATGATGAGCATTTTTTCATATGTTTGTTGGCCTCATGTATGTCTTCTTTTGTAAAGTGTCTGTTCATATCCTTTGCCCATTTATGAATGGGCTTGTTTGTTTTTTTCTTGTAAATTTGTTTGAGTTCTTTGTAAATTCTGGTTATCAGCCCTTTGTCAGATGGGTAAACTGCAAAATTTTTTCCCCTTCTGTTGGTTGCCAATTCACTCTAGTGACTGTTTCTTTTGCTGTGCAGAAGCTGTGGAGTTTGATTAGGTCCCATTTGTCTATTTTGGATTTTGTTGCCAATGCTTTTGGTGTTTTGGTCATGAAGTCCTTGCCTACTTTTATGTACTGAATGGTTTTGCCTAGATTTTCTTCTAGGGTTTTTGTGGTGCCGGGTCTTATGTTTAAGTCTTTAATTTTAGTGTAAGGTGTCAGGAAGAGGTCCAGTTTCTGCTTTCTGCACATGGCTAGCCAGTTTTCGCAACACCATTTATTAAACAGGGACTCCTTTCCCCATTGCTTTTTTTTGTCATGTTTATCAAAGATTGTATGGTTATAGATATGTTGTGTTGCCTCCGATGCCTCTGTTCTGTTCCATTGGTCTATATCTCTGTTTTGGTACCAGTACCATGCTGTTTTGATTACTGTAGCCTTGTAGTATAGTTTGAAGTCGGTATAGTGATGCCCCCTGCTGTGTTCTTTTTGCTTAGAATCTACTTGGCTATGCGGACTCTCTTTTGGTTCCATATGAAGTTCAAGGTGTTTTTTTCCAGTTCTGTGAAGAAAGTCAGTGGTAGCTTGATGGGGATAGCGTTGAGTCTGTATATTACTTTGGGCAGTATGGCCATTTTCATGATATTGATTCTTCCTAACCATGAACGTGGAATGTTTCTCCATCTGTTTGTGTCTTCTCTTATTTCGTTGAGCAGTGGTTTGTAGTTCTCCTTGAAGAGGTCCCTCACGTTCCTTGTAAGTTGTATTCCTAGGTATTTTATTCTCTTTGTAGCAATTGTGAATGGCAATTCATTCTTGATTTGGCTTTCTTTAAGTCTGTTATTGGTGTAGACGAATGCTTGTGATTTTTGCACATTGATTTTGTATCCTGAGACTTTGCTGAAGTTGCTTATCAGTTTCAGGAGATTTTGGGCTGAGACAATGGTGTCTTCTAGATATACTATCATGGCATCTGCAAATAGAGACAATTTGGCTTCCTCCTTTCCTATTTGAATACCCTTTATTTCTTTTTTTTGCCTGATTGCTCTGGCTAGAACTTCCAGTACTATATTGAATAGGAGTGGTAAGAGAGGACATCCTTGTCTAGTGCCAGATTTCAAAGGGAATGCTTCCAGTTTTTGCCCATTCAGTATGATATTGGCTGTTGGTTTGTCATAAATAGCTTTTATTATTTTGAGAAACGTTCCATTAATACTGAGTTTATTGAGGGTTTTTAGCATAAAGGGCTGTTGAATTTTGTCAAAGGCCTTCTCTGCGTCAATTGAGATAATCATGTGGTTTTTATTTTGGGTTCTGTCTATGTGGTGAATTACGTTGATAGACTTGCGTATGTTGAACCAGCCTTGCATCCCGGGATGAATCCTACTTGATCATGATGGATAAGCTTTTTGATGTGCTGTTGCAATCGGCCTGCCAGTATTTTATTGAAGATTTTTGCATCTATGTTCATCATGGATATTGGCCTGAAGTTTTCTTTTCTTGCTGAGTGTCTGCTGGGTTTTGGTATCAGGATGATGTTGGTCTCATAAAATGATTTGGGAAGGATTCTCTCTTTTTGGATTATTTGGAATAGTTTCAGAAGGAATGGTACCAGTTCCTCTTTGTGTGTCTGGTAGAATTGAGCTGTGAACCCATCTGGACCTAGGCTTTTTTTGTGTGGTAGGCTGTTAATTGCTGCCTCAACTTCAGACCTTGTTATTGGTATATTCATAGTTTTGGCTTCCTCCTGGTTTAGGCTTGGGAGGACACAGGAGTCCAGGAATTTATCCATTTCTTCCAGGTTTCCTAGTTTATGTGCATAGAGTTGTTTGTAATATTCCCTGATGATGGTTTGAATTTCTGTGGAATCTGTGGTGATTTCCCCTTTATCATTTTTTATTGCATCTATTTGGTTATTCTCTCTTTTCTTTTTTATCAGTCTGGCTAGTGGTCTGTCTATTTTGTTGATCTTTTCAAAAAACCAGCTCTTGGATTTATTGCTTTTTTTGAAGGGTTTTTCATGTTTCTATCTCCTTCAGTTCTGCTCTGATCTTAGTTATTTCTTGTCTTCTGCTAAGTTTTGAGTTTTTTTGATCTTGCTCCTCTAGGTCTTTCAATTTTGATGATAGGGTGTCAATTTGGGATCTCTCCACTCTTCTCATGTGGGCATTTATTGCTATATATTTTCCTCTAGAGACCGCTTTAAATGTGTCCCAGAGATTCTGGTATGTTGTGTCTTTGTTCTTGTTGGTTTTGAAGAACTTCTTTATTTCTGCCTTCATTTCATTGTTTATCCAATCAACATTCAAGAGCCAGTTGTTCAGTTTCCATGGAGCTGTGTGGTTCTGAGTTAGTTTCTGAATTCTGAGTTCTAACTTGATTGCACTATGATCTGAGAGACTGTTTTTTATGATTTCAGTTATTTTGCATTTGCTGAGGAGTGCTTTACTTCCAATTATGTGGTAAATTTTAGAGTAAGTGTGATGTGGTGCTGAGAAGAATGTATATTCTGTGGATTTGGGGTGGGGGGTTCTGTAAATGTCTATCAGGTTTGCTTGTTCAAGGTCTGAGTTCAAGCCCTGGATATCCTTGTTGATTTTCTGTCTGGTTAATCTGTCTAATATTGACAGTGGAGTGTTAAAGTCTCCCACTATTATTGTGTGGGAGTCTAAGTCTCTTTGTAATTCATTAAGAATTTGCCTTATATATATGGGTGCTCCTGTATTGGGTCCATATATATTTAGGATCATTAGCTTTTCTTCTTGTATCGATCCTTTTACCATTATGTATTGTCCTTCTTCATCTCTTTTGATCTTTGTTGCTTTAAAGTCTATTTTATCAGAGACAAGAATTGCAACTCCTCCTTTTTTTTGCTCTCCATTTGCTTGGTAAATCTTCCTCCATCCCTTTATTTTGAGCCTTTGTGTATCCTTGCATGTGAGATGGGTTTCCTGGATACAGCACAGTGATGGGTTTTGGCTTTTTATCCAATTTTCCAGTCTGGGTCTTTTGATTGGTGCATTTAGTCCATTTACATTTAGGGTTAATATTGTTATGTGTGAATTTGATACTGCCATTTTGATGCTAGCTGGCTGTTTTGCCCATTAGTTGATGCAGATTCTTCATTTTGTTGATGCTCAGCATTTGGTATGTTTTTGGAATGACTGGTACTGGTTGTTCCTTTCTATGTGTAGTGCCTCTTTCAGAAGCTCTTGTAAAGCAGGCCTGGTGGTGACAAAATCTCTGAGTACTTGCTTGTTTGCAAAGGATTTTATTTTTCTTTCACTTATGCAGCCCAGTTTGGCTGGATATGAAATTCTGGGTTGAAAGTTCTTTTCTTTAAGGATGTTGAATATTGGCCCCCACTCTCTTTTGGCTTGTAGGGTTTCTGCCGAGAGATCTGCTGTGAGTCTGATGGGCTTCCCTTTGTGGGTGACCCGACCTTTCTCTCTGGCTGCCCTTAGCATTTTCTCCTTCATTTCAACCCTGGTGAATCTGACTTGTGTGCCTTCGGGTTGCTCTTCTTACGGAATATCTTTGTGGTGTTCTCTGTATTTCCTGGACTTGAATATTGGCCTGCCTTGCTAGGTTGGGGAAATTATTCTGGATAATATCCTGAAGAGTATTTTCCAGCTTGGATTCATTCTCTTCGGCACATTCAGGTACACCTATGAAACGTAGATTAGGTCTCTTCACATAGTCCCACATTTCTTGGAGACTTTGTTCATTCCTTTTTGTGCTTTTTTCTCTAATCTTGGCTTCTCGTTTTATTTCATTGAGTTGATCTTCGACTTCTGATATCCTTTCTTCTGCTTGGTCAATTCAGCTGTTGAAATTTCGCGAAGTTCTCGTGTTGTGTTTTTCAGCTCCTTCAATTCACTCATATTCCTCTCTAAGTTGTCCATTCTTGTTATCATTTCCTCAAATCTTTTTTCAAGTTTCTTAGTTTCTTTGCATTGATTTAGAACACATTCTTTTAGCTCATGGAAGTTTCTCATTACCCACCTTCTGAAGTCTGATTCCATCATTTCATCACACTCATTCTCTGTCCAGCTTTGTTCCCTTGCTGGTGAGGAGTTTTGGTCCTTTGTAGGAAGCGAGGTGTTCTGGTTTTGGGTGTTTTCCTCCTTTTTGCGCTGGTTTCTTCCCATCTTTGTGGATTTATCCACCTGTCGTCCGAGTGGTTGCTGATTTTCCGATTGGGTCTCTGAGTGGACGTCCAGATTGTTGATGATGAATTATTTCTGTTTCTTAGTTTTCCTTCTAACAGTCTGGCCCCACTGCTGTAGGACTGCTGGGGTCCTCTCCAGGCCCTGCTTGCCTGGGGAACTCCTGTAGCAGCTGTGGAACCGTGAGGGTTGCTACCAGATTCTTCTTCTGCTATCTTTGTCCCTGAATGATGTCCGCCAAATATCAGTTTGATCAGTCCTGTTTGAGGTGACTCTTTGGATATATGGGGGTCAGGGAGCTGCTTGAGGAGGCAGTCTATACTTTATAGGAGCTCTAGTGGTGAGCAGTGAGCTCTGTTGTTCATTCAGGGCTGCTAGGCAGGTATGTTTAAGTCTGCTGCAGCAGAACTTGTAAAGCCCCCCTTTTTTTTCCCTCAGGTGCTCTGTCCCAGGGAGTTAGGGCTTTAATTATGAGTATCCATTGCAGTTTCCTGCCCAGCGAGGGGGCAGTCTAGTCACTTCCTTCCTGTAGTGGCTATGATGAGCTGCAGTGGGCTCCGCCCTGCTGCCGTGGGCTCCGCCCTGCTGCTGTGTATAATTCCCTGTAGTCCTGTTTATATGGGTGTGGTTAGAACTGCAGTGGGGATGGTGGCCTGCCTCTGTAGTGGCGGGCTCTCTCTGTTATGGCGGGTTGCCTCAGCAACAGCAGGCTGTGTCAGCAATGGCAGAGTACCTTCATAGGGGTCACGTGCCTCGGTAGTGGCCGACACCCCTCCCCCACTGAGGTGCACGGTCCTGGGTTCAGCTGTGATTGCCGTGAAACTCTCAACCCCGAGTGTTTCCAATTGCTGTTTTGTTTGTTTTTGTGGGGGTGGGACCCACCGAGCCTGATCACCTGGCTCCCTGCCTCAGAGCCCCCCCCCTTTTTTTTTAAGTTGAATAGTTGACTCTCTCCCAGGGGTTCCAGTCGCCTGCTGCAAGGGCACCAGGATCTGTGTGATTTCCTGTGCAGCGACCCACTGCGCCGGCTCAAACCACGTTGCTGCCTGGGAATCTCCTGGCCTGGGTTTCTGTTTACATCCCGTTTAATCAGATGATGTGCTAATCTGCCTTCCGAAATCTCCAATTGCTGGTTTAACAGGGCAACCAAACCAATGTATTTTGTACGGAGTATTGCTGCGCTGCGGCCTCGGCCCAAACATCAGCACCAGCCCAAATTGCTGCGCTGGCGGCCCGTGGGGCTCTTACACCTGGGAATCTCCTGGTCTGTGGGCGATAAAGATCCGTATGGAAATGCAGCGTCCACTCACCCTCTGCGGATTCACTGGGAGGTGCAATCCTGAGTTGGTCCTACAGTGCCATCTTCCCAGTCTCCTTCCTCTCCTCTGACTTTACTGTTGATTAGCCTGGTGCCTTCTGCTCTTTCTTTTCACCTCTGGGTTGCAGAGATCTTCTAGGGCAGGTGGCTTCACTTTCTATTTCTATAATTTGAGCTTTGCCTATGTAGAACTCTTAGTATCCAAGGTAGAAATGCTCTACCCAGAAAACCCAAGAATGGTTCCTCTTAATTGGAAGTTTACTAACCAGCTATGGATTCTGAAATAAGACGTTCTCCTTTTGTAATTCCTCTCTTCACCTTGGCAGCTTGAAATGCACTCTTCAAAATAATAAAAATAAGGGATGGGGCGGGAAGGGGAGTAACCAAATGCCTTCACCGAGGCCTGAACAGGGTCAAGAGCCGGTTGTCGCAGATTGGAGGGGGAGGGGAGAAGGGAAGGGGAATGAAAAACGAAACAGAGGAAAGAAGGATTCGGGGACAGGGTGATGCTCTCAGCTCAGGGATATCGCCTAGGCCACCTCCATAGAGATCTGATTTGCTACAAATTATTTGTTAATCAGGATATATGTCTGGGTGACTCTTATTTTTAGCAAAAATAATGCTTTTTTTTTTTTTTAAAGACAGGGTCTCATTCTGTCATCCAGGCTGGATTGCAGTGGTACAATCTTGGCTTGCTGCAGCTTCAACCTTCTGGGCTCAAGAGATCTACTCACTTCGGCCTCCCAAGTAGTTGGGACTACAGGTGCGCACCTCCATGCCTGGCTAATTTTTGTATTTTTTTGTAGAGACATGTTTCGCTATGTTGCCCAGGCTGGTCTTGAAGTTATGAGCTCAAGTAATCTACCTGCCTTGGCTTCCCAAAGTGCTGGGATTACAGGCGTGAGCCACCACACTCGGCCCCAAAATAATGTCTTTTTAAAAGCATGGTTTAATTCTAGCTGGCGAGGCAGAACTCTACATAGAGTATAGAGTTCATATTCTCCTGGTTAATTCCAGCTTCCCTAACATGGGATATTAGGCAGGAAGGAACTTTGAGTGTAACATTTTGTTGATTAAGAATAAAGAAATTAAGATTAAAACTTATTGGGATCCACTTCTGGAACCATGGCATTAGGGGCTCTGGATTTATTGCTCAGTGAAACAATAACAGATAAAAATTATCTTAAGAAAGCAACCAAACTTGGAAACTTGCCTTATGTCCTAAGGGCATATAGCAAATAAAGAAACATTTATTCAAGAAAATCTACTAGATCTCAGTAAGAATAGCAGGTGTCTGTGGCACTTGAGCCAGGACCTGCTCCTTCCTTCCCCTTTCTCATCCACTGCCCAGCTCAGCATGAGAGATGCTATCAAGAATGACCAAGAAGACTGGGCTCCCTTTCCCCGAAGTTCCCATCAAGGGTTATGGCATCTCTCCAGGAGGGCAGGCTTTCAGCATTTCCCCACCTCCGGCAAAGCTCCATGTTGCAGAGGCTAAATTCCAGGAGAATGTGGCCAGCCCCTACTCGTAGGGCATAGGTTCCAACCGAGGCTGAGAAGACTGGTTCCCCAGTTGCCCTTTGTCAGTCCAGCTAGTTTGTAGGGCAGAGGTTCTATCCTAGGAAAACCAAGCTGAGAAGAGCAAAGGCTATTGCCCCCATCTCGCACCCTGTTTATAAAGTAAAAGTGTCACTGCAAGAGAATTGTGACACTGTCTCTGCCCTCAGCTCTAGAGCAGTGACTCCAACATTTTCCCAAGTAAAAGAAGTAGGATACAATCACAGAAAGCTCTGAAGCTCTCTGGAAGATACTGAATTTGTTTATAAAAGTGTAGGGAAAGTTCAAGCCTAAGGGTGTTCTCAGAAAAAAATGGAGATTTTGGTGGTGAGTAATTAAGAAGAAGCTGATAAGCAGCTGGGCAAAACCTTGGGCCAGAGACTAGGAAAGAGAAGTAAAAGTCATCCCAGAGTCAGAACAAACCTCAAACACTAAAAAGAAGATCTACATTTAATTATATAAAATGTAGAACAATTTATGCCCTCAGCTGTTGTCAAAAACAATAGAACAATCAGCCAGCAATTAGTGGGGTCTAACAGCTGGGTATGAAAACATCAGATGTAGACAGCTTAACAAAGAGATCAGGGAAGATACAGATAGCCCTGATAATATGATTGTCATCCTAGAGAGAATGTGTGTACACTCAAGGTTGTGCCCTCTGAGGAGCAAAATCAGAGGTTGGGTGGGGAGGGGAATATACTTCTCAACAGGAGTCCAGCTAAGTCATTGAAAAAATAAGCACATAAAAACAAGCCCTGGGGTAGAGGGGCTTGTAGTATCCATAGTTGCTACAATATATTAGCTAAGATGTCATTTTCAATACAAAATTATAAGACATGCAAAGAAATAGACAATGACAGAAAAATGGGTATGACAGAAAAAAATCAGGCAACAGAAACTGCCTGGTAGAGGACACAGATGTTGGGCTTAACAAAGACTTTAAAACTGCTATTATATTCGTTCTACTGGTCTACATGTCTATTTTTATGCCAGTACTGTAATGGTGCCCAGAAATAAATTTATACCTTTGTAGCCTACTTATTTTTGACAAAGGTGCCAAGAACAGGCAATGGGGAAAGGATAGTGTTGTCAATGAAAAGTCAAATTGTAAAATATTTGAAGAGATTTATTCTGAGCCAAATATGAGTGATCAGTTGCCCTGTGGCAGAGCCACAGGAGATCCTGAGAACATGTGCCCAAGGTGGTCAGGCTACAGCTTAGTTTTATATGTTTTAGGGAGACATAAGATATCCGTGTGTGCCCAAGGTGGTCAGGCTACAGCTTAGTTTTATATGTTTTAGGGAGACATGAGATATCAGTGTGTGCCCAAGGTGGTCAGGCTACAGCTTAGTTTTATATGTTTTAGGGAGACATGAGATATCAGTGTGTGCCCAAGGTGGTCAGGCTACAGCTTAGTTTTATATGTTTTAGGGAGACATGAGATATCAGTGTGTGCCCAAGGTGGTCAGGCTACAGCTTAGTTTTATATGTTTTAGGGAGACATGAGATATCAGTGTGTGCCCAAGGTGGTCAGGCTACAGCTTAGTTTTATATGTTTTAGGGAGACATAAGATAATCAATCAGTACATGTAAGATGTATATTGGTTTGGTCCAGGACAACTTGAGTTGATGGGACTCAAGGTTATAGGTGAATTCAAAGATTTTCTGATTGACAGTTGGTTGGAAGTATTAAGTTATTACCTAAAGACCTAGAATCATAGAAGAGATTGTTTGGGTTAAGATAAGGGGTTGTGGAGACCAGGATTTTATCATACTGATGAAGCTTCCAGGTATTAGGCTTCAGAGCTCTTATAGGACTTAAAATGGTGCCAAACTCTTAGTTAATTCTCTGCTGGGTAAGGAAGAAAACCTGGAAAGGGAAGGGGATTCTCTACAGAATGTAGATTTTTCCCCCCACAAGAGATGGTTTGCAGGGCTACTTCATAATATGTCAAATAAATATATTTTGGGGTAAAATATTTTGATTTCTTTCAGGGCCTGCTGTCTGTCATGTGATGCTACATTGGAGTCAGGCTGGAATCTGGTGTCTTATTGCTACAGATCGCTGTTTTATCAGTCTTAAGATCTCTGTTATAATGTTCATGCTGGTCAATTGTGCCTAAATTCCAAAAGGAGGAGGGTATAAATGAGACATTTCCGACTTCCTCTTCCAATCATGGCCTTTACTAGATTTTTGGGTTTACTTTGAAATACTCTTGGCCAAGAGGAGCGGTCCAATTCAGTTGCTTGAGGGGCTTAGAATTTTATTTTTGGCTTATAGTCTCCAATAAATGTTGTCGAGAAAGTGGGATATCCATATACAAAAGTTAACTCAGAATCAATTAAAGACTTAAATATGAGATCTTACATTATGAAACTGCTGGAGAAAACAGGTGAAGTGCTTCAGGACATTGTTATGGACAAGGCTTTTTTAATAAGATCTCAAAAGCACAGGCAAAAAAAAGCAAAATAGACAATTGGCATTACATACATTAAACTAAAAAGCTTCTGCACAGTAAAGGAGACAACAGAGTGAAAAGACACACTGCAGGATAGAAGAAAATATTTGCAAAGTATGCATTAAACAGGAGGTTAACATCAGAAACATACAAGGAACTCAACTCAATTGCAGAAAATAATCCAATTTAAAAATGGGCAAAAGACCTGTTGTATTTCAGACTCTTGTGGGGCTGGTAGCCCCATTATTTGGGCCAATTTCTCCCATTTGGAATGGCTGTATTTACCCAATACCTGTATTTCCATTGTATGTAGGAAGTAACTAACTTGCTTTTGATTTTACAGGCTCATAGGTGGAAGGGACTTGCCTTGTCTCAGATAAGACTTTGGACTGTGGTCTTTTGAGTTAATGCTGAAATGAGTAAAGACTAGGGAACTGTTGGGGCATGATTGGTCTTGAAATGTGAGGGCATGAGATTTGGCAGGGGCTAGGGGCAGAATGATATGGTTTGGCTTTGTGTTCCCACCCAAATCTCATCTTGAATTGTACTCCCATAATTCCCATGTATTGTGGGAGGGACCCAGTGGGAGATAATTGAATCATGGGGGTTGTTTCTCCCATACTATTCTCATGATATTGAGTAAGTCTCACAAGATCTGATGGTTTGTTGAGGGGAAATCCATTTCACTTGGCTCTCATTCTCTTTTTTTGCCATCTGTGATGTAAGACATGCCTTTCACCTTCCAATGTGATTGTGAGGCCTCCCCCAGCCATGTAGAATGTGAGTCCATTAAATCTCTTTTTCACTGTAAATTACCAGTCTCAGGTACGTCTTTATCAGCAGCATGAAAACCAACTATTTCAACTGTGTACCCTCTACAAGCAGAAGCAGGCTCCTCTGGCTCTTGGCCTCTCACTGGCAACATTCACCAATTCAGGTGCTGGATTTGGGTGGTGATTAGATGGAAGATGCAGATATAATCCATAAGGCACCATGTTAAGGACTGAATTGTGTCCCTCCTTCAAATTCATATGTTGAAGTACTAATACCCAATGTGGCTGTATTAGGAGTTGGCATCTATAAAGAGGTAATTAAGGTTAAATGAGGTAATAAAAGTGGAACCCTAATCTCATAGAACTGGTGTCCTTATAAGAAGAGACCTAATGAAACAGGTGCACAGAGAAAAGACCATGTGAGGACACAGCTAGAAGGTGATTGTAAGCCAGAGAGAGTGGCCTCACCAGGAACTGAATCAGCTGGCACCTTGGCCTTGGACTTCCCAGCCTCCAGAACTGTAAGGAAATAAATATCTTATTTATAAGATATTTGTTTAAGCCCTCTAGTCTGTGGGGTTTAGTTATGGCAACCTGACCAGACTAATCCACATGTCTAATGTGGAATCCCAATGCTCTTTTTGCTAAGTTCTGACATTGTGAGGAACTAGGAAAGGAGTCCCACTCAAAATTATAAAAGCACAAGCATGAACGATGATTACAAATAAAAAGACTGTTCTGGAGATGGTTTTCTGTCTGCCTTTCTTCATATCTGTTTGCTGACCGGCCTGGGAACAGAAGCCATCTGTTAGCCTGCTGTGGGGTCTGGTTGTGAGCATGGTGATACAGGGGAACAGAATCACATGTCAGCAGTTATCCCAGAAATGCCAGGTTTGCTTCAGATTTTTACTTCCTCCCTGTTTTCCTCCCTCAAACAGTGATGGTGGATCATCAAACTGCTTTGAACTGCTTTGCAGTTTCCCTGTAGAAACCTATCCTCACTACATAGTTTAATCCTCTCATCCTCCCTTGTTTAACATCTACGGAATGCTATATTTATTTAACTTTTTTTGAGATTTCAAGGCTTTTCTGAATGTTGCTCCAAGTGATCTGATGAATGCAGAACTCCAAAATTTTATGCCTTAAAAGGCTTAGCTATTGATATGTTTGGAGGCTTACTTATTTTCTCTCTTTATTCTAAACCTTATAGGGCAGGACAGCTAAAATATCCCCTTGGAATTAGTGTCAGAAAGTCCCTTTTTAAAAATTAATAAACTTAAATTTTTTTTAGAGCAGTTTTAGGTCCACAGAAAAACTGAGTAGAAAGTACAGAGAGTTTCTATATATCCCTTATTTCTACACAGAAAGTCTTTTCATTGGGCCACTGCAACTTTCAAGGACAAAAAGACAAGATTCTCCTTTATGGAGAAGTAGTACATTTCTTGGCTAGATCAATGGCCTTCAGTGATGGGGGAGGGTGCACGTGTCTGGCTGCCTGCCCAGCCTGCAGCTTGAGTGAACCTGAGCCCAGGGCCCAGCAGAGTATCCCTGTGTCTGTGGGCCTGGTGGAGCCACACAAGATGTCAATGGCAGATGCATATGTAATTTCGGGGGAAACCTTCCCAGTGGTCACAACCTTGGGCTATGTTGTTCCCTAGAGAGAATGTGTCATTTAAAGGTTGAAATCCTAACTCCCACCTTTTAAAAATATTTTTGCCTTTGTATCTCATTTGACTCTTAGCAAGGCCTAGTGTTGTTTAACTTGGTAACTTGTTGTCTACCAAGTCCTCACATATGCTTTCTTACTTGAGATTGCAGCGAACCTCTAAGGTGGGAATATTGTCCCCACTTTATGACACTGGATGTGGAATGAGAGTCAGATGCTCCCACAGCCAGGAGCTTGTTGGTGGCTGTGGATGGAGATGGCATGCTGTCTTCCATGCACCCTGTTCCAGGTCCACTGTCTCCTAAAGGGCGTGTCTGCTGTTAAAGAAAAAAGGCATTCAATGTTACTCATTAAAGCATATGAATAAAGGAAGACTTTTTCCAGGACCATCACAATAGACATGGGGACCACAGCAACAGGGGCTTGCAGTGGTGAAGGGAGATTGGGCTCAACTCCCAATATAGTACAGGCAAGTGGGAATTTATAGCCTAGGAGCAGGTTGGGGTCAGTGGATGGGAACTTAGTAAAAGGAAATATCAGGAGTAAAGGGGATTCTGGCTAAACACACCTAACAGGATTCTTGCTAAAGACTGTCCAGGACAATCAGACATCACCTAGGGAATGGTGGTAGAGGAACCTAATCAGATATTGGGGAGGGGAGGTTTTTTGCTAAACTGGCTCAGCAGCATTCTTTGCTAAAACTGGAGTTTACAAGGAAGTGCACAGATGGGCCTGGAAAGTTTGGGAACCTGACTAAAGTTTTGCCAAACAGAACATCTTTGTTACTGCCACATGTGAAATGGCTGCAAGCCTTTTATTTGAAGAGTTAAATTTGTTTTTATATATACTTAAATACTTAGCTAGTTTAAAATATTCCATGTAGTAAATTTAAGTTAAAAAATGTGTTTAGGCTAGGTATGGTGGCCCACTCCTGTAATCCCAGCACTTTGGGAGGCTGGGTTGGGCAGATCACTTGAAGTCAAGAGTTTAAGACCAGCTTGGCCAACATGGTGGAACCCCATCTCTACTAAAAATATAAAAATTAGCTGGGCGTCATGGCATGTACCTATAGCTCCAGCTACTTGAGAGGCTGAAGCAGGAGAATCACTTGAACCTGGAAGGTAGAGGTTGCAGTGAGCCAGGATTGCACTACTGCACTCTAGGGCAACAGAGCAAGATTCCATCTCAGAAAGAAAAAAAAATGTGTTTAAAGAAAAACCTGTGGACCACAGTACAATGTCATGGTAGGAGCAATGATTTCCTGAGTCTTAGTAGTTCAGGAAGTACTGTAGTATCTATGCTAACTTTGGGAGGTGACAGTGGAAGTCAAAGTCCTGATCTCTGTCCAGCCCTGCTGGTTGTACATAGAATGTTGAGAGTGAGACACCCCCCACAACCCCACATTCTCTAAACCTTGATATCCTCACTGAGGGAGGGAGTAATGATTTCCCTATGGTGGGGCAGGCTTTGCTGTGAGGAGCAAATGACAAAACAGAATAGATGCATTGATACTGTTTTGGGCACTCCACCAGCAAAGAATCATAGACTGGAGGAGGGAGGTGAGGGCTGGGGAAAGGGACCACATCTGGCAGGGGACACTGAAATGCCCAGTTTGTGATTTCCTTGGAATTTGATGGTTAAATTAAAACCTAGGCCAGATCAAAGGCCCAGAGGCTCCAACTCTACATCAGTTGTGTTTCTATTACTTTTATCAGCCTCTCATTAGTGGCTGAAGAACATGTTGGGCCCGTGCACTGCTCAGCTGAGCAATGCTGTGAAGCATTCAGCTGCACTGCTGTTACAGTCTTGGCCTGCGCAGGTTTCTCTGACTGATCCTGTGGATAACTATGACCTCAGTTATCTTCATGTATCAGTGCCTACCTGCTCCCAGATACAGTGTTCTATCTAGAATGATGTGAATGTGTTCACACCTGCCTAGTGGATGTGTATCTGGCCATCCAAGAGGCTAGTCCTCATGGAACCCTGGTTAATGGGCCAGATAATAATCCTAAGGGCATTAGGAATACCTGTGTTCTTCTGGGCTGGCCAAGTTCTCCTGAGGAAAGAGAGCATTCCTTCTGCTGGAGGCCTGCCCACAGTGGCTCCACTGTCATTGTCCTGGTTTGCACGTACTGAAGTTGGCTGGTAAGTGGGGGCTTGAGGTGGCTTGGAGGCTGTTCCTGCTACATGATGGTTTACAGTTTTCAGTTTTTCTATAGGTTTCTTCCAGTGGGAGATGAGAACACTTCTAAAAAATGAATTTTAAAGGCACATTTTCCCTGATCTTATTTCCCAACTACCAAGAGTGTTTTAAAAAATGTAAAAGCACATGTAGAGATTTAAATTAGCTTTCACTGCCACTGCTCTTGGTGGTGGTAATTTTACATACGATATGTGACAGGGAGACACTTTGTGAGGGCCTGTGTTCCCAATGTGTTCTCTCCATCTCAGAATTCAGATGCAAAGTTTGGAGAAAGAGATAATGGTGAAAGTACTTCAACATTTTCTTATTTTTACATTGATAGTCCTACTTGTTAGCATTTTCTTTGGAAACAGCACCACAACCAGATTAGGAATCTTTCTGAAACAAAGGGAAGATAGTTCTTGTGACTTTTGTGAGCAGTCTCACTATTGCACTGTTTATGGGTGAGGTCACTGAGAGACCTAGCTCAAAGGCAAAAGATGGGCCTACTTTAAGGGTTTTAATAATAGACCTGATATTGTTTGCCCTCTTGAATTACCCAAGTGGTTTTAATTTCTTTTGTTGTTTTTAATGTTGTTGGATTTTATTTTGTATTTCAGTGATAGTGAGTTTGGACTGACTAGGTTTAGTTGTGCTGATGACAAACTGACTTTTGGAACCCCTGGAGACCTCCTGGGACAAATGAGTTGCTCTTTATATGTTGGTTGTGAATGTTGCCTGTTTATTCGGTGATGGGTGCCATCTTGACCCAGGCTTACCAATGAGCATCGCTTCTCACCAGCAAAGAAAGACCCCTTACTGAGCAGGGGTCGTTTTTTGCTGGTGAGAAGCGATGCTCATTGCAATCCTTATAGAGTGGGCAGGTTCCTCCCTGGTTTGCCCCAAGTAAGAGATTTGTCTTCAAAAGCCCAGTAGGAGAGTCCAAGAGAGTACCAGGACTTTTCAGATTTGTTTGAACAGTTGAGATCCTAGGGAGTTCTTCATTCCCTGCAAGCTAAAACCCAGCTATATGGTCTGGTGTTAGAGGATCCCCAGAACTGAGCTTGTCTTGGCTCTCCAGCCCCATTCTCTCTGTCCCTTAATAGACAAGACTTGCCTTGTTTCCTGAATGAATGCTTGTCCCTGGGTGCACCTGTGCCTGTACCTTTTGAAGTCAGATCAGTTTGCACCTCATCTGGATCGTCTTTTGCCAGATGCCAAGCTTCTTCCTTGCCTCCCTTGCAGAATGGGCATGCACCTCGTTTTGTCTTGGAGTTGTCTTATCTGACTGTCTTACTCCATCATTAAACTGTTGGATCCTTACAGGCAGAGATCTCTTCTGACTCACTTGTGTGTCCACTATAAGTGCCTGGCTCAGTACTTGTTGAACAGATGAATGGGAAGTTCCAGATTACAGACTCCTTTGCACATTCCCATCAAAAGGCATTTCAGGCCATCAAGCCAGCCTTACTTGACAGGATGACAGAGACTTCTCCTACTGGAGGCAGGGCTGCTGTCTGTCTTCTGCCTTGGTCCCTCCCCTGTTAGCCTGATCTTTGCTGGTGGTTGAGAAGAGATGCCACATGAGAAGGTGGCAGATATTGCTGTTGAGCACAAGGGTGCTGCGGGTCAGTTGGCGCCTGTCCCTACTTGGTTGAATTTACCCACAGCTCTGGTGGGCAGCTTCAGGTCACTGCCCAAGGAAGGGCATGGGCCTCAGAGGCACAGCTTGTTGCACTGTTGTAGAAATTGCATTTCTTTTTGAGTTTTCATTATTCCAGCCACTGTCAGCTTTGCAACAAGAGTTGTGGTCAAGCTACTGTGAAAGAGGCCCCTGGAAGGTTGCTGGTGGGGGTCCTCCCTCACCAAACATTGAACGCTGAACAACCAGCAACACAGACAAGTAGCTAAAGCCGTAGAACCTTCTCTCCAGGAAGGTCCTATATAAAGATCAGGACTGCTTGCTGCCCTTTTGATTTGTTTTAATGAGAATATGAAGGACTGAAGTCCTTTTGTGTCTTTGCTAAGTGTTTTACCCAACACTGGATGGTTAAAACAGGATTCCATTTTACAACTAAAATAAGCAGGTTATACACCACTTTGCCAGAGATCTATATGTAGTAAAATGTGCTGAATGTGTGACCACTTTGTGTGTCCACGGGACCTAGAGGACCAAGATGTCTCTCCCCGATTTCAATTTGTTGATGAGGAAGCTAGAAACAGCATTGCAACGTTGATGCTGCCCACTTGGAGGCCTTGGGCAGGTCGTCCCCAGTCTTTTGGCTTACTGCCTGGTTTCTAAAAGAACATTATCTTCCCGGCATTTTATTGATCTGTGGTGGTTGCTTCACATTTATAGCCCTTTATGAAATTTTGTTGCTACTCAGAAAATATTTTATTTTCTTGTGAAGCCAATTTTGACACTCATGAATTAGAAAGCAGGCTTTCCTAGTGCTTATAAAAATAAACAGAGCCCGCCCGACTCCACTTATCTGCAGCACATTATTATTAACTTTCAGCTTACTATCAGTTCTGCTCTTAACCTGGTGGTCTAGAAGGGAATGATGTGTCTGGTGTTAATCTGCCACTGCCTCCTCAGGCCCATGTGCCATCCTGCTGAGGGTGCAGGACTGGCAGTGGCAAGGGGGTCCACAGCTTTGGCTGATCTCGAAATTCTGCATCATGTGATTCAGCAAGCCTGAGACCATCTCATCAGATTCACTCTAGGTTCTCTGTCTTATCTTTGTTTTCCCAAAGCTCTGTTAGCATGGGCTGTTGAAAATTGCCTGGATATTAAAGTACTATGCTAATAACTTGCTCTCTAGTAAACAAAACCAAAAGTTGGCTTCATGGTTGCTCACTGACCTGGCATAAACTAGAATGTGAAGCTTGTCATTTAGAAAAGGTTCAGGCAGCTTCCTGCTGGGATATTCCCAACCCCTTTGAGAGGTGGCATGGATGCCCAGCTTTTCTTTCAAGGGTATGTATACCTTGCCTTTAGGTTTGGGAAAAAGTACTTGGGACTGTTGTGTCTCATGAGGGCCAACCTTGATGGAGGCCTGCATTTCCCATGCGGGGCCTGACATTTTTATGTGTTCATCCAGAGTGATGAACTGGTTCACGTTCCCTGCAATGCTTCCTTGTTGAACCTGAAAGAGAGGACACGGGAGCTTTTGTAGGAGAGGGAGGACACATGCTTTATTCTTGAACTGTAGGGTGTGTGTCACCAGAGAGAACTGGAGACAGCAGTGACTATTTCTCAAAACACCTTACACACTCTTCCCTTACCAAACAAGGAATGAGTAAAACTTGTTGGGAATAGTAAAGAGAAGGAAATTACAAATAAAACACACTCATACAAGCAGAGCAGAGAGGCCTGCTCAAAGAGCTAGCCATCACTGCAGAAGCCTGGGCTTGAGTTGTATCTTGCTGATTAAGCAGAAGGGTGCATTTCCCCTTCCACTTTCCCATTGAAATATACCATTTCCGTACAATATTTATAGAACCCCTGTCTCTACCATTAGAAATACAGAATATTTTTGCCTTTTTAATTTACTATTCGTTCATATTGTTTGCTGTTTTATCTGTTTATCCTGTTCACAAATTTTTGTTTTTTAAAATTTATTTTGAATTATTTTTGACAAAAACATTAACAGTATCTCTTCGAGGAGTTTAATTTCAGCTTAAGAAAAGAAAATCAAAAGTGAATGACATAAAAAAGAGACTGCTCTCATTCTAAAGTTCTGCCTTTTGCTTTTTCTAGGAAGCCCCATTTCTTGACTAGAATTTGGTGTTGCTTAATGGGAAAAGCTAGAGATGGAGTCAGAGACTGAGTAACCACAGGGGATGCTTATGAAGATATGGGTGGGACGACAGGAAATAATGAGGAACTCTACAGCTGAAAAAGATGATGCCTTTTATTAGCATTTGGTAGTAGTCGAATTAATGTGCCCTGCACTCTGTTCTGCATATTGGAAAGAGCACTGGACTAGTAGGGCCTGCTCTTAGGTCCTGACTTCTGCTGCCGCTCCTGACTTTGAGGGAGCCCTTCTACCATTGTGAACCTGCCTCCTAGGTGTCAAACTAGAATAACCGTCTCTCCTAGCCCAGTGTTGCGGTGTGAGGACCAGGCAAGTCAAAGCACGTGGGCAGCATTTGCAAGATGTGTTGTTCACACTTAATTTCTTCCCCCATGAGGTTTTTTGCCTACAGAGACCTCTAGACAAGGTGTTTCCTCCCATGGAGACCAGATGAGGCAGGTGAATGGGCAGAAGGCATCTTGGCCTGAGAAGTTCTTGGTCTCCTCCTCTCTTGATCCTCTTCTGTGGATTGGAAACATTTTGAGAAACTACAGCCCTTGCATGCATTAGCAGCAGACATTGCTGAAGTCCTGGAAGAACATAATGCTATGGACAGAAGGGAGGAATGGTGGCTGCTCCTCACAAGAGGAAGGGGTCAGGGGCACATTTGGACTTTGCTTCCTGGAGTGGCCCACAATACAGGCCCTCCCCTGCAGGGGGGTAAGGGAAGTCAAGGAAAGGAACTCAGCATTTTCAGGGCTGCATTTTCACACAGCAAGCCATAAAGCTGTGTTTTTTCCTGAAATGATGTTGACTTCCTTCAGAGGAGGAAAACGGCCTTTTGAAGAATAATGGTCTGGGATGCTTTGATCCTCGTTCACAGTCCAGGTAGGTGTAGGTGCATTCCCCTCCTCTGCCTTGCTTGGCAACTCACTTTTTTGGGGAACGGTGGCTGTTGGCCACTGCTTTTTTGACCAGATAGCTGGGTAGACCCTGAAGGGGCCATTCTGGCCATTTCTGGCCATTTCTGGCGTCAGGCGGGATGACAGTAGAGGATGTAGAGATGCTTCTGGAGTCAGTCAAGGTTATGCGCAACTAATCCTTTCTATAAAACAGCGCATCTCATCCCTCAGATTAAAGTAATACAAACCCAATTTCCTTTGTTTTGGGGTTTGCTTGTGTTAATTTATAAATCACTTTTAGTTTTCTAATAGTTTAAATGTTCTAAACAAAAAAAGTTTATGACTAATTCTGTGTTGATGTTGTGTGTTTGATATAATGTAAAGCCATCTAGTTAACATGAGAGTTATTTAACCATTCTGTTTAAAGTTTAAGAAACACCTGCTTTAGGGGAGTCTCCATTCGGCTACTGAAGTTGTGATGGATTGAAGGGGTGGTGATGCCCCATCCCTTTGTGGGAACTCTCTTCTAGCCAAGCTCTTGGGTATTGTTGGAGCCTCCTTGCTACAACGTGACCCCCGCCCCCAGCCTGGGGGACCTGGCTCAAGCTGGAGAGAACTGGGAGAGCACCCATGCAGGTGGCTTCTGGTGGCTGGAGCTGGAGAGCTTAATGTTGGGGGCTGCCTCGGCTCCTACCATTTGGACTGACTCATTCGCAGAGTGGGAGGATGATGGACATGGGTAAGCAGAGGGGAGCCAGGAAGGGCCACATGTACTGTTAGCCTTGGAGCCAATGAGTCAGCTCAGCCATGTTCCTGCTGAGGTGTTTAGCTCAGCCCAGACTCCCAAGACAAATATGCCTTTCTACCTAAGCTCACCTTGCTGCACAGTGCCCTGGATGCTGTATATGGTGTCTTAGCCAGGCTAGCAAGAGTTCCCATGACTGTCCTCACCATGATGGTGCCATAACTGCATCCCCTTGGGGGGGTGGTGAGTGCATGGGGGTGAATGCAGAACACTGTAAGGCAAGGCAAAGGACATTGCTGTGGCTGGGGTGTGGGCCACCCTCCTTGCACTCTGTCCTGAGAAGCCATGAGCAGCTGTAGCCATACCCCTTCTGAAGGGAACAAGGAGAGCTGCTTAGAGGCTATCCTAGCGGCTGGGGAAAGTCAGGGTTCACTTTCCAGGTGGCTGGCTCTGGGCCAGGGAAGCAGGAGCAGGCACCAGGCCAGGCCTGACAGCCTTGGATTTGGATGGAAGAAGAAAAGGGAAGAGAAATCACCATCTTAGGCAATGAATAAGGCATACCCAGCCTGCTTTGGGGTTTAGAATCTCCTGCACCCCCACCTCCACCGTAGAGAGCCACACTGGGTTCATGCTCCACAGTCTTCTAACTGCATCTCCTGGAACCAACCTTTGAGTAAAAACCCTGGGTGAGTGATGATACTACCCTTATTATGGACCCACACTCAGAGATAAGCCCAACCCACAGGTCACAGGGAAGCCCTTGTCCTTATCTCTTCAGTTCTTGGCCCTCTTTGAGCAGCATGTCTCCGTTGATGAGGGAGTTGAAATATTAGATGCTTTCCTTGGTCCTTTCATACACTTACTTAGAAATTTCTGTATTTCTGTGACACTACTGGAAGGCCTTCCTGGTCAATAGATGGGCAAACTTTCAGTTAATTGTGTGAGGGCTTCAAGTGGTTTCAAGTGACAATGGAGAAAGAAAGGACTTGTCAAAGTCCTTGCCTGTTGTAGGAGAGAGAACCGTGCTGATCCTGGTGCATGCTGACTGCAGTCCTAACCAGGCAGCTCTGACAGTAGACCCCTATCCACATCATTCCTGTTGTCTTTGTCTGTGGTATTGGGAAATTGATGTGGAAATCAAATGACTAATGAGGCCTGGTGCGTGGCAGTGATGAGGGTCATGTATGGGAACATTGGGTTGATTCACCTCAAGAAAAGGCCCCAGAATCCCAGGCTGCAACACCCAGGGGTGTCTCTGCCAAGAAAGGACAGAGTGACAAGGCAGCCCCTCATCCAAGGGAAGGCTTCAGAAGAGGCTTGGCCCCCCACCATGTGGCCCTTAGGTTGTCCACCATTCATCTTTTTACACTTTGTGATGTAGGTCTAGACCAAGCCTCCTGTCATCTTTGTATCCCTAAGGCCTGCTCCATAATAACACTTAACTGTTTATTAAAGCAGAGGTCCCCAGTCCCTGGGCTGCAGACCAGCAGCAGTGGCATTAGATTCTCATAGGATAACAAACCCCGTTGTGAACTATGCATGTGAGGGATCTGGGTTGCGCCCTCCTTATGAGAATCTAATGCCTGATGATCTGAGGTGGAGCAGTTCCGTCCTGAACCCACTCCCTCCACCAATCCCCATGGAAAAATTGTCTTCCACAAAACCAGTCTCTGGTGCCACAGAGGATGGGGACTTCTCTGTTAAAGAGATTGCCAATTTACAGAGAAGAAACAGCATGAGGTACAGAAGGAAGAAATTGGAGGTGTTGAAGAAAGAGTGGCCAAAATGCGTGGTGTGGGAGGCAGCCAGCAGACCCCTGCCAGTCCCAGGCTGCTCCTGGCACCTTCCAGACATTGCGCTTGTGATTATTGACACATCTCTCTCATCTCCCAGATTGTGAGCACCTGTTTTGCTCAGCACAAACAGTTAAAGCACTTTTTTCAGGGCAACTTATTTTCAAACTGCTTCTTACAGAAAATCCCCTGAAGGTTCATGGTATATAGGTGAACCACAAGGAACTGAGCTGCAGTTCTAAACTGGGTCATCCCAAAGACCTCCAGGAGAAGCTGGGATCCAAGAAGGACATAAAAGAAGTGAGGGAGTTGCCTTCCTTATTATCTGAGGAAGAGCAGTCCCAGAGAGAGTGGCTGATGCAAAGGCCATACCAGATAACATCTAAACAGCAAAGAGGCCAAGGCAGGAGCAGGATGAAGACACTGCTAGGAAGTTCAGGGATCCCACCATTGCTGTTGGACAAAGTCTGTGAGGACTGTGAGGGACGCTGGTCAAATTCCCAGGGTGTGGGAGCTGGGGTACTGCGGGAGTTGAAGTCGTACCTATGGGGAAGATAGAGCTGATAGAATTGTTGATGGATTGGACGTGGGACGTGGGATATAAGAGGAGGAGGAGACCAGGAGGTCTGCAGTGATTTTATTTCTTGCCTGGAGCAAGTTGAAGGACAGAACTCATCTACTGAGATGGGAAACCTTGAGGGGCTGGTGAGGTGGAAGAGGAAGGCTGGAACAGTCTGGGCTTGTTCTGCTCCTGGAGCATCCTCCCCTGCCCTCTTGTTTACAGGGATATCCATGTCCCTATCCAAGGTATCTCAGTTCAAACTGCTATAACAAAATAACTGAGGCTGGCTAATTTATAAACAACAGAAATGTATTTCTTAGACCTGTGGATGTTGGGAAGGCACTGGCATTTAGGGTCTGCTGAGGGTCTTCTTGCTGTGTCTTCACATGACAAAAGGTGAAGGGCAAAGAGGGCCTCCCTAGTTGCAGCCCTTCATACAGCACTAATCCCGGGGCCTAATCACCTCTCAAAGGCCCTGCTTCTTAATGCTATCACATTGATGGCTACATTTCAAGATAGGAATTCTGGGGGATACATTCATACTGTAGCACAATGACTGACTCCCTCCATCGGAGACTGGGATATGCATTTGTATTCTGGTTCAGGCACTGTATTATAACAGTTGACATATTTATTAATCTAATGAGGTATATCAGTTAAGTAGATTAAGTTAACTCATTGCCCTTGCTACCTGTCATCACTGGCAGACAGTAGTGCTTGGGAAATGGGAAGCCTGCGCTTGATTTTCTAAAGCACATTACTTTCCTTTATTTAAGTCCTAGCAATGCTGGACGGATGTTTTACAGCATACTTGTCTGTTAAGTGCCCTTTGAGTCAGAGCTTTACTCACAGCAACCCTCTTCTGCCCTGTGCAGGTATAGGGGGCAGGAGGTAGGAGAGGGCTGGGCCCCAGCTCTGAGAGGAGGAGGAAGCAGGCCTCTCCAGTACAAGAGGACCATGATGCTGCCCCCTCAGAACATGGATGTATATCCAGGAGGGACAGAGCACCTGCCTCACTTCCCTAGGGGTCCAGGTTCCACTCACACTCTTCTGATGGGGAGACTGTGAATTCCCTCCAACAGCAGTTGTAACATGCTTCACAGTGGCTCACCAGGTCTGATGCCAATGACTGGGCTCCCCTCCCCCATGCCACCGAGCCATACTGCCTCAAGGAACAGGTCTCCACTCTCATTTTTCTTCACAACAGCAACCTTTGGGCCTAATTTTTGGTGATTATAAACTGTAGCACAAACAAAGTGCCATTGACCTTGGTGAGAAGTTCTGGTTGGAAGAACTGGAGAAGGTAGGAAAGTTGGCTAAAACTCAAATAGACTTAGCTGTGGAGGAAGCGCTTCCAGGCCCACAGATGGCCCCAGTACAAGCACTGTGGGGGGCCAGCCTTAGGGGAGGTTAGGAAAAGCCAAGGCGAGAGCCTCTCATGGCTGACAGACCATGCACCAAGCTCTATGCAGATGCTTTCTGTGTTTCTTCACATACGTGCTTGCTCTTCAGTGTCTCCTGGTGAGACCAGTGTTATTTCCATTATACAGAAACTGGGGCTGAGAGATGCAGCTCTTGGACCTGTTGGGGAGGAGGGATCTGAAGTGGCGTTAGCTGAGCAAGTGGATTGCTGACGCCTCGCTCTGGGCTTCACAGGTTGATCCAAAGGTTCAGTTTGTGTAAGGGCAGGTGCCAAGACCTGTCTTAATCCATTTTCTGCTCTATAACAACATACTACAACCTAGGTAATTTGTGAAGAAAGGCAACTTATTTCTTACAGTCTGGAGGCTGGGAAGTCCAGGAGCATGGTGCCCACATCTGGTGAGGGACTTCCCATAGTGGAAGAGTGGAAGGTGGAAGCCAGCATGAGAGACAGGAAGAGGAAATCGGGCTAAATTCCCGATTTATGGAGAGCCCACTCCCTTTACTCCTACAGAAACAGACAGAGTCCTCAAGGCCTAATCACCTCTTAAAGGCCCCACCCTCCTACTACTGTTACAATGACAATTTAAGTTTTCTACACAGGAACTTTAGGAGAACACATTCAAACTATACCAAGAGCCTTCTGTGGACCAGTGTGCTTGGAGGCCTGGCGGGCTTGGAGCCAGAGCCCAGGAGGGGCATGAGGAAGGCCTTCCTGAGACCCCCTTCCCAGGCCCCCTCCACTCTTATCCTTGTTCCTGCAGCATCTGGCCTTTTCATCCTAGTTAATGCCTGAGCCTTTGAGACAGCATTTTTTTTTTTGTATTTTATGCTAGGGAGGCATAATTGACTTTGTTTAAAAGGTTAAGATCTTTCCTAGGCAGTGGCTTTTGTTTGAAAGAGAGAAAGGAAGGAAGACCTGCTTCCACTATTCTCTTGCACTGCAGGGTGGGGAGGGACACACGGGTGGAGGAGTCTCTAAAGTGGGCAAATTAGAATCAACAAGGGCCCCAACTGCTGCATCCTAAACCTCACTCCTCCTGTGCCGCCTCCCAGAACCAGTCCTTTTGCTTTTGTGACCCATGCCTACCCTACAACCCCTTCCCACTTGACATCAGATGGCAGTTTTCACCAGTGTTCTTCGCCTTCCTGGGCGGCCCCTCAAGTTGTCCATATTTAAGAGAGAATGAGTTTTGGTGTCTTCTCACCCCGTGGTCACACACTCCTCATACCCATTTTTATAATTTTCTTTGCATTGAAAGTTGGTTCATAGCACTTAACTCTCTCATTTGTCATATAGAGGCATTCATTCATTCATACACTCACTCATTCATTCCAAATATAAACCAGAGGAAGTTTCTGCTGCCATTGGCTGTTTCTCTGGAATAATTGGAAGCAGGCCTTCCTGGTCCTTGCTATGTGCAGCACGTGCCTTGGCTGGTGACAGACCTGAGCAGATGCTTGGGAGCAGAACGTGAGCTGTTGCGGCAGTAGTTGTGCCAAGCCTTCACGGAGGCCAGTGCTGCCTCGTTTTTGGAGGGGAGCCTCTAGTTTGCTGGTCACTGTGGCTGTTCTGGAGTTACTGCTCCTGTTCTCTCTGTTGGGCTTGCCCTGTCTCTGCTGCCCATCCCTGTCACCACAGCCATTCTGGCTCTGGCCAATTAAGTTTGTGTCATCAGCAGCTGCATTTAATTCACCCTGGGCCCACCCCCATGTTTGTGTCCATGTCTTAGAAAGTGCTCCTAGGTGGCCGTTCTCTTATTTGCTGGGCTTCAAGAATTGGTGGCCCTGAACCCCCAAGGGTCCTAGGACCCCTGCTGGCTATAGACAAGATCTGAGTAGAGCCCTGGGTAGACTCAGTTTCCTTCTGGCTCTAGGGGATCCATAGAAACAGAGACTGGTCTGGGACACTGTGGTAGCGATTGGGTCACATCTTCTCTCTAGGTTGGATTAGCATCTCTAGTAGAGTCACTTCAGTGAACCCAACATCTTGACATTAAAGCTATCTCACACCATGGAGTGTCTGGAGTGGTGAGGTCGAAGTCTACCCCAGGGAATAGTGGTGTGGGGAAGCCTCAAGAGATGTGTTCAGAGTGTCCTGAGCTTCACCTGGAGTTAGAGAGGGGCGTGGTATCATGAAATATGTATTTGATCTTCCTCCTCTTTTCCTGAGGTATTCTTAGAATCTCTGGAGTGATAAGAGTGTCTTTGTATGCAAATGAGATGACTGGTATCTAGGGGCTCCTAGATTGCTTAAGGATTTGGCTGGTTGCCAGAGTAATCCCATGATTAAAGGGCTGAAACTTAACAGTATTCCACCCTCCCACCTCTGGGAGAGGCTGACGGTTGAGCCAGTACATCAATGGCTAGTGATGTAGTCAGTTATGTCCATAATGAAGCTTTCATTAAAGACCCAAAAGGACGCCAGGTGTTATGGCTCACACCTATAATCCCACCACTTTGGGAGGTCAAGGTGGGAGGATTGCTTCAGGTCAGGAGTTTGAGACCTGCCTGGGCAACATAGCGACACCCCATCTCTAATTTAACAAAATTAATAATTATCCAGGTGAGGTGGCTCATGTGTATTGTCTCAGCTACTCAGGAGTCTGAGGTGGGTGGATAACTTGAGCCCAGGAATTTGAGGCTACAGTAAGCCATCATCAGGTCATCGCACTCCAGCCTAGGAGACAGAGCAAGACCCTGTCTCTAAAAGCTTTAAAAAAAAAAGTACAAAACTCCAGAGGACTAAGTTCTGGGAGCTTTTGGATAGCTGAGCATGCAGAGGTTCTTGGGGAGTGGCACATAGGTAGGCTTGGCAGCTCAACACGCTTTCCCACGTGCCTTGCCCTGTGCACCTCTTCTGGCTGGAGGTTCATTCGCATCCTTTGCAGTATTCCTTCCTGTCTGTCTGCAGGAAGGTGATATTTGTCTCTCTCAGGTTATTATTAATAGTAACTTTCAACGCCAGTGAATGGTGTGACATCTCACTGATCTGTGATTTTAGCTGTCCTGGATTTGGGGTTTCTGAGAGTAAGTCCTTTCTCTTTCTGCTTCTGTGAAGTAGCCTCTTTCTTAGGGGCTGCTGACTCATGCTCAGCTTCATGCCAGCCTCTCATTTTACTTTCTCTCTTATGCTGCCTGTGTTGGGAGAAAAGAGGCACAGTGAAGCTTCTCAGCCCATTTGCTACCACAGACAGCAATAGGCTGGGATGGGGTAGGACAGGGTCAGTGGGTAGGGTAGGGAGAGGGACCCCCATTGCCCTTGGGCTTTTTCTTTGGGTTGATAATGATAGTTCATTCATCCTTCACCTCCATGCGACCTTGAAAAAAATCACTCTGTCTGAGCGTCTGTGACCTCATCTGTGCAACTCCTTTTAAAAATTATTCTTAGAAGAACCCTAGTGAATAAGATAAGCAAAAGTGGAGCTCTGATGTGTTAATCCTCGCCCCTCCACACCAGCTCAGGGGAGCCTGAGAGGGTTACTGAGGCAAAGGGGCCTGCAGTACTCCCTCCAGGCCCCTGGCACACCTTTCCCAGGACTGCTGCTGAAGGCCTTGTCACCTCACTAGTCCTGTGTGAATCCTAACACCCCTCCTGTCCTACTGGTGCCCTCTCCACCACCCAGTTCCTCACCCCCAGGGCTGGAAGGGACATCAGTGGGGTAAAACCTCCGGGTTTGCTGTCTGCTTCATGGTCCACTACCTCTTGTTGGAGGGGTCACCTGACTGCACAGAGATGAGGAATGGGGGCTGCTCGCTTATGGGTTATCGCTTCTTTTTTCTTGATCCCAAGAAAAATTTCCAGCCTTCTAGACAACTCCCACATACTCTGTCTCCTATTTAAGTGCTGTTTTTCCTCCTAATGAACTCTGGTCTTCAAATGGAGCTGGGAGGAAAAACAAGGACCATGGGAATATAAGAATCCTTGGTGAATTACCTCGTATTAATGAGAACAAGAAGAGAAATTGAGTTCAGCTCTGCAAATTAGTTTTGTGTTCTGGGCCTTGATGCCTTAAATTGCAGATTCTAATTAAATGTCCCCAAATAACTATGAAGTGCTTCTAAGGTCTTTTTGACCTAAAATTTCTGTGACCTGTGAACTATCTCAGGTGTAAAATTAGTCTGTAGATGTACCCCTTTAAGCATTTCTATCTCCAGAAACCTCACAATGCCTAGTATGTAAACTACCGTCCTAAGGGCAGATCAGGCAGGTGGAGTGGGCAGGGACCCTGCAGGGAGAGGTGGAAAAGGGTGGGCATGGGTGAGTTTTGGAGCATCCCCAGGGCTGGCAGAATGTTGGGGTACACATGTGTCCCTCTGTTAGGTGGCCTGTCTCCACTGTCACAAGTGAAGGGGATGACCAACACCTTCACTAACAGGCTGAGCAGGGCAGCAAGGCAGGCAATGGAATGCTGGAGACATACTGGGTAAATGTTCAAGAGCGAAGAGCCTCTTCTTCGAGCTGAAGTCATGCCTAGGGTGCTGCCCTGCAGGGGTGCAATCTTCAGTGACACAAGACGGTGGCCATGAGAGAAGGAACAAGACAGTTAGTTCCCCATGATCACATCCCCAGCATGGCTATCGTCTTGATGCAGCCTCCTGCTGGCTGTCCCCTCTGTACAGTATCTCTTTAAATGTCTACAAACAGAGCAAAGATAGGCGATTTCCTTAAAAACACGTGATGTAGAACAGACTTTTTTTTAAATGCAATGCTGTTTTGTATATACCTTGTTTGGGGGTATAAAAATCACATGTGTGCAGCTCAGTGAATTTCACACAGTAAAGTCTGTGTGCAATCTATACCCAGATCATTTCCAGAGCCCCAGAAGCCCCCTCACCCTCCCCAGTCAGTATCTACCCCTTCAGGATACCACTCTCCATATTCCGAATCCCATAGATTCGTTTGGCCTGTGCTTGAACTTTGTATGAATGGATTCATTTGCCTAGAGTTATATTAACTTTTCCCCTTGACATTGTTTCTGAGACTCATCCCATTGTTTCATCTGTTCTACTGTTGATGAATGTTTGGGTTGTCTCTAGTATCCTACTGTGAACATCACTGCTACAAACCTTCTCTACAGGCTTTTGGGGAGCGTAACTGTGCTTTTCTGTTAGCAATTCCCCCTGAGTTGTATGCCAGGTCACAGGGTAGGAATATGTTCAACTTAAATAGAGGCAGCCAGTTTTCCAGCATGGCTGACCATTTACACTCTACCAGTAGAGTGTCACTTCCATTGACTCCACATCCCTAGCAGCACTAGGTATTGTCTGTCTTTGTCATTTTTGCTGTTCTAGTAGTTGTGCAGAGGTATCTCACAGTTTCACTTTGCATTTCCCTGATGACTAATGGGATTGAAGAACTTTTCATGTGTCTGTTGGCTTTATTATGATCATTTTGATAGCCGAATAATAGTGTGTCTTATGGATGGTTGAGAACATTCTTTTCTTATCTATAGCTGGGCATTTGGATTGCTTTATTATTGTAAGTAATGCTACAATAAACATTTTTACCCAGCAGTCTTTTCCATGTTCTAGACTACTGGCAAGGGTTTTGTTATTATTTACAAATTTTGATAATCAATGCCAGATTGCTTTCTAAATGTTTGAACTACTCTAAGATGTGATCAGCAGTATAGGGGAGTCCTAGACAGCTTCCGCCAGATCCTCCAGCAATGTGTATTCTCATTCAAGAACAAACAAAACTCTCTTGGAGGATGTTTGCAGGTGGAGGAAAGTGTATTAAGCATTGTGTTACTTAGTGAGTTTGGTCACATTTTCAAAATGTTTACCATGTGTATTCCTCTTTTATGCATTTTTACCTTTTGCCACTTGCATTTTGGTGCGTTTTTTGTTAATGTGTACAAGCATTACTGTAAAACAGAGATATTAGTACTGTAAGTACTTTCCTGTTTTACCAGTTGTGTCGCATATTGTTTCACTTGTGCGCCTTTTGATGCTAACCAGTGAATCTTGCCCTTGGTGATTTTTATTTTGTTGCTCCCCCACCAGGCCACTGCCCTGTCTACAGAGATGCCCAGGCTGAAGATCCCTGGGCACTCCTAGTGGGAAGGATAGGAGCACAGCCTGCAAGAGAAACTGAGTCTGCCCTGGGCCAAGCACTCTGCTTTTGCTGTCATCTGATTCCCTGACCCTGGCGCTTTAAGAGGGATGGCTCATGAGCTGAGCCCTGAGGCCTGCCCAACAGCCCCCTTGGTGCTGGGACTAAGTGGGGCCTGGGGCCCCAGCAGCAGCAGCAGTGTGGGAGTCTAGTGGAGTCTGCAGAGCACTCTCCTGTTCATGCACACTTGGTTTTCATTATAGCCCCATGAGTTGGGTGCAGCCCATCCATCCTGAAGGGAAGGGCCTTAGAGGGCCCTGCAGCTTCTCCCAGGGCCTGCAGTTTGTGAGTGGGGAAACTGGACCTAGATTCTTATCTCCTCATGTCCCTAAACCATACCCAGTTGCCCACTTGGCTCTTTAGGACAGGCCTAGACTCCCCCAATAGATCAGCCCTGCAGGGGAGAGGAATATGTGCTTTCTCTTTCTTATTTTTTGGGGTTTGAGCAAAACTTGTATTTTTGAGCCAGAAGGTTAGATTGGGGTATAGAGCTCAAACTAACATGGAGTAGCTCTTGGCCTCTCTACATTTCTAGGCATTGCATTCTCAGGAACTTCATGTTTGACCAGCCTGTTAAGTTTTTGCTTTCTTATTTTTAGATGATGGATTTGGACATGCTTCTATGAAGAAATGCCACATGGTCCAAGAACAAACATGTCCAGTAAGTTGTTTGATGAATTAACCCAAGGACAGGAGCCCAGGTTCTTCAGGCACAAGGTGTGGATACCCTTTGGGAAGACAGGGCTGTCTCTGGAAATATGAAGACCTGTGAGAAAGTGTTTTAAAGTAGGCTTATAGTCAGTCTAATTATCTTCTAAAGGTTAGTTCTTTCTAGAGACAGCAGGAGTTGTAGCACATAGGGTGGGAAAAACCTAAAACTCCCTTCTTGCTGCTTAACCTAGTTGTGAGAGCAGAGTGTGGGTTCTGGAGCTCTGAGCCGTGTGAAGTGTCTGATTCAGCCTGTGGCGGTGTTATACTTAGAGCCCTCCACCTCCACAGCACAGCACCCTCCATTTCGCTTAGGCCTAGATTACATGCTTTGCGGGAAGGAAAGCCTGAGATCCAGACATACATGAAGTTTATGCAGCTCTGGGAAGAAAGCCAGCAGGTTAAAGTTGTGAGCTTTGTCTCGCTAGTGTTTTGCCACCTGGATGTAGCCCGTGGGCAGCAGACTCTTCTGCAGATCTCACCCTTCTCACAGAGATTGTGGTGAATTGATTTAAAATTTTAAATGTTCTATGAGGCTTGCCAACAGAAGAGCATAATAAAGAAAATCTCGAAAGCCATATTTTATGATTATGTGAAAACCATCATTCACTGTGGCATATCTCCGTTGAAGACGACAGGACATCCTCAAGGGATCAAGGGATCCCATGGACACTCTGTGTTGGGGAGTAAGGAGGAAGAAGTGACCAGAACGGGCAGGGAGCAGTGGACTGTTCATCCTGGTTCCTCACATGCTGGGGAACCCTGGTCACTGTACCCTTCCCGCATTAGATCACGTTCTTTCTAAATGAGAACATGATGCCTCTCCATCACCATCCCCGTGATTTCTTACCAGTGTTTGCTCCTATTTCTCAGGGCTACTGCCACTTTAGGGGAATAGGGCTCAGTGCCAACGCTTCCCGGGTTATCAGGCGTGGTCTGACCCCAGGATCAAGAAGCACATCACCAATGACATCATGACAGCAAGAGAGCACAGCCCTCGCCATGGTGCCAGGGCCCGTGCAATGCAGCGGGCTTCTACCATCGACGTGGCGGCCGACATGCTGGGCCTCTCTCTGGCAGGTGAGCCTCACAGGGCCTGTACCAGGCTCCAGGTGTGAGCTCGCAGAGCATGGCTTCACATTGTGGCAGTGCTGGGAGGTACCTGATAAGTCCCCATGACTACCCTAGATTACAGGGTACCCTAGTTTAGCATCCTTCTGGTTGAACCAGTAAATAGGAAAGGGGTCGTCAGCCCTCTTCCTGTGAACCGCTTTTGCTGGAGCTTGACTATGTTAGTTTTCCAGTTTGCGGGGGGGCACCACCAGGATAGTGTGGGAATGTCCAGGTGTCTGGCTAGCAAATGCCCAGGCCATGGTAAAAGGCCTCCCTGTTGTTGATGTGTAGACCCAAGGAGGAGCGGGGGTTTGGTTGTGGGGTCAGGGACTTCATAGCAATCTCAAAAACAAAATATTTTTAAAATGAAGAAATGGTCTTGCATGACAGTTTTTGTTGTTGTTCTTGGGGGGAAGTAAAGGGTTATTTGTGCATTAAGTCTGAAAAAAGCGAAAAGTTTATTAATGGTGATTTTTCTTTCATTTCTTTTCTATTTAGGAAATATACAAGACCCAGATGAGCCCATTTTAGAATTTAGCTTAGGTAGGTATCTTTTTATTATTTTTTTTGTTTAAAAAAGTATTTTACTTAAAAATGAAAACAAAAACACTACCACCAGTGCATGGGCTTGTCTCAGAGAGCTTGCTGCTGCCGCCAACCACTGCTTCAGTGTTTCTGAGAAGACAGGGCCCTAGTAGCTGCGAACTTCTGTGGGTGAGAAGGCACCTTGGAGGCTGTGTGCCCATGGGCCCTCAGCATGGGGCCCGCCCTCTGGGGGTGTGCTTTCCACAAGTGGCTGAAGACAGGGAGGTAAGCCCACTTAGAGAGCTGCCAACAGAGCCCCCCCACCTTCTCCCACCCCAATGGGAGAAAGGGAAGGAGGAGTTGGGAAAACTGGGCTTAGGGTTCAGCGTTGTTGCCTCTGGCTACAAGGCCTTGTGTGGTTTTTACTCTTTAGCCCTCGGTTCCCTATTGTATAAAAGGCAACAGTGGCACCTGCGTGCTCTCTCTCTCTTAGGATCAGATGAGAATATACTAAAAAATGGATCAGAATTTGCAGAGTCTGGGGTCAGCAATACATGGCATCACTGTGCTTCAGGAGTCCTGAGACACCTCTCCATTAGAGCCTAGTGCTACCCAGCACTCCTCTCCCCTTTTCCCATTCCTTGGTAGTGGTCAACATTAGTTGGCCTGACACCAGTGTCCAAAAGGTGGTGTGACATAAAAGAGGCACCTCCTGGGGAGTGAGATGACCTGGATTGCAGCCCTGACCATGCCAGGCTAACCATATGGCCTTGAGCCTTGAGCTCTCTAAGTGGGCTCACCTCCCTGTCTTCAGCCACTTGTGGAAAGCACACCCCCAGAGGGCGGGCCCCATGCTGAGGGCCCACGGGCACACAGCCTCCAAGGTGCCTTCTCACCCACAGAAGTTCGCAGCTACTAGGGCCCCGTCTTCTCAGAAACACTGAAGCAGTGGTTGGCGGCAGCAGCAAACCTTGCTTGTTTGAGAGGCAAAGAAGATCAAAGTTAAGCACCCCCAACCCCAAAAGACTTGGACAAACTGTAAAACCCACAAAACTGTAAGTACACTACTGGCCGGGTACAGTGGCTTGCACCTGTAATCCTAGCACTTTGAGAGGCTAAAGTAGGAGGATTGCTTGAGCCCAGGAGTTTGAGATCAGCTTGGGCAATGTAGCAAGGCCTTGTTTCTAAAAAGGGGGGAAAAAAAACCACTTACCTGACTGTGGTGGCACATGCCTGTATTCCCAGCTACTGAGGAGGCTGAGGTGGAAGAAGCCCTTGAGCCTAGGAGTTTGACATTGCAGTGAGTTATGACTGGGCCACAGAGGTATACCCTGTCTCTAAATAATAATAATAATAAACAAAAAATAGAACTTGGAAGAAACAGAGACATTGCAGAAAGTTTCAAAGAAATTATAATTTATATTAGCTAGACGTGGTGGCTCACGCCTGTAATCCCAGCACTTTGGGAGGCCAAGGTAGGTGGGTGGATCACCTGAGGTCAGGAGTTCAAGACCAGTCTGGCCAACATGGTGAAAGCCCATCTCTTAAAAAATATAAAAATTAGCCAGGCATGATGGAGAGTACCTGTAATCCCAGCTACTCTGGAGGTTGAGGTGGGAGAACTGTTTGACCTTGGGAGGCGGAGGTTGCAGTGAGTTGAGATCATGCCATTGCCCTCCAGCCTGGGGACAGAGTGAGACTCTTGTCTCAAAAAAAAAAAAAAAAGAAAAGAAAAAACATTATATTTTATATATTCAAGAAAAGATAGTAAATCTATAGAACACAACCAGGACACTATAAAGAGAAAAAGAACAATTGAAGAACAAGAGCAATCTTAGAAATTTAAAATATGATAGATAAAATTTTTAAAATTCTATAAAATTTGGAAGTTAGTCAAGGAATTCTTCCAGAAAGTTAAATTTTAAAAAACAAAATAGAAAATAGGTGAGAAATAGAAATGGAAATTTTGAGAGTAAATCCAGAAGGCTCAATATTTAGAAGAAAAACAGAAGAGAATGTAAGGGAGGAAATGTAAAGAAAGAAGAAATCTCTGAGAGCTGAAGAATGTGTCTGTACGTTAAAAATGTCTAACAAGGCCCAGCATAATGATGAAAGACACCCATAACGAGGCATATTGTGGTGAAATTTGAGATCACAGGGAATAAAATGAAGATCCTAAAAACTTCCAGAAAGAAAAAAAAACAAAACAAACAGGTCATACCCAAGGATCAGGAATAGAACTGGCATGGAATGTCTCAATGACTTTGGAAACTTGAAGACAGTGAGACAACACCTCTAATTATATTTTCAACCCAGAATTCTCTCCCCAACCTATCAGTCAAATGTGATGGTAGAAAGAAACTTGTTTCAGCTGTACAGAGTTATACAGCAAAAATTTACTTCCCTGGCATTCCTTCTCTGGAAGCTAGTCGAGAATGTGTTCCCATCCTAAAGAGGGACCACATTGAGCAAAGAAGTCATGGAATCCAGGAAACAGGGTCATCACAAGAGAGAAGTGGAAGGAATCCCACATGGTTCTCAATGACTAATATGTGCTTAACTTTCATTATGACAGTGTGGATTTAACAAAAATTGAGCTAAAATAATTGCATATCGAGAGAAGATAAGAGTTGGTATAATTGAGTTAAAAATCTTGATCCCCTATAATAGAAATCAGGACATTTCTGAATCTGGTGAATGAAGAACAGTAATATAGCCATGTTAATTAGGCACATGGAGGAAGAAACTGCTTTAAGAAGTGATGACGAATTTTAAGTAAAGTGAATTTTACCGAAGTTTTTAAAAATGAGGAGCAGGAGCTGGATTATTGAATGGGCACATGTGTTGACTTTTAAAATAAAGTTTAAAATTGAAAAATTTATGTTCATTGTAAAACCTTCAATACAGAAAATGTTGAAGGAAAAGAAAACTTTCGAGAGGTAATCAGTTAGCACTTTAGTCTCTATCCTTCCTAATACATATATTTGACCCTTACAGAGTACTATATGGAGATTTTTAATGATTTTTAGTTGTGGAAGTGATGGAATTATTTCCAAACATGTCATCCTAGTATTCCTGATACTCTTTTTTTTTATGTAGCAAAATAACTTTTTGTTTTAATATATATGAGATTTGCTTCATCATTTTAAATGCCTTGAGTCTCTTACAGAGCTGTGCCATACTTATTTTAGCCAGTCTCCTACTGTTGGATACTCAGGTTCTTCCCAATTTGCCACTATAAACACCGTCACAGTGAACATATTTATACATAGAACTTTCATACATTTTGCTGGTTATTTCCTGAGGATATACTCCTGAATATAGCATTGTCAAGTCAAATGTATGCACTTGAAACGTTTTACCAGTTTAGCTCAACAGCATTTAGTTAGCATTTATTCAGCTGGTATTACAGCTGATCAGGTTGGAGAGACAAGGCATACATATCAGAGACGTGTGGTTTCTACGTAAATATGACAAATGAGTGACGTAAGTGAGCCTGCAGGCTGCTCAGAGAAAACTTCATGGAAGCTGTGGAACTTGAGCCAGGAATGAAACTCTGGTTGAATTTAGATAGGCTGGGTCGGGGGAGGAGGCCAGGATGGAATATCCCTTGTACAAAGGCATGTTCTGAAGGTGGCCATGGGACCATTAGCCCTTAAAGTAATCTCAGTCTGCTCAGCCTTTGGCCACCTGCTATACCTTAGTCTGCCATCATTACTGCCTAAAAGACTTGAATATTCCCACCTTGCATAGGTGTCAAGAAAACTCACACCTGATAAAAGGGCAAGTAGAGAGAAGCCACAGGATAAGGGCACTTTGTAACTTAAAGGAGAGACAGCAAGTAGTCCAGTCAAATTAGGGGATTCCTGTCAAGGCAGACATAATAGAAGAAATGAAAGAGAACTTAAAATATTAATAAAACCTTGAAGAAAAATAGGAGAACTTTCAAATTCAGGGTAGGCAAATATTTGGACAGAGCACAAAAAGCACCTTGATTTAGTTTGCTACTGCTGCCATGACAAATTACCACAAATTTGGCATGTTAAAGCAATACAAATGTATTATCTTATAGTTCCCTTAGACTGGAAATGCAGTGTGTTCACTAGGTCTTTGCGTATAGTCTCACAACACCAAAATCATTGTCAGCAGGGCTGGATTTATTTAGAAGGCCTCTGGAGGAAAATCTGTTTCCTTGCCCATTCACGTTGTTGGCAGAATTCAGTTGCTAGTGGTTTTAAATTTTAGGAGCCCATTTTTTTGTCTAGCTGTCAGTTAAGGTCTGTTCCCAGTTCATAGAGCCCACTCACATTTCTCTTGTGAGCTTGCAGTCCTCTTCCTCCATTTTCAAAGCTGGACAGTGGCAGGTCTAGTGCCTTTCATGCTTTGAATCTCTGCTGCCTCTTCTTCCACTGTTATGTCTTTATGATTCACCCTAAGGCTTTCCTCTTCTACTTTTAAGGGCTCCTGTGATAGATTTAGCCCATCCGCATAATATATCTGAAGATCCCTTAATCACATCTGTAAAGTCCCTTTTGCCATGTAATGTAATCTATTCCTAGTTTCTGAGGATTAGGACATGAATACTTTTTGTCAGGGAGGGGGCTTTTTTGCCTACCACTTCCTAAAATTTAAAAAGGATACATTGAATTTTATCAGAATAAGAAATTGCTCTCTGTAAGAGATATCATTGAGAAAATGAATAGATGAACCACAAACTGGAAAAAAAATACTCTCAACACATATATTTCACAAAGGACAAATAGTAAAAAAGCAAACAACCCAATTTTTAAAATAAGCAAAAGACTTGAGCAGACATTAGACAAAATTAGTTATACAAATGAACAATAAGCACATGGTAAAATGATGCTTAACATCATTAGTCCTCACGGAACCACAAATTAAAACACATTTGTTAGAATGGCTTACAAAACAAACCCACTAATTCTACCCAACTGGAACTTTTGTATATTGCTGGTAGGAGTGTGAAATGATACAAACACGTTGGAAAACTATTAGTTTCTCATAAAGTTAAATTTACTTCACTCATAGGTAATTATGGAGAAGAAATGAAAACGTGTTCACAAAAAGACATGAACAAGAACATTTATGTCACCTTTATAATACTTCAAAACTGAAAACAACCCAAATGTCTATAAACAGTAGAATGAATAAATAAATTGTACAATGGAATATGACTCATCATTTTTTCAAAAGAATGAATTATCAGTACATGTAACAATGTAGATGAGTCTCAAATACTCCATTTGTGTGAAATTCAAGAACAAAAGAATAGTGATGGAAATTAGAAAATGATTGCAAAACTGGGAGATTTGACTGGGAAGTACAAGAGGGAACTTGCTAGTCTAATGAAAAAGTCGTACTGTCTTGTTTTGATGATTCTTACATGGGTGGTTATGATTGTCAAAGTTCATTGAACAGAAAAACCTAAGCTCTTTGTATTTTATTATATTCAATAAATAATGAAGATTCATGAAGATATATGAGAAGATATTACAGAGGGATGTCCCTGTAATTAATTTTTGGAAATAAAGTCAATTTCTTAATTTTAAACCACTAGTCAATGTTTAAAAAATACAGTAAGAATGATGAGGGCAGATATGGCAGAGTGAAGACTTCCAAAAATCTTTTCTGTAAAGGCAATGCGTGTACTAGCAAAAATGGTCAAAATCAATTGTTTCAGAACTCTGAAAATTAACAGGGGCTTACAACACTCTGGGGAGCATTTATTTAAGAAAAATGGTGTGTTAGTCTGTTCTTTCATTGCTATAAGGAAATACCTGAGACCAAGTAATTTATAAAGAAAAGAGGTTTAATTGGCTCATGGTTCTGCAGGCTATACAAGCGTGGCAGCAGCATCTTTTCAACTTCTAGTGAGCCCTGAGGGAGCTTTTACTTATGGCGGAAGGAAAAGCAGGACCCAGTATCTCACATGGCAAGAGAGGGAGGAGGTTTCACACACTTTTAAATGATCAGGTCTTGCGTAAACTCAGAGCTAGAACTCACTCATCACAAAGAGGAGGTGCTAAGCCATTCATGAGGTATTTGTCCCACCATTATTCAAACACCTCCCACCAGGCCCCACCTGTAGCATTGGGGATTACATTTCAACATGAGCTTTGGAAAGGACCAAACATCCAGATCGTATCAAATGGCTTCTTAGAACAGAGAGCTTTATGATGTTTTAACTTGCCCTGTTGCTATCTTTCTCTCCCTAGCTCCAGGTAGACTTGAAAGCCAACAGCTCTGATGTTATAGTGAAAATCAATAGCCTAAAATTCACTGAAGGGGACAGAGTGGGGTTGGAGATTCTACACAAAGCCTCTTTCTTAGAGAATTGTCATTATTTGGCCTGTCTGGCAGTTCCCTGGAAAATTCCACATCCTGTACCTGCCTTTATTTGGCTTAACTCAGAATCATTGGGAACAGCATTTTCCCTGAGAATGTTTGTCAAAAACAATCAGTGTCCATGTTTTCACATTGCAGCTACCTGAGGTAGTAATAACAGTTGGAACAAACAAAAAGCTAACCAAAAAACCTTAAAAGGGAAAGCTGGGAAATGAGATATTTATAGGGTGATTTGAAAAGCTCTTTCATATTCCTGGGAAACTCAAAGGCCAGTGCATGTGAAGAGCTGTGCACATGTCCAGAGCTGTCTGCATGCTCAGAAAGACTTTATAGGCCCTAAGCAATGGCTGAGATTGACCCTGAGATTCTGTGCAAGTGGCAAGTGAAGGCTAAGACAGAGTTAGAAACTCCCTGCCTGAACATTGAAAATGCACCCCAATACACACACAGGGGCTCTTAGCTCAAGTTGTAGCAAAGATCTGTGATTCTGGTGTTGAAGGAAATCTCGGCCCAATCATTATCTGACTACTAATCTAATGAAACAGTCACTTCAATGACCACACATGACAAAGAATACTACTTTATAGAATTAGATCAGGAAAGGCACTGAAGAAATAGCCACACAAAAAAGCAGCAACAACAAAGCCTGGGAAAGTGGGAGGAGAATCTAATTCCAGAGATCCCACATTATGTTATTTAAAATGTCTAGTTTTCAACAAGAAGGTATGAGACATTGCCAAAAAGAAAGTATGGCTTATACACAGAGGGAAACACCCATGGAGTCAATAGAAGCCATCCCTGAGGAAACACAAATGTTTGACTTAGTAGACAAAGATTTTTAAATCAGCTATTTTAAGTATGTTTAAATAACTGAAGGAAACTGTGTCCAAAGAACTGAGGAAAGTATGAGAACAATGTCTCATCAACTAGAGACTTGAAGAGTCTATTATAAAGAGATCTACATAGAAATTCTGGAGTTCAAAATTATAATAACAAATGAAAAATTCATTAAGGGAGACTCAACTGTAGATTTGAGAAGATGGAAGAAAGAATCAGCAAATTTGAAGACAGGTCAATTGAGATTGTCCAGTCTGAAGAACACAAAGGAAAAAAGAATGAAGAAAAATGAACAGAGCCTCAGAGACCTGTGGGACACAATCAGGTGTACCAATATATATATAATAGGAGTTCCAGAAGAAGACTAAATAGAGAATGGGGGAAGATAAAAAGGTTTCAGTAAGTTATGACCAAAAATTTCCCATAGTTGATGGAAAACATGAGTCTACATAACCAGGAAGTCCAATGAACTCCACGTAGGATAAGCTCAAAGAGATCCATGCTTGATACATCATACTCAAACCACTGAAAACCGAAGACAGAATATTTAAAGCAGCAAGAAAGAAGTGACTTATGTATAAGGGATCATCAATAAGAGTAACAGCTATTTTTCATGAGAAACCATGGAGGTCATATAGGTGGTCAAATGACATGTTTAAATCACTGAAAGAAAAAGACAGCTAAGAATTTTCTCTTCATCAAAATGTCCTTCAAAAATGAATAAGCAATATGTGGTATGTTTATACAATTGAATGTTATTCATCAATAAAAAGGAATGAAGTACAGATCTTTGCTTCAGTGTGGATGAACCTTTATAATATGCTAATTGAAGAAGCCAGATACAAAAAGCCACCTATTATATGATTGCACTTATATGAAATATCTGAACTAGACAAATCTATATAGATAGAAAGTAGATTAGTGGTTTCTTGGGGGACCAGTGAATGGGGGCAATGGGTTTGATTTGTTGCTTTTGGAGTGATGAGAATGTTAAGGAATTCGTGGTGATGGTTGTACAACTCTGAATGCCTTAAAACTTCAGAATTGTATACTTTAAGGGAGTAAACTTTATGGTATGTGAATCATATCTTAAAAGAAACTTATAATAAAAATCAAAGCAACACTGCTGAAAACTGTTATAAATCTGTAAAGGTAAATGAAGGAACCATCTCACAATTCAAGGAAAAAATATCAAGAAATAGAGATTGTTAAGTGAAGAGTTATGACAAGATCCAGGAGTTCTAGTATTTGATTGATAGGAGACCTAGAAACAGAGAAAGAGTAGGAAAGAGGAGGGAGTAGCAGCAGGCCAGAAGCAGCAGAAGAATTCTTTCCAGAGGGAAGAATGGGCTTAAGATTCAAGAGTGTTCCAACTGCCCGGCATCTCCTTGTCAGACTAATAAATTCCTAGGAGAAAGAAAATCTTTTTCTAGATAAGTAACAAACAAAAATCAAATATACTATTAAGGACAACTAGAAAAAATGAAAAAAAAAATATGAAATGTCTGGTCCATGCGACTAGGGAACTGATAGGACAGTAAAGAATCTGAATAAGGCCTACTTATTCCCTTGAGGGCTTACAGTGGTTCCCAAGAGGAAGGCCAAGAGGTCCACAGGCTGCAGAGTGCTTTAGGCCACCTCTCAGTGCAGAAGTGAAGGGGATTGTTTTCTAGGGTCTGTTAAGGGAAAGGATACTTGATGAAACCCTTCTCACTTTGATCAAGAATCCAAAAGGCTAAGCCTCTAGAGTAAGGGGAACAAGAAGCAGGTGTTGATAGAGACTACAGGCCCATAAAGTTTCTGAAAGTATATTAGAGTGATAGTCCTCCTTAGAATCAGGCAGAAGCAGTTACAAATCTTGTCTGGAGAAGGGCAGCAGCATCATAGGCCTCAAATAATTTGTACAAGCAATTTTTCTTAAAATATAGTGTTCAGCATAAAATCGTGAATTCTCAGAAACATGAAGAGACAAAGAAATAAGAACAGAAGCAATAAACAATAGAAACAGACCTAGAGGGGCTGTATGTATTAGAGTTAAGAGACAGACACTAAAATAATTGTTATTGACCATATGACTTGGTTAATATGGGCTGCTATAGCTGAATATTGTAGACTGGGTGGCTTAAAAAATAGAAATGTATTGCTCACAGTTCTGGAGCCTGAGAAGTACGAGATTAAGATGCCAGGATATCTGTTGTCTGATGATGGCCAGCTTCTGGTTTGCAGATGGATGTAGTCTTGCTGTATTCTTACATGGCAGAGAGCAGAGCAGAGAGAGCAAGCTCTTGTGTCTCTTCTTTTAAAGGCACTAATCGCATTCTTGAAGACTCTACCCTCAAGACCTAATCACCTCTGAAAGTCCCCACCTCTAACACCATCACATTGGGATATAAGATTTTAACACATAAATTTTGGGGTTTGTGTCAGAGGAGAGACCTACTTAAAGAAACTTTAGGGGGACACGAACAGTCAGTCCGTAACACTATGGTAAAATAGAATAAGGACATTATTGAACATTTTCAGAGAGCTAGAAACCATAAAAAGAACCAAATAGATATTCTAGAATTAAAAGAAAATTTTCAAGAAGGAAATTTCCAAAATGAAACCAGAGCAATGAAAATAATGGGAAAAAATATCAGAGGAGAGTAAAAACAGCATAGTGAGAGGTCTAATATTACATTTATTTTGTATAATATTACATTTATTTTGTATCTTTAAGAAGGAACACAGGGAAGGGTCAGAAGCAATATTTATAGTTGAGCATTTCTCCCAAACTAATACAACAATTCACAGAATAAATAAAAAGAAAATGTCCTAGGCACATCATAAAACTGCAAGCCACACCAGTGGGAAAATTATAGAAGCTATGAGAAAATAAATGCTCCAAGTAGCAACAACTAGACTGACAGCTGACTTCGTAACAGAAAATACAGGGCCTAGAGACAATATATTTAGAGGGCTTAGAGAAAATGACTACTTAGAGAAAATTTCCTTCAAGAATTAAGGTGGAATAAAGACATTTTTAAACCTTGAAAGCTGCAAGAATGTCAACATCAGATTGACAGTATAAATAGTGCTAATAGAAGTTCCTCAGTAGAAGGCTGATGATTCCAGATGGATGTTCACCAATAAAGAAGGGATTGAAAATTTAAAGACATGAGATCTGGGGTAAACATCTGGGTTATAGCTACATAAACAGCAACAATAGAAAAACATGCACACACAAATGTGTATGCTAACAAAAGAGAGCTGGTGTGGCAGTATTAAAGTCAGAAAAAGTATAATTAGAACCCAAAAGAGTAGATCAAACTGTGTATAGTGGTTAATTAGATCACCACAGGTCCTTTCAAAGGGTGGAAATAGTAACTTACATGAAATGAATACGACAAAGACATCTTCCCAACTAAACTCTCTTCAAAACATTCCAAGGTATTGCTCTCCCCTTCTCTTCCAAATTCCTGTCTCTTCCTTCCCTCTTGGTATTTTTCTAATTGTCTTTTAATCTTTCCTTTTTTCTCTCTGTTCTTTCTTTCATTTTTATTAGTGTTCTCCTTCATCTCATCACTCCACTCCCCAAATTTCCTGTGCGTTTGTCTCACCTGTTCTGGACACAATAATATATTTTTAAATCGGAGTTAACACAATTTTAAATTTTTATCTTAAAATTGCAATAAAATAAATGTACGTAAAATTTATTACTATAACTATTTTTAAGAATACTGTTTGGTGGCATTTTTAAGTATACTGTTTGGTGGCATTAAGTATAGTTGTGTGTAGCTAATGTTGGGGATACATTCTTTCAAATATGTCGTTAGGCGATTTCGTCCTTGTGTGAACATGACAGAGTGTACTAACAGGATCCCAGATGGTACAGCTTACTAGGCACCTAGACTACAATATGTAGTATAGCCTGTTGCGCCTAGGCTACCAACCTGGACAGCATGTTACTGTACTAAATATTATAGGCAATTGTAACACAATGGTAAGTGTGTATCTAAACATAGAAAGGTAATGTGTTGTGTTGGGATGTTAGGATGGCTATGACATCACTAGGCGGCAGGAATTTTTCACCTCCATTATAATCTGTAAGACTACTGTCATATATGTGGTCTATCATTGATTGTAAGTGAACAATGGCTTCTTCTAAAAAAAAAAAAGAGCTTTGTTTACTTTGCCATAGAATTTTAATTTTCTTCCAACATCTATCCATCCACTTGCACCTGGGGCACCATATGCTCAGAGTCAGCCACAGCAGTCACAGGATGCAAGCACGGGTAGCTCTGTCTTAGATTTCATAGACTCTGGCTCCTACGGTTAGTTGCTTAGAGTTCGAATAGTTACTGAGGTCAGACTTGAAGGATTGGACCTATATGAGATTTTTGGCTTTGTGTTCCACTCCATGGACGTGGGAAGCCCCTGTCAGCACAGCCATTCACTGCAGTTATGGCAGTGCTGTCTCAGAGGGTGGCACGGAGAGGGCATGAAAAGGGATTGTTTCAGATTTAAAAAAATCATCTCCCTGTGACAACTGATGATGTGATCGCATTATTTCTTTGAATGTCATTTACTTTTTTTGCTTTCTTTGAGTGTGTTTGGAACAGAGAACTAATGAGAATCTAGTTTTAAAGGATTTGTTTCTTTCCCATCTTGATTCTGTAGCTTGCAGTGAGCTGCATACTCCATCGCTAGATCGAAAGCCAAATAGTTTTGTTGCGGTGAGTGTCACCACCCCTCCTCAGGCATTCTGGACGAAGCATGCACAGACAGAAATCATTGAGGTGGGTGCTACTGGTCCCTCTTTGAGGGGCTGTGGGACATGCTCAAGTGGTGTCTCTCATGATGTTCAGTTACGTGTGCAGTTGTAGTTGAAGCCATATTTACGTGAGTTGTTGCTATTTTCCCATGGGTTTTCAGTACATTGATATTTTTTATCACATTTACTCATCTGGGTAGCATTTATATTTGCCATATCCTTTATAGTTATTGATTAACTATTGACAGCTTGTTTTTGAACAATGATCCTGTAAGCCTCATTGCCTTGTAAGAGGTAAGACCTAATTCCTTCTCTTTTTTTTTTTTTTGAGACAGAGTCTTGCTCTATCGCCACGATCCCGGCTCACTGCCACTTCTGTTTTCCAGTTTCAAGCAATTCTCCTGCCTCAGCCTCCCAAGTAGCTGGGACTACAGGCATGCACCACCATGCCTGGCTAATTTTTTTGTACTTTTTAGTAGAGACGGGGTTTCACCATGTTGGCAAGGATGGTCTCCATCCCTTGACTTCGTGATCCACCTGCCTCGGCCCCCCAAAGTGCTGGGATTACAGGCGTGAGCCACTGCGCCCAGCCAAGACCTAATTCCTTCTTGTCACCTCCAATTAGCTGCTGCTTTGGGAGATTTGTGCTCATTAATCAAAGCTTAGAAGAGTATTAACTATCAACCACCTTCTTTTCCAGACATACCCCTATTTTTGTTGGTTTTTGTTTTTACAGGAGGGAATTTTATAAAATCCTTTTAGATCATCGAGCACATTACATAAGTTATAACATTAAGTGTAGGAGTTACTGGCATGAGATTCTGCAGAGTTTTATTTGTAAAGTGAAGAATTATCAAACTTAAACTGCATTTCTTCTTTTTCACCAGTTATGCATCTTGGAAACTCGCCCACCCTTTCAGTCTCTTAGAAACTCATTTCCAAGTTCATGTCAACAATTCTGCTTTCTAAGTATTTGTTGAGTGCTGTCTACACATCTAGCATAGTGTCAGGCATTGTGGATGTTACAGAGCCCATCAGGGCACAGTCCCTGCCCTGAGGAATTGACCAGCTGGTGAATGGGAAGGCAGAAATGAATATGGCTGCCCCTATGCACAGCAGCGTATGGGAAGTGTTAGAGTAGTAGAAAGGTGAGGAGAGCACCAAGAGGCTGGGATCCTATCTGGCTCTGGAGTTCAGAGCAGGCTTCCTTGAGTGGGGCTTCATGGAATTCTGCTTCAGTATGTCTGGGGTGGGGCTCAAGACTGCATTTCTTGCAAGCTTCCAAATGATGCTCAGGTAGCCAGTGTGGGGACCACACATGAAGAGCATGCCAAAATTCTGTTGTGGTTATGCAAATGTGTGACCATAGGGAAGGCATCATACAGACTGGGGTCTAACCATATCCTGGTTGGTGTATGAAAGGCACAAGTAGGAGAGCAAGGAAGAAAGACTTGAAGGCCAGGCCATGGAGTTTATCAGCAGATGGTAGTGAGCCAGTGTAGGCTTCTGTGCAGGGGAGTCACCTGACCAGATGTTCTAACTTGTACAGGACAGTCATTTGTGGGACTGGGAGTGGGAAGGGGTGGGGATGGAAAGAAAGGACACTTAATGTTATGACAGAGACTCTGGAGGTGGACCTTGCAAGAAGAGTTCGTGATCACTGGGATGGTTGAGAACAACAGAGAAGAAGGCATGGGCTTTTAGCCTGCTTGGAAAGTGAACACCTGGGCTTTTAGCCTGCTTGGAAAGTGAACACCTGGGCTTTTAGCCTGCTTGGAAAGTGAACACCTGGGCTTTTAGCCTGCTTGGAAAGTGAACACCTGGGCTTTTAGCCTGCTTGGAAAGTGAACACCTGGGCTTTTAGCCTGCTTGGAAAGTGAACACCTGGGCTTTTAGCCTGCTTGGAAAGTGAACACCTGGGCTTTTAGCCTGCTTGGAAAGTGAACACCTGGGCTTTTAGCCTGCTTGGAAAAAGTCAGAGATGGCCTTAGCCAAGGGTGGGTAGGGGGAGAAGTGAGTTGGGTGAGGCCCCAGCAGTCCACCTAGGTAGAACTGTCCAGTCAGCTTGACCGTCTGGATCTGGATATGCAGAGAGAGAATGGAGCCAGAGGCCCAAGCAATGGTGGCGGTGATAGTTATCTGGTACCTGAGAGAGAGAGAGAGAGTATGGTATTATGGGGCTCTGGAGGACACAGCTGAGCTGCCAGGAAATAGTCACCTATAATCTAAAAAATAGCAGCTGATTCTAAAAAAATGATAGCTTTTTAAAAGTCAGACTTTAATTATTCCAAACATGGGCTTCTAGAAATACATAATAAACCATTTTAGCCATTCATTTTCTCTTTCATCTGCATGTTTCTACCTCTTAAAGGAATAACCCAAAGTAGTAGGTCTAAATACATATTACACTTTAAGTTAAAAAACTAAAAATGCATATGGACATCCAACTTGTTTCAGTTTTTTTAAATTCCTTCTATTGAGTGTGAAACCTGTGAAATGAGCCCTCAGGCACAGCTTGTGCAGTGGGTTGATTTATTGTATGTGGATCTGTAATGGTCTGTGTCAGACTTCTTTTTTCTCTTTTAAAAAGCAGGTTTTTTTTTTTTTTTGCGGGGGGTTATGTATTTATTTAAGCTGCCTTTAGCATTTGTGTTGACTCAAGTCAGTGAGAATGTTAGTTTCTCATTCAGAAAATGTTGGTGTATTTCAAAAGCAATTGTATTTAAAAAAATTCAACCCTGTGTTCTGTTTATTTCCTTTTCTGTTCTAGGGAACCAACAATCCTATATTTCTAAGCAGCATTGCCTTCTTTCAAGACTCTCTTATCAATCAGATGACACAAGTCAAACTCTCCGTATATGATGTCAAAGATAGATCTCAGGGAACAGTTAAGTAATGTTATAGTTCGTGGGATTTTCTTCCCTTTGAAAAAATTATGTAATCACTTGAGTGAGAGGTGAACACAGATTGACTTCACTACCGGCTCACAAGTTAACTCATGTCTAAATGCATTTGATTTTTGGAAATTTCTTTCTAAGCTTTTCCATTGGGCTTCTGACTTGAGGGTGAGAGGTGCTGTGGGAAGCAGTCAGCTAGACTCTCGGGGCCAATGGTAATTGCATCAGAAGCAAAGCAGGTGCACCAATGCTGTCTCTTAACTTTTCTTCCTCAGATGTATTTACTGGGCTCTGGAACGTTCATTGTCAAAGATTTGCTCCAGGACAGGCATCATAGATTGCATTTAACACTAAGGTTGGTATTTAATTTTATTCCCTCAAAAGGATCTAGAATGATGAGGTCCATGGACAGTTGGGGAAAGGACCTACTTCCTATACTGAGAGAGCACCTTTCATAATACTAAGTGTGTTTGTACATTATTTAGCCCCTCCTCAGTGGAATATAATCTCCCAGACAGCAGGGAATTTTGTCTGATTTGCTTCACTGCTATTTCCCAGACACCTAGATTAGTGCCTGGGGCTCAATAAATATTTGTGGAAGGAATGAGTGAATGAAAGAGAAACCCCTACTATATCCCTAGATGGAAAGATGAAAGATAGCAGGATGTCAATCCTTCTAAATCATCTTAGGGAAACGTCCCACCAAAGCTCAGACATGGTGTTCTTTTTTCAGAATAATGTAAAAATTGGAAAACTATGATCTGGGAAAATAATCCAAAATAGCAAGGAAAATTTGACAAACAATTAAGTTCCTGCAATATTGAGACATTCTGAAGCTGCTGTAAGTAAAGACAGTGTTGCAGACGTTGGCTGTCTCATCAGTGGGCAGGTTAAGAGCCCTACAGCAGCCCTTAGTTTGTATAGAGAACTTGGTGTAGGAAAAAGGAAAAATCTTAGGTAAAATGAGAGGGATCATGTGAGGGAAAGGGCTTTAAGGAAAATATTTGGTTATGTAATGTGTCAGAGTTAACTTTAGTTGGGTTAGAGTTAAATGTACAAAATGGACATCATTCTTTTTAAAGGAGCTAACGGAGACTGCTGATTGAACAGATAGCACAGGGAAGGACTTTATAGGCACAAAGACAGGGCTAGGAAGTCACAAAGGAAATGGTCAGTAGATGGGACCACACAAAAATTTAGAACCTGGTTAAGTGAGACCTCATAAATAAAACCTGAAGTTCCAGGGTGTCCTCAGGCTCCTTGGATGAATCAGATGAGCCCAGGCCGCCATCAGCCACCCTTTGGGACATCAGGGTGAAGCTGACTGAGGCTGAGGTGTCATATCAGGATTCAAGGGCTTCAGGAAGCCCTGGCTGGTTTCTATTTCTTGGAGTCCAGGCCTAGGCCTTGGGCTAATATAAGCCTGAGGGTGGGGTAGGAAGGAACTGAAGGGGCCCAGTGCCAGAACAAGGTGTTCCCTAGTCCTCATGTGTCCCTCTTACCCTCTGGGCAGGGGTGAGCTTAGGAACTGGCAGCAGCTTGGGAACAGCATTGGTTCCTCCTCAGGGAGACCCCTTCAACTTCACCAGCAAGTCCACACTTCATGGTACATTGTCCATTCAGACACAGCCCTCCACTGTGTCCCATGGTTTCCTCATCTGTCTCTCCTGGGAGGAGCCCTGTGCACACAGCAACCAGTCAGCTACCTTGGCCCTGCTGCCCCCAGGACCCTGATGACTCAGGATGGCTAGGGCTTTGCATTTCAGCAGAAAGGAAACACAGTTGCAGTACCACTCATGAAAGCATGTTGTGCATCACAGGTCTGCAGAGAGTGACCGTGTGGGTAACATCACTGTGATTGGCTGGCAGATGGAGGAGAAGTCAGACCAACGGCCCCCTGTGACCCGGTCTGTGGACACTGTCAATGGGAGGGTGAGTTTCACCACTTTCCTCCTCTCCCTTAGAAAGAGTAAGGGAATTCATCAGTTAAAATGTGGCCATCGTGGACTTAGCCTCTGTGCTCAGCAAAGGGCAGGGCCTGTTGCTTGATGCTGCTCCCCATGGACACTCCGGTTCTCCCCAGGCACACCTTGAAGCAGGAAAAAGGGCTTCTGCCTGTAAGGCCCTGCTGCCTGCCTTGGAGCCTGCCTCTGTTCTGGGTGCCACACTGCCCACTTCTAGGGGGCAGGAAGGAGCAGGAAAGAGCTCTGCTGGAAGAACTGCAGTCAGGGGGCAAGTTGGGGGGCGGGGTGTGGAGGGCTAGCAAAGAGGCATTTAGGACCCAGACACATGCATGCCCTGCAGTTGCCTGGTACACACTCCCACCCTTTCTCATCCTCCCCTCTTCCCCAGTCCTCCTCCCCATCTCTAGCTACACCCTTCTGCACTCCCTCTCATGCACAGTCTCTCACAAAGACACTCAAAGAAAAATTCTAATTTCAGAGCCCCAACACTGGTAACTAGTCATTGTTGTACAATATGGAGATGTCTCATTTTACCCAAAATAACCCCAGAATGTTAGTTCTGGAAATATCCCTTGGCATCATCTGTTCTCTTCCTTTCATTTTGTACATCAGAACACTGAAACACAAGGTGAAGTGACTGAGAAACCATGCATGTCTAGAGAATTGTGTGTGCATGAAGTGATTCAACACCCTGGGAGGTGAATTATTCTGTGGCTTGGGCAGCATATTTATTATAGAATTAATGGTGGATATTCATCTTAAGAGTTCTGTTATGATGTATTTAGGCCACTCTTTCTGCCAAATCCTCTGGAGTCATCTGAGTCTCATGGTTTTCTTGTGCTTTTCCTTACACATTATCAGATGGTTCTTCCCGTTGATGAGAGCTTGACAGAGGCATTAGGAATCCGATCCAAATATGCTTCATTGCGAAAGGACACTTTGCTGAAATCGGGTAAACAGTTTCCTCCTTTTGTACTCTTGTTTCTCTTGTGAGTGTCCACTTAGGCCCGCAGTCCCCTTTGCTCCGCACCTGCTGCAATTGTCCCGGCCATGCACCCTGATTGTCACCTCTCTCTGCTGCTTGTCATTTTATTCTTTTTGCAGCATGTAAAGAGTTAGTACAAAAAAAATGATAATTTTCCTTGAAAGAGGATTAAAAAATAAAAAAGAGTAACATTCCAAGGAAGTGGGGGCTCCTGCTTTATCTCACTCTTTTCTGTTTCACATGGGGTTGGTGAATGACAACCTCCCTGCCCCCAGCTGCTTGCACTTTAGAGTTAGTTACATGTTCTGGGAGAGGAAGATTGTATGTTGCTGGGAAGAAATATTTAGGCCTAGCCACTTGGTGGGTTTTTGGTATAAGTGTTTTAATTCCCATGAGACAAACAGTGAGAGAACTTGAGGTGTCAGCATCCCTGAGGGCCAGGGGAGGAAAACCCATGAGGCAGGTCTGCAGCTGGTTCACATGCAGCCCGTCTCACCTGTCATTCCACTTCAGTGTTTGGAGGTGCCATCTGCCGCATGTACCGGTTTCCAACCACCGATGGTAACCACTTGCGGATCTTGGAGCAGATGGCAGAGAGCGTGCTCTCCCTGCACGTGCCCCGGCAGTTCGTGAAGCTCCTACTAGAGGAAGATGCAGCCAGGTGAGGCCACATGGAAGGACTGACTGTTCATCATACCCATGTCATATGCCCCTTCCTTTCTGAGATATAGTGGGCGGAGCACTGGCATCAGATTGACTGGGCTACAAACACAGCCTCTTCCCCTACAGCTCTGTGGCCTTGGCTTGCCTAAGCCTCAGTTTGCTCATTGGTGTCATGGATTGCTGTGGAAGGATTTCATAAGAGAGAGTACTTGATCCCAGATGTGTGTCCTGCACTCAAAACTTCCTCCCTTCTCTTTCTGGTTTTTTTTTTTTTGAGACAGAGTCTTGCTCTGTCACTCAAGCTAGAGTGCAGTGGCATGATCTCAGGTCACTACAACCTGTGTCTCCTGGGTTAAAGTAATCTCCTGCCTCAGCCTCAGAAGTAGCTGGGATTACAGGTGTGTACCACCATGCCCAGCTAATTTTTGTATTTTTAGTACAGGTGGGGTTTCACCATGTTGGTCAGGTTAGTCTTGAACTTCTGACCTCAGCCTTCCAAAGTGCTAGGATTACAGTGAGCCACCACGCCCAGCCTTCCTTCTCTTATTTTCTTTCCCCTCTTACTAGTCCTTCCGAAAGTTAGAAATAACTAATAACTCTTTGATCCTAGCTGCCCAGATCAGTTGGCATCATCTGTTAGGTTAGGGCCATAGAGATAAGGGCTCCAGAAGACTGAGTATGGCCTGTCAGCCCTCTGTGGTCATAAGGGTCTTAACCCCTCTGTATCTCTCAACCCAGGGCATATCTTGTCAGTCCTAAGGTGAGGAGAGGCCCAACAGGTGGTCTGGGCCCTGCAACTTATGTCTCCTGTTTGTCTCTGTTTTAGTTTTGTGCTGCTATAACAGAATGCCAGAGACTGAGTAACTTATAATGATCAAAAATGTGTTTGTTCTGGAGACTGGGAATCCAAAAACATGGTGCTGGCATCTTGTGAGGGCCTTCATGCTGCATCATCCTGTGATGGAAGGCATCACGCAGCAAGAGAGCTCTTGAAAGAAGGCCAAACTAACTTTTATAACAAACCCATTCTTGCAACAACCAACCCATTCCTGTGATAATGACATCAATCCTTTCATGAGGGCTCTGCCCTCATGACCTCATAGTCTCTTAAAGGTCCCACTTCTCAAAACTGTGGCATTCAGGATTAAATTTCCAACGTAGGAACTTTGGGGGTAGTCTCAGATTGTCATTTCTCCTTGTCCTAAAACGATGTTAATTATAAACACAATATAACAGAAGCATGAAAGAAAGCAAGGCAGCCAGAATCCTGCTGTTTTCAAAGAATTATTTTTTTAAATATTTTATCTGGGAAAAAAAAAATCAAACTTAAAGGTCAAGAATAATGCAGTGAGCACCTAGATACTTTTCACATAAAATCACCAATTGTTAATATTTTGCCAATTTCTTTCTCTATCTATGCACATATTTTTGATAGTTAATTTAAAAAATTTTCTTTCAGCTTTGCCCATATTTGTCTATATTTACATAGCGACAATCTACTTTTCCATGTATTTTCAGTTTTCATGTTTCAATTTCCCATTACATGGCATGTTATAATTTTAAAGGGTTTATTCATTTTTGTTTGTTTGTTTGTTTGAGATTGTATTGCTCTGTCACTGAGGCTGGAGTGCAGTGGCACCATCATAGCTCACTGGAGTTGGAGACTCCTGGGCTCAAGCCATCCTCTTACCTCAGCCTCCTGAGCAGATAGAACTACAAGCACACACCACTATGCCCAGCTAATTTTTTCATTTGTTATAGAGTTGAGGTCTTGGTATGTTGCCTAGGCTGGTCCCCAACTCCTGGCCTCAAGCGATCCTCCCACCTTAGCCTCCCAAAAAGCTGGGATTCTAGGCATGAACCACTGTGCCTGGCCAAGAGTTGATTTATTTAACAAGTGCTTTAGTTCATGGTTTTTTTTTTTTTTTTTTTTTTTAAAGCAACAACCACATGTCAGGCACTGTTTTCGGTGTGGGAGGCTTCTTGGTGAGCTTTACGTGGGGGTTGGTCAGAAACAGAACTGGGAACCTCACACAGGAACTCCAGATGCTTCAGCGTGTGCTGGAAGTGAAAAGGGAGCTGTGAGAAGAAAGAGCGTGATCAGGGCTGACCTCTGTGAGATGAGGACATTAAGCTAACACCTGGAGCATAGAAAGCAGCCACATGAACGCAGGGCAGATACATTCTAGAGAGTAACTAGCAGCAGCCTGGCACATAATGCTGCTGTTCTCAGAGTGGCCTCAGGCCATGGGGTTGGATGACCACATAGCCCTACCTGCTCTGGGTGTCCTTTGCTGTTTTAATAATAATAAAATGGTACAGCTTTTTAAAACAATTTAGACAACTTACATTTCCTAAGAACTTTTCTAAAATTTATCTTTTCTTCTTTCTCAGAGGAAAACATGAGCGCAGTTTTAAAAAAACAAATAGCGCTGAAAGGGTTTTAACTAAAAACATAACTCTTGGGGCTTTACTTTCTGATCCACTTCCCAGAAACAATCACTTTTTGAGAGTTTTAGTGTTTACTGATATATTTCTAAATATATGTGTAAAAGGTTCTCTTCATTAATCAATTTCAGGGATTAGCTACCAATTTTCTATGCTGAGGGTTTGGCCTTTTATACCTTCCCGGTCCCCATTTTCCTAATTTGGTTATCCTTTTTGTTTTTAAAATCCATCTTGTGATTTCACTGTTATGATTGTGTAGCTATGCTTCATTGCTGAGCTAAGGAATTTATATTTCAGTTCTTATACAGCTTTTTTTTTTTTTGGAGATAACAATTCCTCTTTTTCTTCTCTTCTCCCTCACCTTACCTCTTCCCCCTTCTGTTACCTTGTGCCTCTGTCACACACACACACATAAAGACAAGGTCAGGCCTGATTTCATCCACAGTGACACAGCGGGCCACTTTTAAGTTCAGACAGCTCCTCTCTTACATAGACACGGAAGGCAGAATAGCCAGAGGTGCCAGCTCACATAGTCCTTGTCCCATACCAAAAAAAGGAGAGCAGTGAGACAGAAGGGCTTGTGATTGCAGCACGATTTGTGGGACTCTGCTGCTGAGGTGCCACCTCTAGGCTACAGCTGAGTGGTTTTAGATTCTGTAGCTCCCTTCTCAGGAGGAGGGCAGACGGCCCAAACCCCAGGAGAACCTGGGAGGCCATGAGAAATGCTGTCCTGATAGCCTCCTAGGGGAAGTGGCCCAGGCCGGTTACTCTCAAGCCTGCAGTCCTCTTTGTTCTGGGAGGATCACACATTGTTTAGCCCAGACTCAGGTGGGCTGTGGTTTGAGCCTGTGCTTGAGGTCACCTGCAGCTCTCCAGAGTGCCAGGGCAAATCTTCTCCCCAGCAGCCTGTCACCTTGTCCCCACCTGCACATAAGTCTCCCTTGAACATTCGACTGAGTTCCTGTGAAAAGCTTCTCTAGACACACTTCCACGTGGTCAGTGGTCTGCCTTTCATGTAGCTGTCTGTCCTTCCCTCCCACCCACTTTGTCTTAAGATGGCCAGTGTAACCATTGTCCTGGCCTACCCTGGGCATCTGTGATACTTCCCATGCAAATGCTGTTGTCCTGGGTAGGCCTCTTGGGGCTCTCCAGGGAAACCAGTTAGCCCACAGCCTGATGTGTGTCTGTCTTGCTTGCAGAGTGTGTGAGCTGGAGGAGCTGGGGGAACTGTCCCCTTGCTGGGAGAGCCTCCGGCGCCAAATTGTTACCCAGTACCAGACCATCATCCTCACGTACCAGGAGAACCTGACTGACCTCCATCAGTACAAAGGTGGGTGCATCCCCATCCCTTCACCACACGCACTCACTTACTCACTCTGCTTTCCCAGCCAGAGATCTGGAACACAGGGTCACTTACACATTCCCACTGACAGACACTTTAATGGATTTTTAAAAATAACTTCTTGTAGGTGTGAATTCTTTCAAATATGGGTTTTTCTGATCTTAATTAAAAAGACAAATCTGTGAATTGCAGTGAAGAGTCCTCCTATGGTGTCATCTACCAAAACAGCCACTGTAGAATGAAATCTAGGGGAGGTGAAATCACGGGCTATTGCTGGTTCATGTTATTTCTTCATCTTGAACTAATGTCAGTACAGTGACCAAAAGGATGTAGGCCCTCACCTTGAAACAAAGCAGTTTTTTAGATTTCCCAGCTTAAAGAGTAAATGATAACTTTTATTAAACATATAAATTGTCAAGGGGGAACTCTGTATTTTAAGGCTCAAAAAACAGTGGAATGTGAATGAACACCTCACCATTTCTTCTTGAAAGATGCCATTTGATTTTCAAAATGCTCTCAGGGCAGATTCAGAAATCTGTTCTTAACTTGTTCCTTTTTTATTCCAAGTGGAATGAATTTTTTGGTTTTTCATTACTCTGTATATTGCTTTAGCATTTTGAATTATTCTCGATTTTTTGGATTCTTCCCTTTGATTCCTCTACATAATGGAATTTCAGGGTTTAAGGACAACCATAAGCCCTTAATGTGGTTTTGACACAGAACATATGAACCTGTCTACGAACTTGGAAGAGAAGAAGCCAAATGCAGGACTGACAAGGCGGTGTTGCCTAAGCTTGATGTGAGTCTGAAGAGAGGGTCTGACTAGGAGAAACGGCAGCATTTGCCCAGGAAGGAACTGAGGGACTCACCCATGCCTTGTGGCTCTTACCTGGAAAAGTATGAAACCCACACAACCTTGAGTTTTCTAGAGCAGAGCTTCTCAGATGTCAGTGTGCAACCAGATCCCTTGAGAACTGTGTTAAATTGGCAGTCTGGAATTGTGCATTTCTCACAGGCTCTCGGATGCTCATGCTGCAGTCTGGACTGCACCCTAGGTATCAGGCCATAGAAAACATCTCCTGTGGCAAACTGGAGACACACAGTGGCTGGTCTGCGATTCATATGCTAGCTGTATTAGTTGATGGTTTTCACTAGGTAAAATCTTTATTTCTTCCACTCTTGTTGTTTTCAGTTTAATTCCTAATCCCTTTATTTTGTAGGCATGTGATTCTCCATTTAATTAGTTATAGATTCGGAATATAGAAATAAGATTATGGATATTTGTTATAAAATGGTGTCCAGCCTCCTTAACCAACCAAGTGTTAACAGGGAAACATATTGAAGTTTGTGTGTCAGAAGGCTGGAATCAATGCTGTATTGCATTTGTTCATCTTGATGGGCCTGTGGGGATGAGAAGCCCTCTTGATCACTTTCAGGAGTTGAGATGTATTGCTCTAGCCAAACCAAATTCTTAGTTCTTTGATGATGGCGGTCTCTGGAGTCAGAGCAGGCAGTCTCTGGCATGGACCCCTTTGCTTATTATGGTAATGCTGACATTGTGCTGCACAGAATCACATTTTTTATATCAGATCTCTCAGTAGAGAGCTGAGTCACTGAAGGCAGAGCAGTGTTACCATAGCCTTTTGAAGTTGGTTCTCCCTGGCACCATTCACCATCTGAACACCCAGAACCAGCCTCCTGGCCAATGGGCTGCCCTTGACATCTCACTCATCTGCCACATGGAAATGAAATGTGCTCATGGCAACTTAGAACCTTCTAGGCCACTGCCAATACATACTGCTTATATGCACAGCATCCTCTGAATTCCATTTTCTACTTGCAACTCCTGAATGCAGCACGCATGCTGATGGCCTTTATCTTCTCCTATTCTATTTCTTAGGGCCCTCGTTTAAAGCAAGCAGTTTGAAAGCAGATAAAAAGTTAGAATTTGTTCCCACAAACTTGCACATACAAAGGATGAGAGTTCAAGACGATGGAGGATCAGGTACTTCTTTTTCTGCCCCCTCTTGCTGAATCACATTTTGCTGCTTTTCTCTATGAGTACTTGGTCTCTGAGTGCCCCACAACTGCCAATTTCCCTGTGTGTTCTGGGTGGCTCAGAGGAGAGATTTGTCAAAGGCAGTTTTGTTAAGAGCCCACACCCCTTCCTTTTGTCTCTCCTCCCTCCAGCTTCCCTTTGTATTTCCATGGCAGAAAATTGCCTGTCAGCCATTCTTCCAAGGCAGGATGCAAGCAGGAGTTGCTGGGTGGCTTCCTGCAGCCCATGTGGCTCCACTTGAAATGTTTTGAACCCCTTTTTGCTGAGGTGATGGCACTGGGCTCCAGCAGACCCTTGGGCAGCCTGGGATGTGGGATCAGGGGAACCAAAGGCTGTATGGCAGTGGGCTGGAGGGGCAGGACTCCAGACTTGTGTGCATATCCCTGTAGCTGGCTCGTCCACAGGCCTGAGCTCAGAGTAATGGAGGAGAGCTTTCTGTCATTCAGATCAGAACTACGACATCGTCACCATCGGGGCACCAGCAGCACACTGCCAAGGTTTTAAGTCAGGAGGTCTCCGCAAAAAGCTGCACAAATTTGAAGAGACCAAGAAACAGTAAGTAGCCAGAAGAGGGTTCGTGGTCCTTGTACAGCTTTCTGATGCTTCTTTTCTTAGTTTAAAATAAATCAAAATAAGGCTGCTAAAACATCCAGCCATCTGACCTGCTTTTGCGTGGCGGAAGGAGCTGCCTTATGGAGCCTGTGCTGCTCTGTGTGTGTGTGACTGAGGGTGGGTGATGAGGGCACTGGATCAATGGTCCTGTCCTGCAAAATGAGAAGCGGGTTGTGATCCACCTTAGAAATGGTGCTCTAGGCAGCCACCCTGTGTGGACTCTGCTGGCTCAGTGTCCTTTAGAGTCCCTGGCCAGTCAGTTGAAGCATCAAGCCTGGAGCACATTGTTTCCTAGAAGACAGGATTGATAAACATTCCCAGTTTTTAAAAGATTCAGGTGGCTGTACAGAGCTACTGTTCTGAGCAGGAAATTTCCAGGTAGTGAGAGTAGTGAAGGTCATTTCAGACAGACATGGCAGAAGCAGTGCATGTGGTGAAATGTAGCCAGGTGCACGGTGCCAGGGGAGGAGAGCTAAGTCAGAGGGCTAGCCTTGCTGCCAGCCTGCTCTGTGACCAGGGCTACAGCACCCAGCAGATCTAGGCCTGGTTCTAGGGACTTAGGGCCTTGCTTGGGAGTAGACAAGTCAGCAAGCCCAAAACAAGCATGCTGAGGATGCTGGGATACATGGAGCAAGGCATCCACCCAGCCCACAGGGGTGGGAGGGAGAGAGCCAGAAATAAACCCAAGCTGTTGTGTTAATTGTGCGGGAAGCATTGATGATCTTCCAGAGCATCACCTGTGAAGATTTCATTGGCTTGGGAAGTGGGGGTGATGAGTCTAGATGACCAATAAGGTCCTTGGACTGTGACTGCAAAATAGAGGAAGTAGCATGAGGTCTCTTGTTTGGGGAGAATAATTATGACTTAGCATGTGTTTGGGCTTATAGGAAAGACAGAAGTGGGTGAGATAAGGTGAATGAGAGGAAGACAGTGCTAGAGCAGGGTTCTGACAGGATGGAATGAGTTAAGAGCAGGCAGTTCATCAGAAGGGCCAGGAGAAGAGGTGGGACTGCAGAGTGATGTTTGAGGTAGAAAGGAACAAGTAAAGGCATCCCTGGACAGCCTTTGCAGCATGTGGGCTGGGGAGGGGAGGGTCAGACTCAGCAAGCAAGCATGGAACAGCTTGAGAGAAGGTGAGCGAAGGCGCTCATGAGAATCATGTGGATGGTCAGGCCAAGAGCTCTGGTTCATGCCATAGAGCTGGTGGTTGGCACCTGACTATGCTGCTGCACCTGGGAATCAGGACGTGATTTGAGAAAACTGACTCTGGACTGGAGCAGGAAGGAGGCGAAAGGTTAGATCAGTGGCTGAGGGGGTCAGGGAGGCAGCTAGGGGCATCACTGATTATGGGCAAGGCTGGATGGCTGAACAGGGAACAGAAGAGCATGCCCTGTGAGAAGTCACCATTCAGATATGTGCACAGGCTACTTGGGGCCAGCCCAGAGCCTAGTCAGTCCTGGAGATGGGAGGATAAATGGGGAAGGGGAATTCAGGCCCCTAGACAACCTAGTTGAGCCTGATTCATTCCCAAGGACACTTCCCTCAGCAGACAAACCAGGTAACCAGACCTGTCTTAGGATTCTCTGACTCCAGTGTCCCTTTGGGAAATAGGAAGAAGACTCAGCTTCCTGTGCCCACCGCAGCTCTGCACAGCCAGCCGGAAAGCGTGTCTGTTGCTCCATTGCATGTTGCCCTGTGGAGAGTGTGAGCGTGCAGCTTGAGATGGCTTGGGGCCCTGAAGGAGGACACATAGTCACTCTGTGTGGCCAGTCAAGAAGGGGGCCGCCTGGATTTCTTTTTCCCCGGAGGCTTGGAGTGTTGATTCCTGATAACTCTGCATGTTAACTTTAGAATTTATTTCTTAATACCTCTTTAGTATTTTTCAAATATAGAAATTTCTATTTGACTTCCTACTAATGCCATCAAGCCGCTTATAGATACGTTTTTCAGGATTTGAGTGTTCCTTTAAATGTAGCAGTAACTTGGCCCGAGGCGGGATGTCTCCCTGGGGCTTGAGTACAGGTAGTGATGCTGCTCTAAGGAATAATTACATTGGGCTCATAATTGTAGTCATCCCTGTAGTTGGGACCTCAACAAATAATGTTAAGTATTTTGACAAAAAATAACTTGGCTTTTTAATTTTTTGTTTTTGCATTTGGTATTTGCTAACAAACTGCTAATATTTCATTTTGGTTCTTTTCTTTAGCAGTTTTGAGGAGTGTTGGTGAGTTTTCTGTCTGTGAAGAGAGTGTCTGTTTGGGTCTCACCCTCATGCAGAGAAAGCTTGTGCCATCCCCACCCCGCCTCGTGCCGGCCTCCCCCATGGTGCTGCCATGGTTCCTAGTTACACACCTCATAGACAGTTCTCTCTTCCAACTGCAATGTTCTTTAATAATGAATAGCCAATCTCCAGTCTGCTGTTTTACCTTTAAAACTTGGCAGCTGGGTGTTGCTGTGCTCACTCTGAGAAAGGACCTACTTTTCTTTCTCTCAGGAAGAGGAAGGGCCCGACCCAGGAAGCCACTGGGTGCTGGGTTCTCATGTCAGTCTCTGGGTGCAGCTGGGAACTCCTTTCTGTCTTCTTATACAGGAATCTTGTGGCTTTCCAGTTTTCACTTCACTATTACCTCTGGTATGAACGAAGCCAGCCTACGTCTTCATGATACTCATTAATTTATGCAGATTTTAATAACACTGTTACTGGAGTCAGTTTGCCCCCTCAGGGTGGGTGCAAACCAAGATTTAATACAACTGAGTGACTTTTTCCACCAGATAATTAGATGGCAGTTAGAAACCTTGGTGTCTGCTGCCTGGGCTTCCTTACTGCTGCCCCAGGCCCATAACATGGGCTCTACAGTGGTGCTTTATTCAGAGGCACCTTTAGCCCCTCAAGAAATGCTGCTGCCTCAGAGCCTGAGACCCATGGGGCTGAGGCATCTCAGATTTCCCCTGGGGGTCCTTTTCCCTGGGGGTACTTTAGGTCCAAGGGAGGGAGGAGGGCATCTGGGGATGGTTGCTGTTGTTGCACCTGCCTCTCTAATGGAGGAGACCCATGCTACTTCTGTGGAAGTGGCCTCTCAGCCTCCCCTCCCTGACTTTTCTCTACTGGGGCCTCTTTCAAGGTCTGATCTTTCCCATAATGAGACAAATAAAGTACCTGGGGGTTGAGTCTAGGGATGCAGAGGAAGGGGAATGGGAGGGGAGAGCCAAAGGCCCAGCTGCCTCCAAGGCCTGCTCCTTGGTAAATCCCAACCCAGGTGTTCCGGGTTGACACTTGTTCCTGGGGAACTTTCTTAGTTCCTGAGTTCCCTCTGAGGACCCTCCATAGTCCAATCTGGGCCTGGTTAGCCCTTCCCCCTCTGCTCCCTGCTCCCCATATACAAGACTGTCCCTGAAGTGGGGAGGAAATGGAGTGGAGAGGGTTATAAGCAGAAGGAGTGTCCCTGCCTGGAGACTGTGAGGGGCTAAATCCCAGGCGGAGAGGACCCAGCCTCCCAATCCTGCCCTTACAGAACCCAGCACCAGGGAGCTCAGCCTCTGCAGAGGTGATCCTGCTCTTCTATTTTTCAGAGTGACTTTTGCTCAGCAGTTTCTGGTCAGTGCTACAAGACCCCACCCTTACACTCTTGTGGCATCTTCAGTTTAGCCCATGACCCCAGCTCTGGGTAGGTCCATATCTGGGGTAGGGGCCTAATGCAAAGTCCAAGGGCCATACCTAGGACACTGCATTTTGGGGCTGCCCCTGGGCTTCATGTCTACACCTCTATCTTACCGCCTTCATATGGCCTCCTGATTTTTAAAACTAGGTAGTTGAGCACACGTGCTTGTATTTTCCTCATCATCCTAAACAACACCTCTTTGAAATTTGCCTTTTCTTGCCCCTGCCATGTATGTCCCATGCATGAGTCCCAGGTACCATCATTAAACATGACTTATGAGAACACAGGGCAAGTATAGGGCGGTGCTTTTCTCTTGGCCTGAGCAGAGGGTATATATTTGTTGAAGAATACACAGTCACCTTTTTACACAGTAGTAGATCTACATACAGCACATTTTACATATGTTCTCTAAATACTGGGGGCCTGGGAAAATTCCTCCCCTCTCCTCACTTTTTTTGGAGCCTGGGTCTTGCTCTATCACCCAGGCTGGAGTACACTGGCACCATCATAACTCACTGCAGCCTCAAACTCCTGGGCTCAGTTGACCCTCCTGCCTCAGCCTCCTAAGTAGCTGGAACCACAAGTACAAGCTACCATGCCTAGCTAATTTTTACATTTTTTGCAAAGATGGCGTCTCACTGTGTTGCCTAGGCTGGTCTTGAACTCCTGGGCTCAAACAGTCCTCCCACCTTGGCCTACCAAAGTGTTGGGATTATAGGCTACCATGCTTAGCTGAATTGATTTTTTTAAATCCTATTTTGAGATTGTATTTTTAAGATGAAATAATCTTAGAAGGCAGCTATTCATTTGGAAGAGTGATTGCAGATTGGAAAGTAGTCGTGTGTATATCATGCTGTGGAATGACTCCTGTTGTGCCTGTGGGCTTGATTGCGGTCTGCTGCATGGGCTTCTGGCACATCCATTGTTTTTTATTGTGGCGTGTGAGCCTGTTGTGGTGGTGTTTCTTTCTGGGGTGCTTTGGTTTTTGGTTTTTGCATGTTTGCCCCATAATCCAGCAAGGGAAGGGGCAATAGTGGTTTCTTGATGACCCACTTTGGGACTTCCCTGGAGAGGGACCAATGGGGAAAGTTCTCAGCCCTGACCAAGGTGACCCTCATCTCCAGGGGAAGTGATGGAGGGCGTGGTGAGAGGTGCCGTCACTCCTTCTCTTTCTTGTTCTTCCCCAGAATTCAAAGGGCAGCCCTTTAGGGACCAGTCAGGACCCCTCATCCCATGAGTGAAGGGACACCCATTCCAGCCAGAGCCCACAGTTTTAAATTTTAGGAGGAGACCTCTGCATTGGTGGCTTGTACTTCTTCCTGCTTTCTTCAGCTTCCTCAGATGGTCTGAAAAATAATTTTATAATATTGGATTGATTGGGATCCTGGCTAAGAGACATGCAATTTATCATCACTATTTAGTTGGACCCAACACGCAGGGGGACTTGAAGTTGGTCCTTCAGTGCCTCCTGATTGTTCTGGGAGGGGGCTGGGCTGTAGGCTTGGCATCAGATCCCTAGACACACACACTGCTTGGTGGTGAAGAGGTGGGAAGGAGGGAAAGCGAAGGTTTCAAAGCCACTGAGGAGTCTGGCTTCACCTCTGGCTTGCCACATTCTCCACTTTCTCTTCATTTGATGATTATTTTTCAAAGTAGGGAAGTCCTAGAGCAAAGGAAAGGGAAAGGAAACCCAATTTTCTGGGGACTGCTGAGGTCAGAAGTGAGAGGAAGAACAACTGTGGGTGTGTTCACAAGGAGCTTGAATTCCTGATTGACCAAATGAAAAAGTTGGTTTTGGCTGTATGGGGACAAAGTCCAACACCCACTGCAGTCTCTGCTACACTGTGATAACCTGACCCCTTCTGTAAAGGGCCTCAATGTCTCCACTTAAGTACTGCTTATAAGTTAATAGATGAGGTTCTGAGGTGAAAGCTTACGATCATTTGGGTGATTATGAGATATGATTGTTCAATACCTGTTCACACATTTAAATACACAAGTAAAAATACAGGTATGTGCAAATACAGCTAAAAGACTGAGTCATAGTTTAATATTTCAAGCTTCTGCCATATAGCCAGAAAGAATCTCCTAAGATATATTTTGCTCGTCAACTAGAGTAGCCTAGGAGAACATCCCTGAGTCACAGAACCCTTCATCTTAGGGTTAATTGTGGCTGGGGTTGGGATGATGCTGTCGTCCTTTTCAGATTCTGGAGAATCCCTTAGAATCTATTCTTGCTCTTTTCAGTACATCATCTGGCTGCCAGTCCATAATCTACATACCACAGGATGTCGTCAGAGCCAAGGAGATCATTGCCCAGATCAACACCCTGAAAACCCAAGTTAGTTACTACGCAGAGCGGCTCTCAAGGGCAGCCAAGGACAGGTCTGCCACTGGCCTTGAGAGGACGCTCGCCATCTTGGCAGACAAGGTAGGAGGAGTGCCCTGCTGCATGTGAACTGGAGAGTTTCCTTGAGTTTCTGGAAGCTGCTGGGCAGCCCAGGTGTTTCTAAGGTGGTCCACAAAGAGAGTGACGTTGGGATGACTTTGAAGATCTACCTTACGTCCATTTCCCACAAAGGCCCAGGGAGGTTTCATGATTTGTCCACAGAACTGGACAGGCCAAGGGCAGAGCCCAGGGTTGATGACTCTTAGGTACAGCTTCAGGTACATGTGCCCTTCAGCAAGTCCATGGGGCTCATTTTGTTGGGGCTGAGAGAGTTCCACTGCTTTCTCAGTAACAGCCTCACCAGCACTTTTTTTTTTTTGCCGCGGTTCTATTGTAGTTGAATTTGAAAACAGAAACTGAGCTATCATACAGACATAAGATAAGAACAATATAATTTTACTTGCTTATATATAGTCAGTAAACCAGCTTCTACTTAGCCATAACTTGATCCTGATTTAAAAAAACGTAAGTATTCATTCATACTGAGGAAGTGGCTGTATCAGATCCTTCTGATGGATAATGCTTTTTCCCCATTACTCAGTCTCCCTCTCAGTGCACACACACACGCTCACACACACATACACAGATTCCAACTACACTTCCCCACTGACACTTTGCTGTTGAGCTGCTCTTCTTGATCAGAATGTGCTATATCCTTCACATGTGTTCATACAGCATAAAATGTTCACACAGCATAAATGATTGGGACACCCTCATGGCCTGGTGGACGGAGAGCATAAAGAGTGATAGGTGGGGATTAGATATACTGAAAAAGAAAGATGTAGTTGTCAGCAGTAACATTATGAACCACAGATCCTGTGTTGCATGCAGAATTCTCCAAAACCAAACATGTGCCACAAATCCAGCTACCCAGAGCCCAGAACTTGAGGTATTATATCCTGAGGAGCAAAAGATAAGACTTCCACAGTTGATCCAAAGTAAGGCCTGAACCCTGGACACTTGCCCACTAGAAGGTAGAGGACAGGCCAGGAAGTCTGTCAAGGCTGGGGCAGTGAGCTGTCTCTGTAGGCCCCTTCCCTAGCAATCACAGGTCAGAGGCAGGCAGGGATCAGAGGATATCAGAGATTTCTCAGCCTCCTCTCCTCTTCCTTGGTGGGAAATTCTTGCTAAGATACAGCCCAAACGGGCCACATGGTAGTCTTTGTATTTAGACATCCTGAGGGATGCAGCCCTTCAGTTGTTTTGCCCTATGGATAAAGGCAGAGGGATGCATTGCTGGGCCTTAGGCTCATTCTCCATTTCTGAGATAAGGCAGGGGCCTCCCCAGCCCCTGGCCTGGACTCAGCAGCCTTGGTTTATGTACACCTGCAGACACGGCAGCTGGTCACGGTCTGCGACTGCAAGCTGCTTGCCAACTCCATTCATGGGCTGAATGCTGCGCGGCCTGACTACATTGCCTCCAAGGCCTCCCCCACCTCGACTGAGGAGGAGCAGGTGATGCTTAGAAATGACCAGGACACCCTCATGGCCCGGTGGACGGGGAGAAACAGCCGATCTTCCCTGCAGGTGGACTGGCATGAGGAGGAGTGGGTGAGTCTGCTGCTGTGGCTGTCATCCCACTGCTGGACTTGGGCTGGAAACCACAAAGACAGTTGCCAGTCTCTGCCTCTTCAAGGTGCCTCAAGGTTTGGCTGCTGTGAACAAGCCCCAGGTTTCCTTCCTGGATGGCTCCTTGGCTCATGATGCAGGGAGGTAGACTATTTTCAAACCCTCGTGTCCAGATAGGGGCAGGCCTGCGCTGGAGGCAGGGCCAGCCTCTGACCTGGATGGAGAGAAAGAGAAGTGGGTTTTCCTCCTGAGCCTATGCCCTGTTGGAGGTCTTCTCTCCTTCCCCTGCTGCCTGTGCCTTCTGTGGCCTTGGAGTGCTTGAGAGCAGTCAGCCCTCTCTTGCTTCCTCAGTGCTCTGTGTGCTGTTTGATTTTTCAGGGCTATGTGTGTTTGGGGATGTGGGAGCTTGGTGCTGGGGCAAGTAGGTGTGGATTTTGGAGCTGCTTGCCCTGACATTACATCACATTATTGTTCCTCACAGAATTGGCACTGGAAGAAGGATCTGTGTTTCTTGAGGGAGTGACACATTGTACAACTTGTTTTTGCCATTTATTGGGACTACTGCTTAGAGGCATTGTCCTGCAAGTACTGAATCAGCAGCGAAGTGCCTTCCTATAGGCTGTGTGTGTTTCTGCAAATCATTCCCAGACCTCCCTCACCTCTTCCCCACCTCTCCTATCCCAAATTTCCATTCCCTTCCATCAGAAGGGAGGCCTCCATCCTGTCTGCATGTGATAGTTGTAGGAGGTCTGCAGTTCCCTTCAGGCAGCGCTGGAGGCACACCTGGCCTCCAGAATAGTCACTAGCAAACATCTCCCAGACTCTAAAAACAGTGGCCGCAGGACATTGATTCATCATTGAAAAGCAAATAAAACTTCGATGGGGAATTAGGAATCATCTTTATATTTCTAAACTTTGAGATATTTTAATTAAGTGTGGAAGCCTAGGGCAGGGCATCCAAGGAGGGCGATTTGGTTTTTGTTCTGTTTGTGTTTCTGTTTGGGAGAGCTGACCCACACAGACCTCTTTGATTTGGAAGGAGAAAGTGTGGCTGAATGTGGACAAGAGCCTGGAGTGCATCATTCAGCGTGTGGACAAGCTGTTGCAGAAGGAGCGGCTGCATGGCGAGGGCTGTGAGGACGTCTTCCCCTGTGCAGGAAGCTGTACCAACAAGAAAGGTAACCGGGACAACCACGCCTACTGGATCAGACCAGAAGACCCCTTCTGTGATGTCCCCTCCTCGCCATGCCCCTCCACCATGCCCTCCACTGCATGCCATCCTCACCTGACGACACGTGCGTATGCATCCATGCTTCCTCCACGCTGCCTTCACTTTACTCTGTGCTGCCTCCGTTTGTCTGTGTCTCTGACTCCATGCCCTCCTCTCCCATGCAGACTGCAGGGAGGGCTGCCAGGTGGAGCAGGGGCATCCCAGTGCCTGGAGCATTGGGTAGTGAGAGTAGACTCTCTGGTTCACTTTCCATATAACTGGAGCCTATGTGTGATTCTGTATCTCTGCCAGTCAGAATCTCAGGGTGCTCCTGGGACACATTACCATGGATGTAAGGGTTGGGCTCCTGGGCTTTTCAGGTTCGTAAAGCAATCTGAGAACCTGAAGGAGGCCAGGTTGCAGATGCCTTTCTGATGTGATTGTCTATGGCATTAGGAATTGGTAGAATGAAAGGGAAAGGGGAATTATGCAGGGACACAGCTGGATGAGAGATAGTGGCTCTCATCCAGTGGACATGTCTAAAAGCTGGTTGGCGTTGGCTGAGCACTCTCTTATCCAGCAGAGGAATGTTGCCTTGGGACTTGGTAACACAGTCAGAGAGTGGGACCCTGTTCCTGGGCTTCTGGTGGGCTGAGTCGGGGTAGTTTGGCAAGACCCTTCAGGGTAGGACATTGGCATGAAGCAGCACACTTCTGAACACTCGTGTCTGCAGAGACACAGCATAACGACACTGTCCTGCAGATGGCCTCAAAGCTGGGAAATGGGTGCTTTCTAATATGCATGTCCTTGGTCCCTGCAACTAAGGTGCTCCCGCCTTTTCCCATAAGAGCCGGAGAGTTACAGGCTAGGCAGCTGAGACTTGCCTGCAGACCTAGTTTCTGCCTCCTTTTTGTTCTCCTGTGGGAGTTTTAAGCCATAGTGGCTAAGGCCCAGTTGTGCTGGGATTAGGCGTCATGTGATGAGGGCTTTTAAATTCTGAATTGGGGAACTTCCATTCAAGATGTAAGTGTGCTTTTTGGTCAGAGCCTCTTGGCAAATCCCCCATCAGGTTATAAGATGCCCTTCGCCTCCTTACTCTGCCTGCAGTCTGTTTCCAGGGCACTGTCTCACTTGAGCCTGTCTCGACAGTTACCACGTCACCCATCTCTCCATCTATGAGGGATTATAGTTTCACTTCCCTACACCTGTGATTGGTTCATGGAACTATTTTGTCTCTATTCATGTTCTCTTTTTTATGTAAATCATGTTCCTTTTTGAAATTTTCAGAAAGTTCCTTGTTTATTTGTCTTTTTGCTTTATTATCTTGTTTGTGATTTTGCATATTTCTGCAGATATGAAAAGAGTAATTTACTGGCTGTTTTAAATGTGAGAGCTAGTTTATTTCATCAGATGGGATTATCCCCAACTTAAGTGTCATATTTTTTTCTAGGCACATCCTGTATTGTTTAAATATAGATACATTTTTATTCAGTTTTAAAGTTATTTAAATGAGCATTTATATATGCTATTTAGGGTTTGACTTGTGTGTGTGCCATAAAAATCAGCTGTTATAATAATGGAAATGTGAAGCTTACATTTGAGAGAGTCTAACTCTGCTGATCGGTACTCAAAGAAACATATGAAACCATATGCCACCAAATTATCTGTGGACAGTCCTTAATTTAAACATCTTTAGCATAGCCAGGAAGCTGTTCAGTCCTCAGTTAAGCAGGAGGATCAGAAAGAACCAGACTGTGAACTGTTTCTTTTGGTGAGTCTTGTCCACAGTGCCATGCCTTGGGCATATCATGACTTTTTATACCATTCCAAGTTACTGGAGCCATTGTTTTGGCTTAATGAGCAAGTATATTCACACCAACATATTTATTATATAAGAATAACTCTGTACTGCTCCAAAAGGCATCATCACTTTTCATTCCAGTTCTCTAACCTGTCCTAGGTCCTTGGTTTTATTTTTCACCAAGGAGCTACCCTGCCTCAGAGCTGCCCAGCCCTGATCAGCTGGGGGTCACCCAGGGCCAGAGCTTGGTTGGGGACCCACTGACAAGTCCCTGCCAGCCAGAACCACAGAGGCTTCTCAGACTTCCCTCTTTCTTGTCTCTCCAAAAGTCTCCCGCACCCCTCCACGCCCTCCTGCCAAGGTGCACCACCATTGCCCCACCAGGATTTGGTGGCTTCTACCACCTTCCTCATGTACAGACAGTTGCTCTCCTCATACCCAAAGAGACACTCAAAGTAAGTTTTTCTTAGTCTGGGGTCTATGGGTACACCCCGGGTTCTTGTACCCCTTAAGTCCAGAGTGGTTATCTATTCTCAACTCCATGACCTAAGACAAGGTACAAGCCATTATTCTAAGAGTACCAGAGAAGACCCACTCTTTCTCCCCTTGGCTTGAAAGATGAATTTTGTAAATTGGGTTTAATTGCTGATGCCTTCACGGGAATGGTCCCAAGCCAACTATTTGGGATAACCACAAAAGCTCATAAAACAGGCTCCTAGACCTTCCTCCTCTTTCACACACTCAGAATCCTAGAAGAGGGGTTGTGGGGAGGCAAAAATCTGTATTTTTTCAAGGCCTTGCATAACCTGATTAGCAGACCATCATGTAAGAGCCATGATTCTGAATCACTCAACACTGCTGTGGGTTTCTGTCTTTGTTAGCAAGATGGTCTCAGGGATCTGGGTTCTTTTTGTTTGTTTGTTTTGTTTTGAGATGGAGTTTTGCTCTTGTTGCCCACACTGGAGTGCAGTGGCATGATCTCGGCTCACTGCAGCCTCCACCTCCCAGGTTCAAGTGATTCTTGCCTCAGCCTCCCAAGTAGCTGGAATTTCAGTCATGTGCCACCATACCCAGCTAATTTTGTATTTTTTAGTAGAGATGGGGTTGCTCCATGTTGGTCAGGCTGGTCTCGAACTCCCGACCCCAGGTGATCCACTTGCCTCAGCCTCCCAAAGTGCTGGGATTACAGGTGTGAGCCACTGCACCCAGCCAGGGTATCTGGGTTCTAACGAAGAGGTCGAACTCTTGAACTTACAGATGCCTCTGTATTCTCTTTCCCCTTTGCCGCTTTGAAAAGTCACTTCCAAAGACAATTAGAGAGGAAGGATCCTTTGCCCCTTCTTTACAACCTAGGTTGTAAAATTCCCATAAAGCTGGTTCCAGCTGTTCTTGGGGATCTGAGACCACCTCATTTCCACATCCTGAAGACATTCTTTGAACTGAAAAGCTCAGACATAAAGTAACATGAACGTTTTATTCCATGATTCTTTATCAGACTTGTTTTCTGTTAGATATTGCACCCAGTTAACTTGAATTTTTAGTTTTGAAGGGAAATACAAAATTGAAATAAGCACATCCCAGTGTGACTTAGTATAGGTGAAATGGAATCAAAATTGGTATTCTTTGAGGACCTGAAGGGACATTCTAATTGGAGACTACCCCTAAATCACAAAACCTAACATTCAATTTAAATTTGGAAGATTGGCATAGATTTTCTTTGGTGTACCAGTTTCATTCCTGGATCTCAGCAGTCGACCTGAGCCCAGGCTTCCCCAGTAAATCAGAGCAGTGGGCCTGACTGGGGAACACTCCATGTACGGGTCAGTCTCTCTCCTTAGAAGTTTGCTTCCAGATGCTGCAAGTCAAAGTGAGGCTCTGCCACTACAATGTGATTTATGTGGGTGCTTTTTTCTGTGGCATTTATCACATTGTAATAAGCTAGATCGCACATCCCGAAGAGCATTTTATGTTGAAATATCAGCAACATGAATGTTTAAGCTGGGGAATCGGTCATTGTTTACCACTGCCTTGGAGCAGCCGGAGTGCTTTCATGAGTCTTCTTGGGGAAGAGGCAGTCAGGCACCCAGACCTCTTCTCTGTTTGTTAGCCACCTTACTGCAAGCTGCTGATGCAGCTGCTCTGAGACTGAGTTGCTTGGTTTGAACTGTGTGCTTAATCATCCATGTCGCCCTCCATTTCTGTGCAGATTGCAGTCCCCCTCCTGAAGAGTCCAGCCCAGGTACGTGGTTTCTGTTCAAGGCTCCTGCCGATGCCCTTTTAATTAATACTCGGGTAGTGTTTTGTAGCTAAATTACCAAAGATTGCCTTATGGTCCCGGGGTTGTGAAAGTATCCCAGGACCTCCTTCATTGTGAGGCGTATAACACTTTTCCAGGTTTGATGAGGGACCAGTTGGGCTGAGGAAATTGTGGCCTGAGGCAGATCTACCACATGTATTTGTTTTACTCTTAACGTTCTAAAGTCTTTCTAGATGAGTGCATTGGGCTTCCTGAAGTGCGTGGCCTGAGGTAGGGAGGTACACATTTGGACTTTCTGGGTGCAGTTTTAGAGTTCTTATCAGACATTGTGATGGGCCTCAGTTGGAGTTAGTGCCAGAAATGTAATCTCTTTGCTGCATTTGCATGTAGAAACCAGTGTTTACAGTTCTAGTTCAGGGGTTGGCAAGCTACAGCTCTGAGCTAAATCTTATCTACAGCCTGCTCTTGGAAATCATGTTTTGTTGGAAACTAACCTTACCCACTTGTTAATGTATTGTCTATGGCTGCTTCTGTACAGCAATGCCAGAGTTGAGTTGGTTGCAGCAGAGGACCCATGGCCTTCAAAGCCTAAAATATTTACTATATAGCTCTTTACAGAAAATGTGTGCTGACCCCTGATCTAGTGCTTACTGAGTTTCCTGGGTATGGCTTGTGGTTTTGAGCATGAGTCCCTCAAAGAATATGATTTGACGTTCTTTTTCTGACATTCCAAAAATCAGCTGCATGGTCAGTCTATTGCTTGCATATTTCTGACTGGTAATAAATATGAGACAGCAGGATACTTGCTTGATGTCTAGAATGTAGTGAGTCCATGACTGTGGGATTTACTAGGCTAATACGCTATTCCTGTGCATTGCTGGTGAAGCCTGTCCACCCATACAGCCCTGTGAGTCAGCATAGTATGGCGACTCCTGGCAGCAACCCCAGGGTGCTCTTTGAAGTTAGCTCATTGGCAGGCTAATCTGATTGGACACATCATACTCTCCTAGTTTGCTTTCAGCTCCTTTGCAGTTTCTCTTTCCCAAAAAGTCAGTATTGCCTTGAGCAGACCTTGGGCCCTACCACACTGGACCCTCAAGGTTACTGAGGCCTTGGTAGATGTACAAACAGTTGACCTCGGTCTCCTCCATTGCCTCTCCTGGGCCCATGCCTCATTCTCAGGCCTCCTCAGCTGACCTCCACGGCTGGCCAGTACCTTCAGATCGAGCTGACTGTTGCCTGAGCCTCAGCAGTGCTGAAGCCTGGGGCTATACCCAGCAGTTAGGGCCAGGAGAGGGCTGGTGGTGTGTGCACCTGCCCCCATAGAAGCTCAGGGGGTCTTCTCAGTTCTGGGCACCTGAGGGTTACAGAACTAATGGGAAGTCTTGTGAGTCCCCGGGCAGCACACAAGACAATGCCTGGCCGGTAGAGCCTTCCGTATTGTGTGTCAGCTGGGCCATTTCTAGAAGCACTGATGGCTTTTCCACAGTTGATGCTGATGGACTGAAATGGTCCCTGCAAGGGGTTCTTTTGGCTTTTCCTGTAGAACTGCATTTAATATGGGCTACAACATATACACTTACAAAGACATACACACTCTCCCTTTCTCCCACCCCTACCAATGAGGGGAGAATGCAGAAGAAAAGTACATATTTGAAAGTGCTCTTCAAAGTTATCCAAATTAGTATGACCCATGAATTCACTACCATTCTACAAACATTACGGGCTAGGAACTTTCCACATGGGTCAGTGATGTCACCCAGACGTTGTTCCATTGAGCTTTTTTTTCATAGCAAAGCTGTCTCAGTGAAGGAAGCAGAGTATACACCCTTCACTGACTCCAGCGTCCCAGGTGCCTTTACTTCATTAGACCCTGGGTAGAAATAATGTTACTGCCCAAGAAATTCATTTTGTTTGACATTTTAAAAAATTGTTCCAGACATGTCTGAGCCTTCTCTGGGCAGATGCCACATTCAACTTCTACCAAGTTCCACATCTCCACTTCTCCAGGATAAACATCTTAGTGCTTTTTAGCCATTCTTCCTATACTACAATTTTTTTTTTTTTTGAGATGGAGTCTTGCTCTGTCACCAGGCTGGAGCACAGTGGTGCAGTCTCAGCTCACGGCAACCTCCGCCTCCTGGGTTCAAGCGATTCTTCCGCCTCAGCCTCCCGAGTAGTTGGGACTACCGGTGCATGCCAAACACCCGGCTAATTTTTGTATTTTTAGTAGAGATGGGGGTTTCACCATGTTGGCCAAGATGGTCTCGACCTCTTGACTTCCCGATCCACCCTCCTCAGTCTCCCAAAGTGCTGGGATTACAGGCATGAGCCACTGCGCCCGGCCTACTACAATTTTTTTTTTTTTTTTCGTTTTTTTCCTAATGTAATAAAGCAATCATTCTCATAGGAATTTAGTTTAAAGAGAAATAGGCAGTGAAAGGTTGTATGGAGAGAGCTTGCTTAGTCAAGTAAAACCACTTGTATATTTTGATCATTTTCAGATTAAAATAATCATGATTTTTCATGGTATGCATGGTAGCTAGAAAAGCAAAGTAAAATTGGCAGCATTTGCTTTAAGAGCATGTACTTCTTAGTGAAGCGTAGTCTTAATGACTGCCTTCCTTTCCCCAAATTGTTTGGCTACAAAAACCTGTTTGCCATTGGCATTTTTGACAGGCACTTCAAAAATTGGCATACATTCAACAGAATTCTTCAAAGAAACAAAAACATGGTCTCTGAGAACTTCATGGAGGAAAGAGACTCGGACATTATCTAGTGCTTCTTTCTCATTTTATAAAAAAGGACCCACGTGGCTGAGGGGTCGAGAGCCTTGTCTGTGGTTACCGCTGCTCAGCAGTGGCTGGGGCCAGGACCCAACATTTTCTATCTCTCAGTCCAGTGTTCTTCGTCACCATGATTCATTTGCTAAGACCTCACTGCTGTGGACTTTCTAAATTTAAGCCTGCTTTTTCCATTACACTTACAAATCCTGTCCACAAACAGTTAGTGTGCCTGCATGTACAGTTAGTTCACCTCCAATTTCTGAGCTGCTACGTGTACTTGAAAATTTGCATTAACCAAACACTGAGTGTAGGGAATTCTTTTGCATGTTTCAGGTATTTCTTTAGGTTTGTCTCTCAGTGAAGTGCTAACCATTTAGCTTGAGAGAACAGAGCCAACCTGCCTTTCTCTCAGTCTCTGAGAGTCTGTTTGTCTAAGACAGAGGCTACCCTCTGGCAGCTGCACAGCTCCCACAGCCCATGGCCTTCTCGAGTGCCATGACGTGGCCTGGTGCATTCTGTGGCTCAAACCCTCACCCTGAGGGGCGTGCACTGCCCGGGCTACTCCACAGCTTCTCACCATGTTTGGTGTGGTGGATTCACCAAGTGATGATGATCAAATGCCTGTTTCTGGTCTTAGTGACCTGTTACAAATATAACCTTAATGAGAGCCTGTCTTCTCTTTTAAATGTCTTCTAAATAGGGAGGAAAAAGAGTCAAAACCCAAAATATCTTTCACCCTGTTTTTCTCTTTTGAGGTTCTATTTTTAAAACGTTGTTTTGGTACAGGGTCAAAGTTTCCCTATATTCCTAAAAGAAAACTAAGCTAAAATTAAAAATAGCACTGGGGAAGGAAGGTGGGGGCGGGGAAGAAGTGAGTACAAGGAAGGGGCCGTCCTGAGGGCTGAAAACTTGGGAGCTGTAAGGAATAGTTCTCCTCTAGGTGTGCAAGATGAGAATTGAACACAGTTGCGCACAAGACTGGGCAAGGGCAGAGAAGCCTCTGACTTGACTTCATACCCAGGTCAAGAGAAGGGAGATTAGAGAATCTTTCTGGTGTCCTTCCTCTCCGGGTGGAGGTGCTACAGTGCTGTGGAAGGAGATGGTTCTCTGTGGACAGAAGCATTTTCTGACCTCGTCATGACTTGCAGAAGCTTTTTTGTTGTTTTTCTCCAGAGGCATTGTCTTGAGTATTTCTGTCTAGGGTCCGCAACAGGTTCCGGAGACCAGGCATGTGTTGGTGATACCAGAGTAGAACTGATGTTTGAGTTTGCTGGAAAGAGCTACTGCTAGAGGGCTAGAGACTGGGTTGGTTCCAGGCAGAGCTAGAAGATGGGGTGGAGATGGGGGAGTGGGAAGACTGCAGTGGTTAGGGGCCAAGTGACTTGTTAAATTGCCAGAAACTAATTCTTAAGATCTCTCTTTCTCACTATGACCCCTTCACTTGTGCCCCAGGTGAATGGAGTGAGGCCCTTTACCCGCTGCTGACCACTCTCACTGACTGCGTGGCCATGATGAGTGACAAGGCCAAGAAGGCCATGGTATTCCTGCTCATGCAGGACAGTGCGCCCACCATAGCCACCTACCTGAGCCTGCAGTACCGCCGTGACGTGGTCTTCTGCCAGACCGTAAGCCCCGGGAGCACCCCAAGGGAGGCCACGGGCACCTCTCAACTTAGAAAAGACACGCTTAGGAAACCCTTCCCTCTTACTTCACTTGTAAAAAACCCCAGATGGCCATATTAACTCCTGGTGGTTCCTCTAAAGATTACTCAATAGAGAGGTCTAAATTTCAACATAGGCAGGAAAGCTACCCTGGCAGCCCATCCTTGCTTCTCCCAAGGAACTGGCACCTGCAGAGTCTGCCAGTTTTTTGCCCAGGAGGTAGTGAGGGCATGGGTGGCACAGGCTTCTTTGCTGCCTTTTGGTTTTTTACTGCACAGGAATTTAGTGAAGGCAACATGGGTGTTTGCTGTCGGTGCAAACGTTGTTCATGAAACGGTAGGTGCCTTAGCGCTGGGGCTTGTTGCAAGACTCTCATTGTTGAGAGAAGTGAAATCTTGAAATGAATGTAACAAGTTTAATAGTTTCCAGTAATCAAATTAGTAAAGTGAACAGTGATTGGGGGTTGGGCTGGTTCTCTGCAGGACCCCCCCTATCCTGGGGTGTCCTGTTTCATCCTCCAGAAAATCTCCCACTAGGGAAACTTTGAGTGACCCTCTTATCTCTCACTTCTGTCTTTTGCTGTGGTTAACTCAGTTTCCAGCCAGGGGTGGCATGGCTCTATGAATAGATAGACCCTTTCACATGAGTATTTAATTATGGGCTTCCAGAACATCCCAGAAATAACCCAAGTATAGGTCAGGTTAGAAGCTGGGCCAAAACCAAACTCACTTTGGGAGCGACAGAAATAGAAAGCCCAGAGTGTCAGATGTCTTCCCATGGCCAGGGCATGCCCCATCTGGGCTTCCAGAGGGACAATAGGTACCACTGAAGCCCCTGTGAGCAGTGGCAGCAGAGGGAGGAGGGTGGGTGGGGTGGGGCTGTGCGTGATCTGACTGCCATTTGGTGAGCAGGCATCTGACCCTGAACCACTTCACCCCATGCTCCCACAGCTGACTGCCCTCATCTGCGGCTTCATCATCAAGCTTAGGAACTGCCTGCATGACGATGGCTTCCTGCGGCAGCTGTACACCATCGGGCTGCTGGCCCAGTTCGAGAGCCTGCTGAGCACCTATGGTGAGGCACCTGGGCCAGGAGCGGGAGCCCCGCTTGGTGTGTGGTTTCTATCCTTTCTTGTTAGGTATTTTTCTCACTATACCAGTAATGCATGCTGATTGAAAAAAAATCCAAAATATATGACAGTGGGCCAGATGGCAGTCCTGGCAGTTAGACACACACACCTTGGTTGGGTTTGCTGTTGTTTCTGGTTGAGGATGGATGCTAATTACTAACCAGTAAATTTCCTGTTGGACATTGGGTTGTTTCTGAAACATCAGTGCAGCAGTGGCATCTGTGCACAAGGCACTTGTGGACCTGTTTCTGCAGCTACTGAATGACTGGAAGGAGAGTTGCTGGGTCAGAGGGTAAAAATACTTTTAAATTCAATAGATATTTCCAAATTGCCCTCCCAAGAGGCTCTCTTCTTCCTACCCTTGTTTATTATTTATTCCTTCTGAGAAGATGATAGCAAGTATTTGTTAATCTTTGGAAATTGAGGACATCGAATAGATATCAAGCCCTGTGTTATGGGAGGGTCTAGTCACAGCAAAGCTGCTTTAGCATCTCTCTTTTTATGTTTCAAAACTGGCTTTGCTTTCTGAGTATATGTGTTTCTGTATTCCTCCCTGCTGTCCTGTGCTTGCCCAAGAAAGGGTGGGAAATGATGGTGTGTGTTTCCACCAGCTGCATGTTTTGACGTGGCTGTGGGACTTCAGTAGCAATATTGACTCACAGAGGGGCAAGTTACAGGGGAAGAAGCTCCCCCTGCACCAGAGCCACATCTGACACCCCTCCTGTCACAGCCAGGCCTGAGCTTGGCGCCTTCTGCCGAGACTCTGGGGAGAGTAGCAGGGCCCTCTGCTTGACAGCTCCGCCCATCTCTCGTGTCCAGGTGAGGAGCTGGCAATGCTGGAGGACATGAGCCTTGGGATCATGGACTTAAGGAACGTGACCTTCAAAGTCACTCAGGCCACTTCCAGTGCTTCCGTGGACATGCTGCCCGTCATCACAGGAAATCGGTAGAGTGTTGGTTTAAATTCTCTGAGCCACAGAGCAGTTTCCATGTTTGGTTATCTCAGGGAATGTGCTCTTCCTTCTGAATTTTTTTTATCCTATTTCATTCTATTAAATGCTCTGATTATAGCCCCCTGCTGCCACTCCCTTAAAGGTCTGTGGTTGGCAGTTTGGCCATCACTGAGCCAGAGGGCCAGCCCAGGCACTGTGGTCTGCTTGGTGGCCCTTTGGCCTCACACTGCTCTCCCTCTCTCTGCCTTTTTCCAGCGATGGGTTTAATGTGCGGGTTCCTCTGCCAGGCCCGCTGTTTGATGCCCTGCCCCGGGAGATCCAGAGTGGCATGCTGCTGCGGGTGCAGCCCGTCCTCTTCAACGTGGGCATCAATGAGCAGCAGACGCTGGCTGAGAGGTGCGTGCTGGCCCCTTGGGGCTGTGGGGGTGCAGCGACCATGGAGATGATGCACAAAACATACTTATCCCTTTTCAGGCTCCAAGTGCTAGACAGACTCTGTCATTCTTCCTTCCTTTGGTCATGTGTACACATTTTCATCATGACCATGTACCTGACACTGAGGTGATCTTTGTCCTCAGAGACTCAACTGATGGGAAAGAGAGACATGGATGCAATAATGAACACACATACAGGGCATTGTGGGATCCTGAGTAGGTAACCCAGTGAGGTCTAAGAGATCTGTTGAAGGCTTCTTGGAGTTGCAGAGGATGGGATTTTGAAATATGAGTAGGAGTTAGATGATGAGATAGAGGGGAGAGGTATCAGATTAAGAAGACTGAACAAAGGCCTAGTGGGGAGAAATAGCATGCAGGCCAGGGCATCAGGTTCCAGGCAAGGATTGGCAGGTGGGGATAGACAGGCTTTGTGTACCAGGCTGAGACTCATGTCTGAACCCAAAGGCTTACACCTTGTAAACTGCCCTCCAGGATCACTTGCCACACTGCAGAGGGGAGCTGTGTGTGCCTGTGTGTGTGTGTGTGTATGAGGAGAAGGCCTACTGGCCTTCTACTAGTACATGAGAATATTTCCTGTATTGTCATTTATTGTCTAAGATATCTAAACAGATCATTAAACTACACACATCACATTATCTTCCTGTGATGTGTGTAATATCTTAAAGTACTTTCTGTGGAGGAAATTTGGTCTCCAGAACAATATGCCATATTCCTGCTGGGCCTTCTGATGTCCAGCCCCAGTGGTTGATGTCCATTGACACCTAGATGTAGAGTCACCCCAACTTGGAAAATATGCTGGGAGATGCTGAAGAACTTTCAGTGGGCAGGACATGGTCAGATTTACTTCTCAGTAGGTCGTTTTGCTGGCATGTGCCAGGAGGAGATGAAGGGGACAAATGTGAGGAGGAGGCTGCTGAGGGGAGTCCAGACCAGAGGTGGGAACCTGGATCAGGGCTGGGGAAGTGTTGGTGTTTTGCAAAGGGGCAGGCTGGGGAACTGTTGAAGTGGTCAGTGGAAGGGTCTGGTCTTCAGTGGGGCTGAGGTTGAGTGATAGGAGAGTATACCAGACATTGAGCTCATAAACTAGCAGGAGGGTCGTGTCCAGGGGCAGGTGGTGAGCTGGGTTTGGGCTGAGGGCCCAGAAAGCAAAACCCCAAAGGTGTAAGCAGAGCTGGAGGAGCTTATGCCAGGGAGAGGCAGAGCTTCACTGGAGCCCCAGCAGGAAGGTGGCCTAGGGGAGGGAGAATGATGGTGCCTGTATCCAATATTTGCAGATCCCAGGGACTTGCAGGAGCAGTTTCTGGAGGGGGCTGAGGCAGGGCCAGGTGCAGTGAGCAGAAGGAAGGGTGGAGGATGCAACACTGAGAACAGAGAGGATTTGTGAAAAGCAGGTTCTCTGCTTTATTCCTTCATTGGCCCAGAGGTCGCTGGCATGCTGGGCTTGTTTATAAGCTGATGGGAGAGCCCTCACAGGGGAGGCCACAGGCCCAGGGGCAGGGATGGCCCCCGAGGGAGCAGACGCCTAGAGAAAAGGCCATTGTGGGCACCAGGGTGGATGGGCTGGGACCCACAGGAGGGAGTCCTGCCCTCTGAGGGATGCTCTAGGGCCACAAAGAAGCTGATGCTCAGAAGGGCCCTCAGGAGGGATGTGTGGGACTGCACTGGGGCCCAGGACCTGGACTTTAGAGGATGCATTTTCTAATGACCACTTTGTGCCTTCCTGGCAGGTGGCATTCCATAGCCTTGTTTCTTAGGCATTTGGCACATGCTCACTTGCAGCACACAGGTGTAATCAGGGTGAACTGCAACAGTGAGGACAGGGCAAGGGTTTCATGGTCAGTCCCGCAGGGACTGGCAGTCAGGCATGTTCATTCTGCAGACAGAGAGTGACTTCAGATTGGAGTACAGGGCTGCAGACTTACCTTCCAGCCATACCTCACTGCCATCCCCCCTCCTAAGTGCCTCAGATAGGAGGAAATCAGGGACTCTGAGCCAAACGGCCATGGTGGGGCTCCTGTGCTGCACAGGATCTGTACCAGATTGTGGTCTGATCATCTGTCAGGCACTCCTCTAACACATGATTCCTGCCAATGAAATGTATTTAAACTGATCAGTTGCCTTTATGCTTGGAAGGAGAGTGGCTTAGAATTTAGATATGCACAGTAAATGTTTGAGAAAGTCAACGTTGTTAACTTTCATGCAGTTGTGTTCATGTTAGAAGAAAGTGACATTAGCCAACTAATGGCATCCCCTTATAACCTCCCAAGGTTTGGCGATACATCTTTACAAGAAGTCATCAATGTGGAGAGTTTGGTGCGGTTAAATTCCTACTTTGAGCAGTTTAAGGAAGTTTTGCCTGAGGATTGTAAGTATTTCTTCAGTCATGGTAGGTTTCACTTACTCATCTTTTTGTCAGTTTGGATGTCTGAGCTCTGGCTTGCCCTGCCTCTGTAAGTGCAGTCCCAGAGGTACTGGCAGTCAGATACTGTTCCTTCTCTCCCTAAACACGCATACAGAAAGAAAAGCTTCCCTTAGCTGTGGTCCTCATTCATCTCTTTGCTGTTGATTCTTTACTGGCCTGTGTGACATGGCTCCTTCCCACGCTGTCATAGTCACTGACATTCGATGTGTTTGGTGGCACCCATCATGCACCTGCTGGTAGGGCTTGGGGGATCACAGGAGGACTCACCCTTGGCCAGGTGTGCGGCCAACGCACCTCCCTCTCTGGTGCTTAGAGAGGAAGATGTGGGGCCGTCCTTGCTGGGTGTCTGGGAGCAAGATGGCCCCATCTCAGCATCTCCTGGAGGCAGTGGAGATGCCGGCAGTAGTCTCTCTGCATGCCCCTCAGTGAAGATGCTGCAGCGAGGGCTCTCAGAGCTGCACTGCACTGTCTACATGTAGAATTCCCTCTCATATTCAACCGAGTGAATGTTCCCTGAGGACCTGCTGTGTAAAGTGCTAGAAGGTCTGATGACGAATGAGGGGTAGACCCTGCCTTGGAGAGAAAGCTGGTCCCAGAGTGCCCGCTTCTCTGTGCAGGCACTGCCTCAGCCACTAGGGGGCACCACGCAGCCGAAGGTGTCGTCCTCACTGCGTTACCCTACTCTCCTCTGATAGGAGTTTCCAAACAGGGAACCCATGTTGGCTGGGCTTTGAATTGTGCAGGCTTCATCTGCATCCTGTACGGTAGACCTTAGAGATTAGAGATAGTCAAACAGTAATGCCGGTGAGCCTTCACAGGTCACAGATGTGCCAGGCACCAGGCTGGGCTCTATACACACTTCCACACTGACCCACAACAGCCCTATGGGTTGGTGTTAGGATCCATGTCCAGATGAAGAAAGGGGTACCTGGCTCTGAAGCCCATGTGCTTGGATTGTGGCTGAAGCCATCCTGCTAGGAGAGACTGAAGCCAAACACTCCGGGGCTGGGCCAGGGAGTCTGTGGCTTCAGTGGTGTTCAGCAGGGAAGCAGTGGGGAAAAAGCTGCCTCTGTGGGTTTATAACAAGAGCATGTGATTGGATTTGAAGAGGGGAGGCAAGCCACTGATGGCCAGAGTGAGGCTGTGACACTCCAGATAAGATGTCATTTCACTCTGACTCCAGCCTGGTAGTGACAGTAGGTGTGGAGAGAGGGACGAGCCATTAGGAGGGTTTGGGCTGAGAATGTGCTCCTCTGCGGCCACGTGCAACACTGGGGAGATAAGGGCTGTGCCTACTGGGAGAGCTGACGGATCTGGCACTGGGCGAGGATGTTGGAATTGGCAGCAGCAGCAAGGGCCACCCCACCGATGAGAGAGACACAGGGTTGCAGGGGAGGGTGAGCTCAGCACTGGCCCCAGCTGAGCTGAAGACATGGGCAAATGACCCATGAGGAGTGCCGATGTGAAGCCACAGAACAGAGCCCTTTTATGGTTGAGGCCACTGAGTGGCAAGACGAGAAGGGACTGGAACAGCATCTGGAGGGACCCTTGCTTCTGGGGACAGAGAGGAAAAAGGGACTTAACAGAAGGCCAGAGAGAGCATCCCAGGCTAGCAGGAAGGAGGCAGGAGCCTGGAGGGTGTGGATGAGGAGCTGCTGGTGATCTCTCCTGGACAGTCTCACTGTGGTGGGGGCTGGGCCAGGGGTCAAGGGGTGACAAAATGGCACTTCTTTGGAATGGACCACTCTGTCCCAAAGAATATCAGTGACTTTAGGGATGGGGCAGTGGGCAGGTGGGACATACCTTGGAGATGCAGGGGACATAGGAGTGTTCAAAGGCCTGAGGGAACTCACAGGACTGGAATATGCGAGAGGACAGCAGAGTCACAGACCAAGCCCTGGAGTGGGCAGGCAGAGGGTGCCTTTGCAGGGAGGGAAGGAAGGAATAGAGAAGGTAGGGACATGAATGGAGGAAATACCACGTGCTCAGGTCGGGTGGCCTCAGTTTCCTCAATAAAACAGGTGTTCTTGTCCTACTCAACATGAGAGGTGAGCACGAAACTGGGGCCTTGAAGGGAGTGGAGGTAACTGGCACAGATGCAGAGAGCCTGGAAAAATACAGGTGCGTGGGCCCTACTCCAGAGTGTGGTGGGCAGGGCCTGGGCATAACTCCCCAGGTGGTCCCTGTGTGCCACAGCCAGGGTGATAAACATGACATTAAGTCAAGGTGCTACGAGGACTTGGCAGCTGAAGACCGTCAGTACCGTGGGCAGTGGAGCTGTTAAGAAGGTGTCCTTACACTCTTTAGCAGGGATTGGAGTTCACACAGCAGATTCGTCCACACTCACTGCAAGCCGGACCCCCTACTATGCACTTTATGTGGATTCTCTAATCTGATCCCTGCAGCAGCCCTGGGAAATAGGCATCGGTTTCACACCCACTTGGCAGATAAGGAAACTGAGGCATGGAGGGCAAGTCTCCCCAGGAGCTGGGCCAAGCCCAGGCAGCATCTTATCTTCTGACTGCTCTAGGGGAGTGGATGGGCCCACCCGCAGGACTGGCCAGGGAGCCACAAGGTGAGCAGGGAGGGAGTAGGGGACATGCACTGGGGCCGGGAAGAGTGGGAGTAGTGAGTGGCTGCAGTAAGTAGGAAGGAGGAATTTGTGCCCAGCGCCTTGGCAGCTGGGCAGTCCCAGGGCTCGGGAAGCCATAGACAGTGAAAGGCCCAGGGTGGGGGAGGCCTCCGGAAGCAGAGCAGCCAGTCTGGAACACACAGGCAGGAGCCAGCTGACTAGACTATGACCCAGGAAGCTAGGGCAGATGCAGCCAGGTACCCTTCCCCCCAGAAGAATGGCTGGTCTGTGAGGCTGAGGAGATGAAGCCCACCAGCTGAATACCCCCAAACTTTGCATGGTTCCTCTATGGACAGGTATTCATTAAAATAGGGGCTGCAGGGGCAGTCAGCCAGAAGCCACAGTGCAGATGTGAAGCCACAGGTGAGATGATGCTGTCTCTGCCAGAGGGCAAATGCCCTGACCCAGCTAGGCTCCCCTCCTTTGGGGTCCCACAGCTTCCGTCTGGGCTGATGCTGGCTTTCTGTCTCTCTGTCTCGGCCCCGTCCCCTGACGGGTGTGGTGTGGAGCATTCAGCAGCAACGTGAAGTAATTAGCACAGGACCTGTGTACACCAGGGCAAGGCTGTTTGGTGGAAACCAGGTGTGCAGTTAGATCCCAAATGTCATGTACTTAGTTTGGCTTTGGGGATTTCAGTGCTGTGGCTGTTTTACTCAGCCATGACCTTTAGTCTCTTCTCTTTGTCTTTGGTAATCCCAGTGTTTGAAAATCCCAGAGTACCTTTTGGTAGTGGTTGATTTTTTTCTCAGTTTTGTCTGGGGTTTCTCAGTAAGATGACCTGATGGATTGGATCTTCAGGCCCAAGGGGTCCTGGAAGGCCCTGGAGACTGCCAGAGTTGAGGAGGAGCTGTTAGGATGCACAAGCAGGGGTAGTGTGGGCCAAGGGCCCCCTGGAGGAGGCTGCGCTTTCCAGATCCCTCCCAAGGTTTCCAGGCCTGCTTGATGGCCCAGACCCACTGCCCCAGTTTCCTCCATCAGGGGGAGGTTTTGAAGACCAGCTGGATCTCCCTCACTCCCTCCTAACTCCCTCATGTGTGAGGAGTGCGGGAGGCAATGGGTATATTTACAAGGAGTCCTGTGGGTGATTTGGTGGCCATTCCCAGTCCCTCAGAAGAGCTGAAGGGAGATAAGGAATTGTCCTTTGAAGGTAGCACTAAAATGGCAGTGAAAGAAATTAAGTGCTCACCACATCAGCAGCCAAGTCTTATCCCCAAACACCTCCATCCCTTCTTCAACTGGAAACTTGTCATTTTACCAGTTTGTGCCACAGCAACTCACTTGGGTGGGCTCCCTCTGTCGGGGGGAGTTCCTGGGTGCGGCACCCACTCCCATAGACTCCTTTTCTCTTCCAGGTCTGCCTCGGTCTCGCAGTCAGACGTGCCTGCCAGAGCTGCTACGGTTTCTGGGTCAGAACGTGCATGCCCGGAAGAATAAGAACGTCGACATTCTCTGGCAAGCTGCTGAGGTACTGTTAGAGAGAGGAAAGGGAGAAAAGGAGTCTATTGCTATGCCCACTACCAAAGTCAGACAGGAACATTACAAAGTAGAATCTCAGGAGGAGAGCAGATCTCTCCATCCTGGTAGAAGAAGGAGTCACTGAGTACATTCTAAAGCTCTGGAAGAGACTGAACAGTTCTCGGAGTCCATTCCTTTGGGGCTGCCTGAATTCTGAAAAGCTTGACACAGACCATTTCTTGAGGCATTTAGTAGCCAGGCTGATGACAGTTGTCACCCTCAGAAGCCTGGCAATCGATACCAGCTGAAACCCACTATCTACTGCATCTTTTAACAGGGTCAGAAGGAGGCCATGTGACCTTTCAGGTCTCTTTAAGCCATCTTTATTGTACATTGTGCTTCTGATCTCATTTTCCCAAGCACTTAACCCTGCTCATATTTTCTCCTAAGTTTATATATACTTAGGATTTCAAGCTGCTGCTCTGAGCCTGGGTGTCAGAGCAATTTTGCAGCTGATTGTTCACTCACCCTTAAAGAGGAGTAGGGTTAATTCTTCTCCACAGCAGCAAAACCTGCCCAGCACTGGAACTTGGGCACACATAGCCCGCAGTGGTGTTCCTGCTCCCTGCCTGGGCCCTAGGAGAGGGATGGTGAGCCCAGGAAGGAGGTGGCACTGCACTGCCCACCACACCTCAGCCACCGTGCCTCACTGCAGAGCCTGAGCAGCAGAGCGTCAGCCCTACACAGCTTCCCCAAGCAGCTCACTCTGAAGCATGCCTCTCCTTCTAGTCAGGAAGGTGCTTTCTCAGCCCTGAGTCTCTTCCACAGCAGTAGACGGTCTCAGCTGCTCACAGTGCTTGGCCACCACTTCGGGTTGGTTATTTAGTCCTATGTTCAAGACTGGCTTCCTGAAGCCACACTTTTTGAACGTGCCCTACATTCTGGGTTTGTTAACAGTTGTGGCTGCTGATACCATTCTGTTGAATTAAACTTTAAAGAGTGAACAGTCCCCTTCATTTTTCGAATGCCTCAGCTGTTCAGACTTTGTCCTCATGGAAAGCATGGGATGGGTCAATCTGCAGGTCTCCCCTCTCTGGGCCAGGCTGCCCTCTAAATCTTTCATTATAACAGAACACACTTTGAAGCACCAAGTGACAGGAAGTTTTCTCAGGCCTCATTTTTCTGGTATCCTCTTGGTTTTGGGGCCTCATGGGGCATTGGGGGTCTCTGCAGCAAAGCAGAGGGGCTTACTACTTTTATTTTTTTGGGGGGTTTGCTAAACGTCCTGGCCCAGGCTGTGACAGCCTTTTACCTAAGTGCCTTAAGAGATTTTGTATGAAGAGCAAGCCTTTCCCACATAAAATGTAGAATACGGAGGGTGGCCAGGTGTGGTGGCTCATGCCTGTAATCCCAGCACTTTGGAAGGCTGAGGCAGGTGAATCACCTGAGGTCAGGAGTTCGAGACCAGCCTGGCCAACATGGTGAAACTCTGTCTCTACTAAAAATACAAAAATTAGCTGGGTGTGGTGGTGGGTACCTGTAATTTCAGCTACTTGGAGGCTGAGGCAGGAGAATCGCTTGAACCTGGGAGGTGGAGGTTGCAGTGAGCTGAGATTGCACCACTGCACTCCAGCCTAGGTGACAAAGTGAGACTCCATCTCAAAAAAGAAAAAATAAACAAAACCAAGCAAACAAACAACAGCAATAAAAAAAAAAAAACAAAAGAATGCAGAGGGCGACACAGCTAGGCGAACAGTGGTGGGGGATGTGTACTCACTGATTCATTCTCCTTAGAATAAACACACAGGCAGCTTTATAGACGTGCAATGCAGAGACCTTGTGCATACCTTGTTTGGGAACTGTGGTTCTTCTTGTCTATTGCCATATAATAGAAAAATCATTAAGTATAGGTATACTTGACCATCCCCTGTCACCAGAACAGAAAAGCTGTCTATCAAGTCCTGTATTTTTTGTTCCCAGTAGAGACCTCAAAGTATACAAGCATGAGTGTAGAGGCGGAAGTCTCTCAGAGACTCTCTGTTGTATCCATTCTCATGTTGTCCACCACACCCCAGGCATCCCCTGGGGATAAGTGGTTGTGGGGCAGCAGTGCCAGCCACTCAGGTACTGAGTCTTTCCATCCCCAATTTGATCAGAGCTGCTCTCTTTTTCTGGCTCCTATTTCTTTTTGTTTGTGTGTATGAACAAAGGGTCCCTGGCTAAATAGCTGGAATATCTTTAGTCAGGTCTAAGCCCATATCTCATGGATGAGGAGACCCAGCAGTGCACCAGAAGTGGCTGATGGCCTTCTGGGATGGGAACCTGGCACTGCAGTGCTCTCTTGGGCAAGGATGCATCACTGGCCACCCCTGCCTGCCTTTCAGACCCTCACATTAGCTCTGGATGCAGGATCTATGAATTTAAAGCTTTTTGAAACCTACAGTTCCAGCTTCCACCATGTGTTTGGGTCATATACTCTACAGCCCCCAGAATTTAGTGCACATCCCAAGTTCACTCTTGCTTTGTCAGTTACAACGTTACAAATTTGATTAATTTACTCTTCATTAGTTTAGGGTCTGCTTATCTGCTTAGGGTCTATTGCTCTTTCTTTTTTTCTCTCTTCTGGTCTGTTCCCAAAAGAAGCCTGTTCTCCTTCTGATTGTCCTGCCTGAATAATGGGTCTTTTCTGTTTTGTCTCTCCCTGGACAGGGTTCTTAGCACCGTACCATATTCATGTCTAGTGGTGATCCTGCTAGTGACTGGCATGCTCTTTGGCTTTGCTGGCCTCACAGGCAGGTTCTGTGCCATCTTCAGGAGTTGACAAGACACTGATATTTTCCTGGCATACAACAGATACCTAGAGCCCACCATCATACCACTTGGATGATGTTTCATTAAATACCAGCCTTGCTGTCATAGTGCGGTATCTGATACGGTGCATTTATCTGAAGTCCTTTATCTGAAGCCCCTGTGGCCAGATGTTTTGGAATGCACAGGGTTTCAGATTTTAGAAAGTACTATGGTATACAGTTGGTGTTCTTATATGTAAGTAATACGGTGCACATCGCATATGTGTACCATGGTATACATAAAGGATTTAACATCCCCCGGAAGCCTGGGGCAGCACTCTGCAATCAAACTCATATTATTGCCACACTGAAAAGTATGAATATTTACATAAAAAGTAAAGATCATAAGTGGTCTCATATCAGCTTAGGTCTGGTTGTGCTGCGAAATGAGACTGCCACAAATTTACAAAAAAAAAATTATTTTGTTTCAGAGCTTACTGGATTTGGTGACTGTATGCTTAGGATTGTATCTAGTGGTGCAGGGAAAATGCCCTGAAATCTCCCCAAGGGGAGAGGAGGTGTGCTCAAGTGGCCTTTTCCCACTCCTCCGCTCTATGAGCCATTCAGTTGTGAGGAGGGAAGTGTGCTGGTATTAACTCTGCAACCAGGAGAGGATGGCAGGAGGAGGCCTATAGGGTCTGGTGGTCAGGAGGTGGCCAAAGGGCAGTGGAACTTCTGAGCTGTTCCTGTCTGTGTATGTGAAGAAGGATCCCCTACTTTTCAGGGAGACCTGGCCTGGGACTGCGGGCATCCTGAGAGTGGCTCTGGTTTCCCGAGTGGGTCATCTTTGTCACCCTTTTTCCCTCCGGGATCAGCAGTGAAGAGCTGAACATGACAAGAGCCCCAGGCAAGGTTTGGAAGGGGACAGCAGACTATGATAGAGTGTCCTGTGGGAGAAGGCAGGCCACATAGGGGGTGGCAGGGACGATAGCAGGTCCACAGGCAGCAGGCCTCCAAAAGGGCTGGTGTCTGTAAGTGACTTGGTTTCTGTTACCAGCTCTGGCAGGGCATGGAGTTAGAGAACACAGTTGAAGTGTCTGGCCAGGCCTGGGTGTTGAGTTCCGGTTTGTGCCCTTGCTGGGCCAGTTGGGAACCTCTCCTGTGTGTCAAGGGGCTGCCTTTCTAGGGAGCCTCGCCTCCTAAGTATGACCCATGTTTCTGTTGGCAGATCTGCCGTCGCCTTAATGGGGTCCGTTTCACCAGCTGTAAGAGCGCCAAGGACCGTACGGCCATGTCAGTGACGCTGGAGCAGTGCCTGATCCTGCAGCACGAGCATGGCATGGCCCCACAGGTCTTCACCCAGGCCCTGGAGTGCATGCGCAGGTGAGTGCTGTAGCCAGACCGCGCGCCCCGCCTGCCCCAGCCGTGTAAACTGCAGATGAGCTGGTACCCTGCGCATCTGCCCGTGGGGCCTACCCTGCATGATCCCCTTGATGTCAGCAGTCACACTCGAGTTTGACAAACCAGTCAAACCACATTGGCACTATCAAATTCAGACAGGGTTCTCTTGTAACATAAGGTGCGGGGGGAAGAGCTAGAAAGACTTTCTAAGCAGGACTCCTGGGAAAACTGTTAGACTGGTGGGCAAGCCAGGGGTCAGGCAGCTAAATGGGAAGCTGGGATACAGCTGTGACATGCGGTGCCCCCTTGGCCACCTGCCTGGCTGTGGGTGTGACTTAGGGCCAGTGCTTTCTCAGCAGGCGTCTGCTGTTGCTGTTGTGTATATATCAATACCTGTACATTTCCAAACTTGAGTGAAGCAATGCGTCTGCAGGTTGCACTGGTCTGCTCCACTGCTTCTCTAGCAGTCGACACAATTTGCTCTTAAGAGCAAAGTGTCAAATGAGTGTTTTATTGTGACAGCTGTCAGTGTGCCCTGGCAACCTCACCCTAGTGATGTTCTGATTCTGAGGCAGCAGGCGTGTTTGCAGAATGAAACCTGGAACTAAAAGTGTCTACTGTTGATCGATGCCTTGTTTCAGGCACTGCTGGGCAGCCCCCTTCCTCACATACCAAAAGAAAGGATAAGAAACCTGGTTTCCCGTCTCCTTCGATGTAGTCACCAATGCTGTTAAAGTCTCATTTCCAACGGTCACTTCTACTGAATGTTCTGTATCATTTGTCCTCTCACCAAATTATTTAAAGTGTTCAATTCTCTTATCCTTTCTGTATGTTTCTGCCGTTTGACCTTCTCACAATAATGCACAAAGCGACGTGTGAGCTCCTGCCTCTTGATAAGCGCATTTTGTAAAAATGGAATCATTTTGTCCTGTTTTGTCTTTCCAAATTCATCTCAACTTCTCTGTTAAAGCTTGCCATCCCTCTGCCCAGGCTCAGGGAAGCAATGGAGATTCAAAGACCCCTGCTCTGGGGCAAGGGCCTGCTCTCCAGGAGCCTTGGTGCCCTTCAAACCTGATGTCCAGTGTGATCCTGGTGCTCAGGTACGGCAGCCGGGCCTGTGCCCGTTAGCTGCACAGTGGTGGGAGGGGACACTTTGGTGAGCTGCCAGTGAAGAAAGGAGAACAAAGTGGACAGGGATCCCTACGGTTATGGCAGCGAGGAGCAGGATCAGGGCCAGTCAGGAGCTGGCACCCCAAGTTAGGCACACAGTCCATGTGGAGACCTCTACCCTGTTCTTGGGCTGTCGAACAAGTTCAGCGAAAACATGCATTCTGCACCTCTGAACACAAAGGCCTCAGGAGACCAGGGACGGGGTAGCTCCATGGAGAGCCACAGTATGATGGCAGGCCTGTCACTGAGCCCAGACCCACAGGACCCTGCCTGCCTGCCCCAGCCCACTTAGTTTGTGGGCTCAGGACAGTTATTACAGTTACAGCTGTTAAAATGTACAGTGCACAAAGCACTGTTTTAAAACTTTTAAACACATAAGGAAATGAAAATCCTTGTAGGAAAATTATAAAATACAGACAAGCACCTACACTAGTTCTTCACAACCCTCCCCACACAGAATCCCCCAGCTTCCTACTATGAATAGGTAGCCCTGCTAACATTGGGATACATACTCTCTGAGACAGAGACGTGAGTACATACACGTGGTCTAAGCAGTCCCTGAATTATACAGAACAAAAACACCCACGTGCACAAACAAATGCAATTATATTTGCAATTAATAGTCTTGTGAGCATTTTTTAGGTTAATAAATGTAGACTTTATCACTTTTTTTTTTTTTTTTGAGACAGAGTCTTGCTCTCTCACCCAGGCTGGAGTGCAGTGGTACAATCTTGGCTCACTGCAATCTCCACCTCCCGAGTTCAAGCAATTCTCCTGCCTCAGCCTCCTGAGTAGTTGGGATTACAGGCACCCGCCACCATACCTGGCTAATTTTTTGTATTTTTAGTAGAGAGGGGTTTCACCATGTTGGACAGGCTGGTCTCAAACTCCTGACCTCAGGTGATCCACCCCCCATAGTGCTGGGATTACAGGAGTGAGCCACCATGCCCAGCCACTTTTTACACACTATAATTTATCCAATTTGTTATCACTGAATATTTAAGCTGTATATGGTTTTCCAGCATTTTAATTGCCTTAGGTTAAAAAGTGTACACCTTTGAAAGGCTTTTGAATAATTTTCGTACAGATCACCAAATGGTCCCCACAGTAGCCACTCCCCTGTCCAGTGTCCCAGAGTGCTCAGGAGCCGGGCGCAGTCTTTCCTGTTACTCTTGGGAGGCTTCTGAAGCTGTAAGGGCTGTTGTTTCTCCACATTACTGGTAAGGGCCCTGAGGCCTGGCAAAGGGAAGGCCCTTCTTCCTGTGGGAACAGGCGCCATTCCCTCCACACTGCCCTCTGCCTCTCTAAACCCCACCCTTGCCCCCAATTATGGATGTCTTTTTAAGTTGCTTATACATTTATTTTCTGAAATCTATACAGTAAACGTATTACTTTAATAATTTTTTAAGAAGTTATAAAAACAAAGCTCAATCCTACTTTACCTGTGCCTGTCCCAGAATTCTCGCACCAGCCCCGGGGACACAGCTCACTGCCGCCTTGAGCCAGCCTTTAAGATCTGAGGCTCTTGGCACAGGCATTTGTTTTAAGGTGACTTCTGTTTTCTCAATGATCCCATGAGGGAAAGACATGTACCTGTTTAGGCAGCTGCAAGCCAAGGTGGCAGTGGCTGAGTCACAAGCTTAGCAGCTCTGGCTGCTGGGGTGCAGAGTACCTGCAGTTTAGACGAGAACTCCACGAGGCAGCATAAACCTCCACCATGTCTGTGAGTGGAGGAGGACATTTGGTTCCTGGCTTTCTGGTTTGCATCTTATCAGACGGAAGAGTAGATCATGCAGGTGAGGGTATGGGGGTGGGGGCCAAGCTGGCACAAGGCTTTAGCCTGGAGGCCTAGGGTGAACAGTGGTCAGTGCTATGCTGTAAATGTTCAACTACCAGCTCTCTCTCCAAAAACCCTGATCTGTAATGTTTGCCAATTTCTGTGGCATAAATGCTTCTACCAGGGCCTGTTTCAAGCTTCCAGTGTGGTAACACTGAACATGGAGTTGGGAAGAGATTCACATACTTGACCACTGGGTTGTCCATGTCCCCAGTCCTGGGGCTGAACCCCTTGAAGTGGGCCTTGCTGAAGAGCCACAGGGCCCCACCAGCCTCTTTTGGTAGGGAATGTGGCAGTGGGTCAGTGCTCCGCAGCTTGGGAATTGTGCCCTCCCAGAACGGCACATTCCAGCAGGGCCGTCGGGGCTTCAGGGCTCCTCTGGGAGAGCTGGGGAGGGCCCTGTGTGAAGAGGAACCCTGGGCCTGCTGCCTCCCCATCTCCTGAGTGGACCCTTCGCAAGCTGCCTGCTGTGTCCTCAGGCCTCCATTCTGTGTCACTGTGGACATGAATGTGCTTCCAGAGTCGTGTGGCTCTAGGTACCATCTCACCTCAGTGCAGTTTTTCTGTAGCACCAAAAGGGGGAAGAAGACCCAAATTTTCAGTGTGGCGTTGGTTGGATTCCACCCTTGGGGATGCTTATAGAACCATAACTTGCAAAGTTGGAGACAGCAGTCGTTTATGCCTGCCACTGCTGAGCCCGGAATCCGAGGTGGGGCTGGTGAGGGCTCTGCACTTGGTTGGTTGGTACCTGAGGTAGATGGTTTTCATTTGTGTGGTTGATCAAGAGGCAGCTTTGGCCAAATCCTTTGTGCCACCCCCTGCTCAGGCATCTGTGAGAAGGTCAAACCCCCAATGGTTCTTCATGTTCAGCTTGCTTCTCAGAAATCCCTGTGTGTGCAGCATGTGGGAGCATGGCCGGGCAGCATGGAGTTGTGCTTGGCCAGCCGAGAGAGTGAACATGGAAAACCATTCGTTCAACCTACATGTGTTTATTTTCAGTAGATTGCAGTATTTTTTCTTATTTTCACTTCTCTTTCTCTCCTTTTTTCCTGTAACTGTGCTGGTTTTGTTTTGGTCTTCCTCTCATACCCGTTTCTGCATTTCATCTTTTCTTTCTATTGTGGCTTCATTTCATTTTTTTTTTAACCTTATCTTTTGGTTCTCTCCTTTATCTCATACTTTTTGATAAAATCCATCGCATGTGTCTCTCTTTTTTTCTTTATTTTCTTTCCTTTCCTTTTTTCTTTTTCTTTCTCCCAAACTTTTTCCTTTTCACAGCATTGGAACACGGGAGGTAGTCACCCAGAAGAACTTGAGCGGCCTGGTGCCCATCCGAGACTTAAGGCTAGACCCCAGCCTCCTCTGTTCCATTCCTTTATTAGCTCTGAGCCCCAATTTACTGATTGTGTGGCTCTTTCTGAGCATAGCATACCTGGTGACCAAATTGCGTTGCAAATGAATATTATTATGAAAAATTAATAAGTCACAAGAGAAACAAAAGTGCCAGAACATGTCCAGCCACCGTGTACCTAACTGGACAGAAGGAATGTGTCAAAGTGTGGTCTGCCAAGAGATATTTCATGCCTTACATTTTGATGTTTTGTTCTTCTGAACTGTAAATACCTGCCAAATTATTTCACCAAGAGGACTTGTTTATTTAGCTCCTGTAGCATCTTCAGTGCTTGTAACATGTTCTTACGGTGCCCTGTCACTGCATCGTTTAGCTGGCCTGGAATTCCTTGTACCACGTCTCTACCTTCCGACGTACAACTATCTATCACCTGTACTTCTCACGTGCCCTGTTTCCAAAAAAAAGGAGTTCTGTTTGAAGAGAATTTGTATATTTGATACTATTCTTTAAGTATACTGCTAACCCTTCCTTTCCTTTTGATGACAAATGAAAAGAAAAAGATAGATGCTTTATAACTGGCTCATCTTGATAAACCTATCGAATAGGACATGTATTTTCTGCTTTCATTTCAAAGCGTAGTCCCTGGATTACAGTAGCAAACAGTTTGCAAAATCCTAAGACTTCCTTGCTTATGTTTATTATTTCCAATTAAGGATGACACAAAGCTGTGAATACAGTAGTATACTGTACCAAGTCAGACATAGACCAGTAGGTTATCTAACTCTGTAAGGATCACTCAACTGGTTCTAGGAATTAATGCGTATAGTAACCAAAGGCTGTTAAAGTTATATCTTTTTATTTATTTTAAAACAGCATTTTTCATTTAAAAAATGGTATCTTTAATTGCAGATTAAAGGTCCAACATCTTTTCTCTCTTACTAATCAAATATGATATGATTGATAATGAAAAAAAAAATCAAAGAGAAATTGCAAAAAAACAATGATCCTTGACTTTTGGGCAGTTGTGACGGATAGAGTTGTGAGAGCAACAGGGTGCTCTGGTTTCTGCAGGTGCCCTTCAGTCCTAATGCGGCATGCCCTGCAATGCGATGAAGTGTAACCTTAACACCCATGTGGGGCAGAGTGTTATTGGACACCTGCAAAAGTAACCAAATAAATAAGGAAAAAATCCCCACACCCTGTGCAAGACAGTCAGTGGCTTCTCTGTCTTCCACTTCATATTATATTGTGCCCCCACTTTCTGTCTTCAGTTGTTTCCCCATACAGTGTAGTTTATGAAGAGGATTTTTTTAAAACCAGTCCAGAAAAATGGGAATGAATTTAGAGAAGCTTACTTTTCCAGAAACTTGGCACCCATGCATGCCCAGAAACCCAATCCACCACAAAAGGCGGTGACCTCTCTTCATTCTCTCTCCAGGACTCCAGACCTTGCTCTGGGCTTTCTCTCATTTGGTTTCAGCTCAGAGTCTGGGTTCTAAAAATCATAGAAGCAGTTAGGAATGAATGGCAAATGCTAGACTCAACACTTTACATTCTAAAGTGGAAGACCATCCTGACTACTGCAGGCTCCCTGGGGCAGGTGTCACCTGTGTGTCACCCTGTAGGTGAATCCATGCCTCTCCAAGTGCAGCATGTTCACTTGTCTCTTCTAAAATAAATGAGGTGGCTGTTACAGCATAGCTCTTGGCATCCTTCAGTAGGGAGTCTCTCACCAAATGCCAGCTCATGGGTGGTGTAAGCTGTGGCAGCATGCCAGTAGTCCTTGGGCAGTGTCCTGTCCAGCCTGTGATTATTTGAAAGGTATGTTTGCCACTTTCCCTCTTTCACATTGAGGCATCCACTTCAACTAATACCGTCTTGTTTGCTTTATTTGAAAGTGAGAAAGCAGAGTCCACAGCCTCATTCAGTTCCCATTACACAGCTTCCAGGTCCTGCTACTGGTAGTATGGTTCCACTGCCTGCAGTGGTGACTGATGCTCACTCCCACTTCCACGGCAGGGCTAGTGGCTGGGCAGAGGCCGTGCACAGAGGGAGGCCCTCTGACTGCAGACAGCATTCCTCTCTGTCCCAAGGCTCAAGGATGCTTCTGTGGCTCCCTCCAGGGGCCCCTCCCAGGACCCTGCCCTATAGCACAGAGAAGCTCTGGCCAGCCGAGGAGCCACTCCTAGGGGGCCTCAAGGACACCACAGCCTGATCCTTGATTGTCACCACACCTTTCTGCCCATGTGGACTTAGCCCTTGGGCTGAGAGAGAAATGAGACCACAGGGAGAAAGATAAAGTTCTTTGTTTCTCTCTTCCAGGGGCTGGGTGAAAATCAGTATGCTGCCTGTGCAGTTGGAGAGCTACCAAAAGGACACCATGAGATTAGCTTAGGCGGTGGGTTGGTTTTGGCTTTTTAAAACTTAAAGTATTTGAAAAAAGAAACTCAGTTGCTCTCCCTTTATGCTGAATTTTAATGTCACTAAGGCCTTTTACTCATGAAATCAGGCCAAATACATTTTCAAAATCTTACCTGCTTTAGTGAGAGATAGGCAGGATGAAACAAACGTGGGGAGATGATTCAAGAAAGGGATCATTGACATTTAGTGATGGTTATAGCTGCATGTACAGAAGTGGTGCTGAGGCATTGTTGATACCAGCTCTAGGTGTTCAGGATTAAACCAGCTTTCTCAAGTTAGGGAAGCCATAATCAGGAGTGATCTCTTTGAATGATCTTATAAAATTGTTGTGTAAGTTTTTTCAACTAATGTGACAGTCACCATTTATGCCTAAGGCTTGGTTCCAGCAGAGATTTTAACACAATGGCCTATTCTCTCTCCACAAAGTGACAGGAGTAGCAGCCACTACCCCATACTTGGCCATAGAATCACTAAGATATTGATGCCTGCAGATGAGTACTGAAATGGAAAATCCCACTGGAACTGGCAAACTAGAGGATTCCCTAAAATTATCTGTCATTTGGGGTTTCCATTTTAATTTTCATTTCAAAAATGGATGCCCTTGAAAAGAAATAATTTATTGATATAAAAGTAATCATGGAGTTTTGAAACAACTAAGTCCCTCTTGCTTAAATCTAAGACCTTCTCTACAGGTGCCATTGACTCCTAAAAAGTACGCAGCCAGTATGATCAGTGGAGGTGTTCTGCCTTAGGGCAGCAGGCTGGCCTCTGCGGCGGAAAGCCCCAGTTAACACAGGCCGTCCTCACCACCTCTGCATACCTCGTCCCAGGCCCTCTTGCCAGCTTGTCGGCACGGGCAGTGGGATGACAGTGTCGGCATGTGGATCAGCCGCATCAGCCGGATTATGTAAATTCAGACATTTTGGGGAAAGAAAATAAAATCTGATTTGAAAACTATGTTGAAATGAAAGTACAATCTTTATTATAACTTCATGTATAATGTGTTCAGCCAACTAAACTAGGCATTAGCTCCTTTAAGATGTAAATAAAAGATAATGTCAAAGTTCACAAATTATTCTGCCTCGCTCCTCACGGCAGTTTAGCATTTACTAGTGATAGGTGGTTTTTAAGCAGTTTGTACGTTTCTATATAAATGGAGAAGCCATATCTGAAGTAGTTCATTGATGTAAGAGTTTCCAAAGATTAAAGGAGATTAACTGTGCATAGGAGCCTATAGCTTCTGCTTTAAGTGGAAGTATGTTTTTGATTACTGAATGTTAGGCAAACATGATTGTTACTCCGGGGGGCCTGCTCCTGTGGCCTGGGTGTTCAGCTCAGATGACACCTCAGCTCAGCTGAGGCGTTGAGGCTCTGTGACAAGAAAGCATATCCAAGTTACCAAATTAGTTATAACAACCAGGTGGATACTTTTCTAAACTATCAGAGCTTAGCTTTTGAATAAAAATTACTGTCTTACCAAAAGTATTTTACATGTTCTTGATGAGACTGTCATTTTCACTTTAAAGGCTTGAGCAATTGCCACTGATATTTTTTTAAAGTGCATGACATAATGATCTTCAAACAATTTGAATTTTTTTAAAAAAATCACTGTTTCCTGCTAACTGCAAATTTTGCATCTCATAAAGGGAATTTTGTACTAAATTTGATAACTAGTTGATTTCATTGCTAGTCTTAGAACAGTATACAACTATCAAGTTATACTGTGCTGTGGGAAGTCATTTATGTATAAAGTCACTTTTGCTGATTAGTTTTATGTCTACACCTGAACATTTCCCAGAGAACTCCCCGGATGCACTCACTAAGCAGGTGAGGACACCTGGCTACTCATCCTCCCATGCAGTGTTTGTTTTTTGCCTTCCTCCCGGATTGCCATGGCAACCCTCCATCAAATGCAGCTTGGGATGATGCTGGTAGTGAGTTCTCTAGGGAAGGGTACCTGTGGGCTCTCATTGGCTCAGTGGCACTTGTGCAAGAGGGAACACATGAGGGCAGCCCACCTGTGGAAGGGCTGCGGGCTGCTGGCTGCTGCCAGATCTCGGTGAGGTCCCTCCTTCATGACATTCCAGCCCTGATTGCCAGGCTGGTCTGCAGACAGTGCATGAGCCCATTGGATTTCCTGGCACCCAGAACGAGTGTCCTCCAGGAGACAGCAGATTGGAACAGCCTTCCCAGCCACATGCCTTTGCTACATGTTGAATTCTGCAAGGAAAGTCAACATTTGGAATTTCAATGTGATTACAGCTCTTGCTAATATAGAAAAGTACAGCTCATTAAAGCTTACTAAAGTGTAGCTTTAGTAAGAGTAGTGGTATTTCTCTTTCCACTTAATTTGCTATGTAAGGTAACCTTTGAACCACAAGTTAAGATAGAACCCCAAATGACTTAGACATGAGCTACATGAAGTCATTCATTCACTTTTAAAAAGTTTGCTTCTACTTAGATACAGTGCTACTTTTAGGAATGCACAGCTCACAGCCCCATGCAGCATGTGTCCATCTCTGTGCTTCTTAATTGCCTTGTTCAGAAACCTGCCATTTTACGTATGTATTTGTTGTAAATGAGTCCAGCACCCATTTAAATTAATCTTTTTTTTAATGTTATGAAAATAATCAGTTCATTTCATCTTAGTTTAAGTCTTTTCTTTTTTCCTTTTTTACTGCTGTCATTTCTTGTGCTTGTTTTTTCCCCAGTGAGGGTTGTCGAAGAGAAAATACAATGAAGAATGTTGGAAGTCGCAAATATGCATTTAATTCCCTGCAGCTGAAGGCTTTCCCCAAGCATTACAGGCCTCCCGAAGGGACTTACGGAAAAGTTGAAACATGAACACACGGTTTTCTCTAATTAGCTGTTACATAATAAATGTGGGTACCCTCTAGTGTCATATATGACTTCTTCAAGAAGACCTGAAGGATTGGTTTTTATTTTTTGTTTTTTGTTTTTTTTAAATTTCACTAAAGAATCTATGGAGCATGTTTTTTGGTTTTGGGGTTTTTTTTTTTGTTTTTTTTTTTTTTTTTAACCATTGGAATCAATAGGAGGTAATGTTTGGCTCGATAATGTGGATAGTAACGACTGCCCATTTAAATAGCCTTTGGCTGTAACTACACAGATCTATATAATCAAAATGCCAACTTGCTCACTTATTTTTCTGCAGGGTAACTCAAAAGTGACCATTGAATTACAATCCACTTTGTACAAGTATGAATGTAAAACAGTAAATAATAAGTAATTGGATCCTATGCAGACCAATAAATGTTAAATATTATTTGGGGAAAGAAGCTAGCACTATCTCATACAGTGAGAATAAAGGGTTCTAGTGAATTATCCTATTTACAGCACCACCCGAAGAAGTTGAGAGAAAGATTGATAAATTAACTGGAGATATGACTTTATTAGAAAGTAACACCTCCAAGGTAGCCCACACACTTGGGGCCACTGTTTTTTTTTTTGTCCCTCATGAGTTAGAGAACTGGGAGTCTGCTTGGAGACACAAAGCCCGCAGTAAGGTCCCCTTAGCCTGTCTCCTGTTCTCTGAAGCTTCCTGTCTAGGCTCTCCCACGCCCACAGGGCACATCTCCCTTTGTTCTCTAGTTGTTAATCTAGGGCTTCAGATGTGGCATGTCACACTCTCATGGGGAATTTATGACCATAGAGATAGTAGAAACCAAATATTTAGAGAAAAGAATTTTATTGCAGGATTTCCAATATATCTTCTAAGACAGTACAATCCTGTTTGAATGTCTGATAAAAGTGTCTTATTTTTAGGTTTGCAATAGTTGTTACTTTCTTATTCTCATTCTGTTATGTAAGATGACTATTGAGAAACAGTTGAAATTATCTCCTTAAATGAGATTTTGAAAGAGATTTATGGGCCATAAAACTTAGGAATTTCATAGAAAATTTTGTCTGGTCATCTTTTATAAGATGATGATGAGTCTTATCTGCACATAGCAGAGTTTTTTTCTTAGGAGTTTATATGTTTTATTGATTCTGTTTATGCTGTTTACATGTTCTTGAAAAGGTTGTAAAAGAAATCTATATGGCACATATTAATGATGCCGATCCTAATGATTTGAGAACCTCTTAGAAATTCTTATGTCTAAAAGCCTACAGATTCTTCTGGTTACTTTAGAAACATGTAACAAACTTGGGCCAGGGGTGCTAAGCATGGGGAGGACTACTTATTGGCAGGAACGCAGAAGGGGTGGGCATCAGGTAGGGGTAGAACTAGGTGACCTTCCATATACCCTCCTACTCAGAAGTCAGCATGCAAGCAGAGCTTGCTGTCTCTCGATGCCTACAGGGAGGAAAATGTCTGTGGAGGACACTTTAACAAGGATGCAGCTCTCAGCTGCTCCCTCAAAGCTGGGTTCACTATGGCAGGCAGGAGGCAGAGAAACTCCTGTTCACCAAACCCACTGCACAGGTGGCTACTGCTGGTATCACATTCTCCTTTTTAAGTGTCGGTCTCTGTTCACAGACAGTTCGTTTTCAATATGGCTGATCTGGCCTTTCACCTCTCCACCACCTCATTTAATTTGTAAATTTTTAGTTCCGTATTTTCTCATTTTAACTTTTAAAAAATCTCCTTGCTTTTAAAAAAAATCAATATTACCCACATAGTTTTCAGATTTTTTTTTTTTTGTATGAAGAGCATTATATATCTGCACTTATTAAAGGGAATATAGCAAATGTTGATCATCTGTCAGGAGTTTTGCATGTGGCACCTTTATATGAATTATTTTCCCAATTTTTGCTTTATGTAATGGGTCACCATAAAACTGTAAGACTTGGCAAATCATATAGAAAAGGTTCAGGTTTCAATATTCTCTCCGAAGGCATGGTTGCTGGGCTTCAGGTGGCATCACACACTTCTAGCGCTTGCAGGATGAGAGTGTGCTGCACAGCTTCGGAGGCAAGTAGCTCCTCTCTTCTGTGGGAGGTTTGAGTTTTCAGATGTGCAGGGAAGGCAGTTTTACAAATTACCATGAAATAGAGGTTCCGTCCAATGTTCCTTATACAGCCTCCCCATTTAAAAAGAAATGAGATCTATGGAACACTGGGAATGAAATGTGGATTCTGTCAGAGCTCCTACAGAGCACAGTTGCCTTTAGTTTCATTTAAAGATGTAAAAATATTGTATAATACAATTTTGTCCCTACACAATTGTATTTGCCAAGCTTAGTGCATTATGATACCTTTATTTATTTGTTTTGGGCAGTATTAATATATATATAAACATACAGTTACTGTTTTATATATTCTTAGGTCATTCAAAGCCATGTATGCTGTAAATGTGCTAGTCTTTAGAATGACAAATAATAAATAACTGACAAGATATTAAATTTGGTCTTGACTGATTCATCCTATTAGGAGGACTAGTTCTATGTGACCAGCCTATGACTGGACCATTGTTATTGGGCATTGCATTGAGTGCTCAGGTGCTGAATGCATATGTTTGTAAACGTGGGACCATGGGAGACTTCGATTTTATATGCTTGTTTCTGCCTAATTTGAAGCAGAGGGGCAGCAGAGTTGAAGTTAAGAGCATGGACTTTGGGAGCACACAGACACAGGTCTCAATCTTGGTTCTGCCCCTCACTGCTGGTGACTCTGAGCAAGTTGCTTAACCTCTCCAAGCCTCCATTTCCTCGTGTGCAAAGCATGGATAACAGCGGTACCTTCCTTATAAGATACGTGCGATGTGCCTCGGAAGTAAGTGTTTGTAAATGGTAGCCATTGTTGTTACCTTCCCATCTGTGAACATGGATCACATCATCTCTGTGGGTTGCCCAGTCCTCGTCGTATGACTTGCCAAAATGCAGTTCCACTTGTATTAATATTGGCACTGTTCATCGTCACCACGACTGTCCCTTGCATCACTATTTTGCCTTCTAGGCATCCATGACCCATGATCTCCCTTGGAAAAATTCCCCTCACTGGAAATGTACAATTAAAGGATGATTGAACTGTTTAACTCTTGGAGTTTTTAGTATTGTCAAACTCCCAGAAATTTAAGCTACCACCTGTAACATGCCTTTTCCCTTTATTCTCATTGATGGGGCCAATGCACCTCAGTTCAATGTCCATTTCCTTGATTACTGTGAAGACTGAACATCTTTTATACTTTTATGATATTTCTATTTTTGCGACTTCATTGGAGTGTTGGTCTTTTTCATATAGATTGTTATTAATATACCCATGTCATATGTTGCACACTTTTGAACTTATCTGTCAGCTGTCCTTTGTTCTGTGGTAGGGGGTATACAATATTTCAAATGTTTATGTAGCCACGTACACCTGTCTTTCATTTTGATGCTTGTTCTGAAATTGAATCCTGGCTTCACAACAGAAGGTGGCACATTTGGGGCAGCCAAGCCCTTGTGGGCGTGGTGGTATGGCTGCGTGCGCATGATGAGGGGCTGAACTAAAGTGCACACTGGCACCTTGCTTGGTGCATGGGCTGTGCTCAGTTTATTATTATTAATAGTTTCTGCCTTCACACTCATGTCCCAGGATTATGTTTTCAGCATTTACCTATTCTTATTTCTAGGTTTTTTATGGTTTCAGTCCTACATTTAGATCAGTCCATCTGGAATCATCTTGGTGTAAGGCCTGTGTCATGCTGAGTTTGCTAAGGTCAGAGGGAATCCCTCAAGGCCAGGCATAATTTTGCTTCTCTTTAAAGTTAAGCCAAGGAGAAGACGTGTCAGGATGCCCAGACATCAGCCACCATGAGCTTCTTCCCCCCCTCTCTCCGCACATTTGGGCACTGTGCTTTGGTTTCCTGTTGAGCCTCTGCTTAGTAGATGACTTGGCACCATCTGGCTGCCTAGATCTAGGGGAGTTGTCTCAGGGAGGCTTTGCACTGGAGGAAGGTAAGAGGGGTTGGGGGTTGGAGCTTCTCGATTTGTGATACTTTAGAGAACAGAAATGATTAGCTGGTGGGGGGACATTACTTCATTGTAGTTGTTCTACTGGGTAACCTTCCTCTATTCTTTACTAACATCACACAGCAGGTTGGCACCATTTTTAAATAGAGGCTTCTCACAGTATCCTCAGCAGCATCGAGTGTTACTCATGTTGTGGTAATGAGCAATGGATCTCTCTGAGCAGGCAGTGTGACCTCTTTGGTTACTCTAAAGGGCTGCCAGCATTTCTCTTTTCTCAGGCCTGAGGGAGGAGAGCTATTCTGTGTGTAGGGGTGTTGGGAACACATGAACAGAAGGAACTGGCCTCACGTCCCATCGTGCTCCTGGGATGGCTCTTCCAAGACCAGCACTTCCTTCTGGCAGGTGGGCCCTCGCAGAACTCTGCATTTGGAGATAGACAAACTCTTTTTCTTGTCCCTTTTTCCCCAAAATGTCCTCCTATACAAGCCCCTCTTAAGAGCTGGTTTTCCATAAACCGTAGAGAGGGCACTGCTCCGCTGTGCACAGAACCCCAGCCCAGAAGTACAAGTTCCCTGTGGAACCCGCAGGGATGGCAGTGATGGTAGAACCAAGGGGGTCAAGGCAGGCTGGAGAGAAGTGAGTGGCAGGAAACCGCTCAGTCTGCCTGACCTGGCCCCAGGCTAACCATGAGGGCCTACATAGAGGGGCAGAGCTGGCTTATTGGGATCCCTGATGGTTTTACACTTTTTAAAGTACTCTTTTTCTCAGACTCTGATGAAGTAATTGAATGGTAAAGGAAGTAATTGAATTTACAGTGGATAAAATCCAGTATTTGAAATCAGGAAGAAAAGCAGAATAGCATCCCTTTCTGAGAGCTGTGTGCTGACCAAAAAGATCTTTCATTTCTGTGAGCACCAGCAGCTCAGTCTCTGGCAGAGACAGAGGTGGGTTGTAGAGATGGAAACTTATGTGTAGCAGATCTCTGCTCCCAGTAGGGGCCCTGGCTGCAGCTGACCTCCTGATGCCTTGCCAACACTAACCGTGAGTATCAGTACCAACTAGCACAGTGGACATCGGCCCCAGGACCAGTCTATGATTTGTGTGGGGGCTTCACCATGCTCTGCAGTGTAGTGGGATCCTGTGAGTTGACCTGCACAGGCACTCCCTCCCTTGCCAGGGACACCAGGGAAGCTTCTCCAGCCTGAGGCTGTGCCCTCGATAGAGTGCCCACCCCCTGCCATCCTGTGCCAACAGTAGGCAAACAGAGTAGCTTGGTCTTGTTTTTATTAGCTATTGCTCTCCAGGCTATGACAGGGCTTCCAGGGTATAGGCTCAGAACACCCATACTTTCTAGATCCCTGTCTTCTTCCTGCTATAACTTCTTCCTGCACCAGGCCACCACTGGCCTTGAAGGCCAGTCGAAGCAGGTCTTTCACACTCTCTTGTCCCACGTAACAGAAAAGGCTGAGAAGACAGGTTAGGAAACAAACTTCTGTCTCCATGGCTCCGAAGAGGATGCCTGTGTTAGATGGATATAGATATACACAGCACTTCACTGCCTCCTCCTCCTCAACACCTGGCCCTCCCTTGGGGTCTGTGGCCTGACACTATCCTGGTTCTCCTATGTCTCTGACCATCCCTCCTCACTCTCAGGTTTGCTTTCACCTACCACCTGCCACTAATGGTATGCTATTCTCCTGGGTTGTGTCCATAACTTTCTCAGTTAAGATGTTCTTCCTAAAAAATCTTAACATATTCCTGTGGAATAAATGGTCACTTACATGATAGTGACTCCTAAGCTTCTAGGTCCATCCCAGAGTCTCCCCCAGGGTCCAGATTACCTACACATCTAAGCACTGGGCCCCTCATTTTGCCTGTCTTGCAGGCATCTCAAACAGTGTGCTCATGCCTCTCCTCCTCCAAGCTGGCTGAGTCTCCCTCTTAACAGACAACTTTGGGCTCATTTTCTCCCTGACATCCCATCAGCCAGAGACCCGTATCTCTTGAGAACCATCCCATAATTTCAGTCCCTGCACCCACAGGCCTGGTCTTTGTCAGTTCCCTCGGGTCTACACCTCTCCTGAGCATCCTTACCCCTTCTCTAAGGCTGGTCTCAGGTACACCTTCCTCTATGGTGATTTCTCCCCACAAATGAAGTTGGCCCTTGCAAAAAAAGTTTCCCTCCTTCAGTGTTGACTATGACAATTCTATCATGCATATCCTGTCCACTGTGTCAGTCCCCTCTGTATAATTCCTGCTATGAAGGAGATAAAGTTTGTTAAATAAACAGATGAACGAATGGTGGTTTTGTAATGTTCAACTGAAATCCTTCTTATTTAGCACTGGACTACACTACTTTTCTCTATATAATCAGTTAGGCTAAACACATCACAAGGAGCCAAATTCAGAAGGTCAAAGGAGAAGACAGACCGCAGAGTGGTAAAGGCAAAGTGGTAAGTGCCCTTTACCATTTTAAGATAAAGGGGCAAGTGCGAGGGTCTCTGAAAAAAGGCTAAAATTAGAGGGGGTTCAGGCAGTGTTCTCTTGATCTGGATGGCCAGGTACAGGACAGATTACTTGGTTCTTAACATACAAATATCCTATTCACTTTTCAGTATACTGGTTATATTTAACAGTAAAAATTAAACGTTAAAACTCACCATTGTTGAAGAATCTCCAGAGGAAATTAAGGAAACAGTTATATGTACAGTAGCATCAAAAAGGAGGCAAAAGTCTTATATATTGAAAACTACAAGATTTTGCTGAAAAGAAATTAAGGACACCAATAAATGGAAAGATACCTTGTGTACATGGATGGAAATACCTAATATTGTTAAGATGACAGTACTACCAAAAGTGATCTACAGATTCAGTGTACCCCCATCAAATTCCCAACTGATTTTTTTCCAGAAATAGAAAAACCCATCCTAAGATTTACAGCAAATCTCAAGGAACCCCAAATAGCCAAAAGAATCTTGAAAAAGAACAAAGCTGGAGGTCCCATACTTCTGATTTCAAAGCTTATTACAGAGCTACAGTAATCAAAATAATGTGGCACTGGCATAAATACAGACAGAACTACAGAACAGACTAGGATGCCCAGAAATAAACCCCAGTGTATATAGTCAAATGGTTTTCCATAGGATGCAAAGACATTTGATGGGTAAAGAACATCTTTTTGATAAATGGTGTTGGGAAAACCAGCTATCCTTAGGCAAAAAAGTGAAGCTGGATCCTTACACCATAGACAAAAGTTAATTCAAAATAGATGAAAGACATAATCTAAAAGCTAAAACTGACTCCTAGAATATAAAAATGGGAAAAGCTTCACTGTAGTCAGCAGTGACTTGGGTATGATACCAAAAGCCCAGTCAACAACAACAACATGAAAAGGCAGCCTGCAGAGTGGGAGAAAATATTTGCAGATCATGTATTTGATAAGAGATTAACATCTAGAATATACAGGTAACTTCAACAACATCAAAAGAGCCAACAACCTATTTTTTAATACCCATCTATCACCTTAACCATTTTAAGGGACTGAAATTGATTTAACCCATTTGAATGATTTAACTCATTCAAAATGACTTGAGACATCTCTCCAAAGAGATAACACAGATAGCCAACGAGTACATGAAATTATGTTCAACATCACTAATCATTAGGAAGATGCAAAATAAAATCACAATGAGATACTTCACACCTATTAGGAGGGCCATTATTTAAAACAAACAGAAAACCAGAAAATAACAAGTATAGGCAAGAATGTGGAAAAACTGAAATCCTTGTGTGCTGTTACTATAGACTGTTAGGCTGCTCCGGAAAATTGTATTACTGATACTCAAAAATACAGAGTAACTATGTGATCCAGCAATTCCACTTGTGGGTATAAACCCAAAAGAACTGAAAGCAGTGTCTCAGAGATAACCTGTACATCCATGTTCACAGCAGCATTATTTACAGTTACCCAAAGGTACAAGCAACCCAAGTGTCGATTGACAGATTAGCAGATAAATGAAATGTGTTTTATGTGTACAATTGGATATTATTTGGCCTTAAAAAGGAAGGAAACTTTGATGCATACTACAACATGGATGAACCTTGAGGACATATGCTAAATGAAATATACACTTATGGTAATAAAGTTCACAGAGACATAAAGTAGAATGGTGACTGTCAGGGTAGAGAGGTAGAAGGGTTCTGGGGGGTAAAGGGGAGTTCTGGAGATTGGTTGCATAATTATGAATGCATGCAACACTTTTGAACTGCACACTAAAAATGGTTAAGAGTAAATTTTCTATGTACTTTACCACAATTAAAATTTTTTAAATATTGCAAATAGTCATGAAAAATTATTTTTAAAATGAATCACAGACTTACATGTAAGAGGTAAAACTATAAAACTTTTCGATGAAAATAAAATAAAGCTGAGATTAGGCAGTAGTTTCTTAGATGTAGCAAAAGATAAAAATAAATTGTAATTAGCCAGAATTAGAAATTACTTCAAAGGATACCATCAAGAAAGTGAAAAGACAAACCCCAAATTGGGAGAATTTGTGAATCACTTATCTTTAGTTGACTTGTATCTACAACATATGAAGAACTGTTACAACAGTAAAAACCGAACTGGAAACAACTAAGGACTGGAATAGACATTTCGCCAAGGACATACAAATGGCCAGTAAGCACATGAAAACATGCTCAAACATCATTAGCCATGGCAGTAATCAAACAGGTGAACAATAACTGCTGGTGATGTGGAGAAATTGGAACCCTCAAAGAGTGTTGGTAGAAATGTAAAATGGTACAGCTATAGTGGCAAATTTTGGCAGTTCATCAAAATGTTCAAGTTGGTATGGGAACAGTGGCCCACACCTGTAATCCCAGCACTTTGGGAGGCCGAGGTGGGAGGATCACCTGAGCCCAGGAGTTTGAGACCAGGCTGGGCAACATGGGGACAAAACAATTAGCCGGATATGGTGGGATACAACTGTGGTCCCAGCTACTCAGGAGGCTGAGTTAGGAGGAGCCTGGGAGGTGAGGCTCTAGAGAGCTGTGATCATGCTACTGCATTCTGGGCGACGGCAGAGACCTGGTCTCATAAAAAAGAAAAAAAAAGTTGGAATTATATGACCCTGTAATTCCACTCTTCGGGAAACATGTCCACGCAAAATTTGTTCACCATCGTTTATAGCATTAGTTATAATAGCCCAGAAGTGGAAACACAGCAGTCTGCCAACCGATGAGTGGTACATCTGTACTACGGAGTATTATTCACAAATAAAAGGTAATGAAGCACAGATAAATTCTCTATGTGGATTAGCCTTGAAAACATGGTAAGTGAAAGAAGCCAGTCACAAAAGGCTATGTATTATATAAAAAGTATATTAGTGGCATTTAGAGGCTGAAGGGGAGGAGAAGTGACTGCTATTGGGTACGGTTTGCTCTCTGGAGTGATGCAGATGTTCTGGAATTAGTGGTAATGGTTGCATAACTCTGTAGATGTAATAAAAACCACTGAATTGGTAAGTTTCAGGGTGAATTTTATGGTACGTGTGTTTCTCTAAGTAAAGCTCAATAAAGCAGTTACTAAACAACAAAGATGACAGGGCTTTATAATATATATTTTAGAGTTTCTTATTTAATTTTATTAATAAAAAGTTATATCATTTTATTAATATGTATACAGTGGGAAAATCCATTATTGTCCCTGTCCCAGTGAAAAGAAGTACACACAACAGACCTTTGTGATATTCTGCAACAATGAGCCATGCTGGTGTGGAATTCTCACTTTTTAGTAAAACCTTTAAAAACTCAAGTGAGCTGTACAACACCCTGATTGCTTTAACTTCAGTGAACCCTGGAGGTATAAAGAAGCTAGGGTTCTTTGTGATTCTTCAGTGCAAAAAAGTTGGAAATTTGGATTCCTGTTTGACTCTGTATTAAGTGATCAGAATAAAATCACTGTAAGGCTAATCTTGAACCGCTTCATGGTTTTCATTCTTGCTTTCTATAGTGGCTATCTGTTGTTTCCACTTGCTCTAAACCCCTTTCCTTTTGGGTTTGGCCCACTAATCCATGTGATTCTGACAGGAGTTAACAATGACAGCGCACGTAGCCCAGGCCTTGCCAAGATCACAGGCCCACATCCCCCTTTCCACAGGGACTGGTCCAACGCAAGGGCAGGTGACCCTGCAAGACCAGAGCCCCTCTATAGGATTTCATTTGTGGACCTGGGAAAAGGAAGTTCTCTGTCTCCCTTTTGAATCATGGATTATAAAGATGTGGACTTGTAGCCGACACTGGCCCATTATGTAGAGAGCACCAGCCTGAAAATGAATCCAGGAAACAAAAACAGTCCGAAGATGATGGTAAAGAGCCTGGGCAACACAATCTGAGGCCTAGCGTCAGCTACGCCTGCTAAGTGCTGAGGTTATTACTTCAGTAAATCAGAGCACAAATGAAGTATTTCTTCTCTAAGGAATCAGACAAACACGATTTATTTCAGAACAAGACAGGAAAGACTGAACTAAAGAAAAAGTTTTATCCTAAACTTCCCAATAGACATCTTCGGGACAGGCTCCATGTTATCAACTGTGTCAGTCACATCAATTGCCAGTGCAAATTGTGTAATTTGAAGAGTCAAGTTTGCAAATAACAATCTTTCCATTCTCTGTGCTTTAGAACAATTCTCAAAACACATTTATTATGCTCTTAAGTCATAACTGTTCAATTAGGTTTTTCTTCACTGTGCCATGGAGGGGAAAACGAGTCTAACCAAACAGATGTAGTAAAAAGTATGGTTCCTGTTTTGGCTTCTTTTGTGTTAATGACCAGAGAAAATCCTTTGTTGTTTTTCATCTTGGCTTCAACATAATGTATCAATATCCTTTTCTTCCTCTGAATCTTGCCCTGGTATCCAGCTGAAAATAAATGTACAATTAAGTCAAATTTGGTACAATATAATTAAACACCCCTTACTTTGGTAAGGGGTGTCACCACATGAGAGAAATAAACCAGTTATCAGCAAAATCAAAAAGGCAATGACATCAGAACTATCAAGAAAAACCACAGTAATAAAGATGGCATTAAAAATAACAGTTCCACTTAAAGGCGATCAATAAAGATTTTCTTCACAAGTAGAATCCAAATTACGTTTAACTTTTTATTTGGACTATATTCAATATCCGTGCTTTTTCTAGAAAACTTGCTAAGTTTAGGTTAATATTCAAATATATTTGAAATCTTTAAATTGTAACTGATGAGCCCTGAAAAATGTTAAGTAACACATTATTTTGGGATTAAGAATCCTTCAAGTGAGTTACGAGCTCACAAGCTGGCAGCATGTTCTTTGAAGCCTCACGATGCAGCCATTTCTCAAGGGTGGTAGGTGGAGTGGAGGGTTCTGAAGTCAGTTTGTAAGGCAAACTTATATAGTCAATGTCACTCCCTGGAAATTCTATATTTCCTGGTCAGGAACCAGGCAGCAGAGCAGGAGGTGAGCAGCAGAAGAGTGTTAGGGGCTGAGCTCCGCCTCCTGTCAGGTCAAGGGCATGACATTCAGATCAGCTGCATTAGAGTCTCATAGGAGCGTGACTCCTACTGTGAACGGTACATGCAAGATAATGTAGGTTGTATGCTCCTTATAAGAATCTAATGCCTGATGATCTGAAGTGGAACAATTTCATCACAAAAGCATCCCCCACCCCCTTCCCCGTCCTAGGACAAATCGTCTTCTTTCATGGAACCCACCCCTAGTGCTAAAACGGTTGGGGACCACTGTTGTATAGGAAGGGATTATTTTGGAAACAGACCCTGCCAATTAGTCCAACAAAGGCAGTGTGGACAGATAGCCGTTTATTGATGGATCACTAAGTGAAGCAGCTAAAGCCATACATTTTAAAAAATAATTTTTAAATAATCAGGATGGTGAGCTGCTCACACTATGAGAGAACAGCAGATTCAAACTTCCCATCTCAGCTTCAATTAGATATACACTCACTGTCTGTAATAGCATGCAAAGTTACTTACACAATTTGAACTGTTATGTTTCTGTTTTTTTGCCGAGCATGTATAACAAGTTACGTTAAAAGTGATATGATGCTGTTCATTTTGGAGGACTAACAGTAAAACACAGTCTTAAAGATTATAAAAATTTCCCTAAACTGGCTGGGCGTAATGGCTCACACCTGTAATCCCAGCACTCTGGGAGGTTGAGGTGAGCAGATCAGGAGTTTGAGACCAACGTGGTCAACACTGCCAAACCCCATCTCTACTAAAAACACAAAAATTAGGCTGGGCGTGGTGGCTCAAGCCTGTAATCCCAGCACTTTGGGAGGCCGAGGTGGGTGGATCACAAGGTCAAGAGATCGAGACCATCCTGGTCAACATGGTGAAACCCCGTCTCTACTGAAAATACAAAAAATTAGCTGGGCATGGTGGTGCGTGCCTGTAATCCCAGCTACTCAGGAGGCTGAGGCAGGAGAATTGCCTGAACCCAGGAGGCGGAGGTTGCGGTGAGCCGAGATGGCGTCACTGCACTCCAGCCTGGGTAACAAGAGCGAAACTCCATCTCAAAAAAAAAAAATAGAAAAGAAAAAAAATATAAAAATTAGCTGGACATGGGGGTGCATGCCTGTAGTCCCACCTACTTGGCTGAGGCACAATAATCACTGGAACCCAGGAGGTGGAGGTTGCAGTGAGCCCAAAAAAAAGGGGGGGGCCCTAAGGTGCTCTTTTCAGTGTCAAAGTATATGTGAAACTCTGCCTTGTACTGATTATGTAAAAATGGTAAGAACATTTTATTTTATTTTATTTTTGAGATGGAGTCTCACTCTGTTGCCCAAGATGGATTGCAGTGGCGTGATCTTGGCTCACTGCAACCTCCGCCTCCCAGGTGCAAGCAATTCTCCTGCCTCAGCCTCCCGAGTAGTTGGGATTACAGGTGTGCTACCACATCCAGCTAATTTTTGTATTTTTAGTAGAGATGGTGTTTCACCATCTTGGCCAAGCTGGTCTTGAATTCCTGACCTCGTTCGTGATCCACCTGCCTCGGCCTCCCAAAGTGCTGAGATTACAGGCATGAGCCGCTGTTCCTGGCCCAAGAACATTTTACTTTTTTATGCAAGATTGTTAAAAATTTCTGCAGCAGGTAGATAAATTGTAAAAATAAAAATAATCTGACTTCTTTGTTCTTTGGAGATCAAAGACCGACCTTCAGGTAGAGAATTTCAGAGTTCATTGTACATGCTTTGAAATTCTTGACAAAGTTAAAGGCTTGCATTTTAAATGGGTAACAAATCTTTGTGAGAGAAGACAAGAAAATCATTCTCTATTCACATTGAATGACAGGAAAAGATGTCACTTGAGAAAGGAAGAAGAGCATGGCCCAATTTAATGTAACCGTGCAGCCTCCCTGGATTTGATTAGCTGGCAAAAGTGCTCAGGTTCTTTCTTTACAACCACTTGCAGTAACAAAAGTAACGAAAGGTAAGGGATTTGCAGTGTAGTTCCTAAGCAAGCAAAAGCACGCTCCAGGCCAAGCATAGTGGGCGGTGGCTCACTCCTGTAATCCCAGCACTTGGGGAAGCTGAGGCAGGCAGATCACCTGAGGTCAGGAGTTCAAGAGCAGCCTGGCCAACATGGTGAAATCCTGTCTCTACTAAAAAATACAAAAATTAGCTGGGTGTAGTGGCAGGTGCCTGTAATCCCAGCTACTCAGGAAGCTGAGGCAAGAGAATCTCTTGAATTGGGAGGCTGCAGTGAGCCATGATCGGGTCACTGCACTCCAGCCTGGGTGACGAAACAAGATTCCATCTCAAAAAGAAAGTATCCTCAAGTCCAAGTGCTTTCTTCCTTTAATGGGATGCTCATATTTCTGGTTTTATGCTTTTCTCTTAAGAAAAGGGTCTCAGTTTTCATTCCAAAGATCTCTGTAGAGCTTCCAAATCAAAGAATGTTGGAATGAACCCCAGAGATTTGTAATCCCCTTTTAGGCCCTATTTCTACAATCCATCCCTCCAAAATTCAAACACAGATACTGACATTTTTCTCTCAGTCACATAAAGCACAAGTATATACACCTTAGAGCTCCACATTACAGGTCTGTGTACAATTGCCAACTGATCTCAACTTGAGTGGCCAACATCAACTTGTACCCATCTATACCTGCTGAGACTTCATTCTCACACTTTCAGAAACGCATGAAGTTCAGGAGCTGTGGTTAGCATGGTGACAGAATAACATAACAATGAACTCTGGGTTTTTATGAATACTACCTACCATTAACTCATTGGATAAGAATACTATCCACATCCTTTTTTCCAAACCATATCACTGCAACTTATCTGTAACTATTAAGTCATTCACATTTTTTAATCTCCATATAGCTAATTTTTAGCATAAGCTTTAAAAAATCTTTAACCACTTACCGTTGATCTTTTACACTCAAAAAATGAGTATTTCAAAGCTTTGCAGTATCCTTCCTTCAGACACTCCCGAGGGGATTTTCCTTCCTATGATAGACACATAAAACAATATAAACACCTTGGAAATTTTCTCACAAAGTACAAAATAATTGTCCTTCTGAAAATAGTTCTTTTTTAAAGTGTTAAAAGAGGAAAATAGAAAGTTATATAAGAAACAGTTCTTAATTCATTTGGGCTGTTGGTGCCTAAAGAAAGAAAAAAAAATGAAGTAACTTTTGGGAACTTGAAGGGCACTGTGGAATTCTTGAAAACACTGGTTTCTATAGGATACTTTTACTTAAAATGTTTATGTAAAAATCTAGAAAGGGATATCTTCATTTCCTTATGGGTGAAATGTGTGAACTATGTACTCTAACATCAGAACATTTTTAGTGTTGGTAGGAGACACTTTACATAGATATTAACGAGGCAGGCTGGAATACTCCCTCAATAGAAATGTGTGGCCCATTCATGCACCAGGAAAAATGTAACTCAATGCTCACCGGCTCTGCATAATCAGCTGTTTCCCTCAAGCAGATTTTGACTCTAAGACCCCCTCACTGCAACCACTCCCCAGAACCTTTATGTTGCAAGTGCCAGGCACACTCCACTAGTTTTTACTGTGAAAAGCTACAGGGCACTATGTCTGTGGTATTCCTGTTCCCCAGGAATCTTGGCCACCTTCCAGTCTGTATGTCTGACCAGGTCCTAGATATCAAATGTCATCCACATCAGTGACTCTCAAAAGTGGATCAGAGTAGCAAGCTTCCTTCCTCTCCAAACTCTGCAATTCTGCTGGTGGAATGTGTTGCCCACATGAAGCATGCGGAGGCAGACAAAAGACTGATCATACAAAAGGTTGTAACTATCCTTCATAAGCTGATACCTCTTCAAACTGTATGTAAGATGCTACCTTTTTCAAAAGCTTTCAACCTGTATTGACAGCTGCCTGGGGTAAAGATCCATTAGATACACTAAAGCTAAGCGGCAGTCATTCATCATCCACTGTCCCCAAATAACAGACTGCTAGTTGTTTGCTCTTCCTTTTTCTCCAGCATATGGCTGGGTGAGATTTCCTAGACACCCTGGCATCTAGTTGTGGTCGTGTGACTAAGTTCTAGCCACTGGAATGTGTGGGAAACAGGTGTAGAACTTCTGGGTTGGTCCTTAAAGAGGCTTGCCCCTCTTCCTCACTTTACTCCGTAAGGTTGCCGGACCTGATGATGTGGAAGCAAAGCAGTCTTGAACCATGAATATGAGAGCAACACCCTATTTCCTATATTTTCCTATTTCACAGCACAGAGTCACAAGATCAACAGGGTCTGTATCCATGGAAGACTGAGAGAAATGACCAGGCCCTGCTTATAGGCACAAAAACAAAAGAAAGTTCTCTATCTTGTTTAAGCCACTATTATCCTGGGTCTCTGTAACACGTACTTGAATTTATGTTCTAACTAATACACTCCCAAGCTTTTTTGCTTGCTGAGGTCAAGATCAGTCAGTACTCTCAAACATGGCTGTGCCCAAGAACCAACCTAGGAAAGAAACTTCTAATTTATTGGGGATAGGGTAAGGGCAGCAGTGGAATCTGTACTTTTAAAAAGCCACACCGCTGGCCGAGCACGGTGGCTCACACCTGTAATCCCAGCACTTTGGGAGGCCGAGGCGGGTGGATCACGAGGTCAAGAGATCGAGACCATCCTGGTCAACATGTTGAAACCCCATCTCTACTAAAAATACAAAAACTTAGCTGGGCATGGTGGCGCGTTCCTGTAATCCCAGCTACTCGGGAGGCTGAGGCAGGAGAATTGCCTGATCCCAGGAGGCGGAGGTTGCGGTGAGCCGAGATGGCGCCATTGCACTCCAGCCTGGGTAACAAGAGCGAAACTCCATCTCAAAAAAAAAAAAAAAGAAAAAAAGCCACACCACTTCCAGGTGATTCTGATGAAGAGCCAGCAGGTCTGGAGGCTGTTAATGGAGACAGAGAAGATATCCTGGGACAAATGAAGTTCCTCCTGCAGAGTTTCATTGTCCTGATCATCCAGGAGTCATTAAATCCTAATAAGTCTCTCTAAGAGATGCCTTTTGCATCTGCTTTTTCCCTGCTTTCCTCCAACCCCATTGGAATTTACATCCTTACCATTACCCTGAGTTCCTCTGAGACCCTGTAACTCCTTGACAATCTCCCAAAGCAGCACCTAGAACTAAATACACGTTTATGCTGAATTCCTCCCTAGAGTGAGATGCTGCAGGTTTCAGGTGGGTTAAATACTGGCCAGAAGAGACTGTAGCACCAACCTGACATAAGATCAGATTAACCTTTTTCTTCAAGAACTTAAGAAATCTAAAATCTCCATCATAAATACGATTGCCATACAGAGCAAACACAGACCTCAGCAGAGCTTTCCCTGGTCTTCAGAGTCTCCAGTGAGTAGTAGTGGGCGGTAGCTGCCAGTGACACCATCCAAGAAAGTGGAGATTGTTCTGGACCTGAACACCTCCTCACTGTTGCCCTTTTACACTCCAGCTGAAGTAACCATTCAGAATGAATTTAACACAAACTGTAAACGAACATCCAGCTAAATAACTGTTTATAAGCATCAGGTTTTCTGGCTGACCAAACTGAGCATTGGTAAGGCCACATATTCAATGGCAGGGAAAGCAAAGTCTGTACCAGCTGTCCCAATCATCATCTCTGCCTAAAGCATGCTAACCTTCCAAAGCCTGGCTTTCTACACTGGAGAGATCATGTTCCATTCATCAGTATTTGTTCCCTGAATTGGAGCCTGCCACTCCATACATGTTTGCTGTATCAACCACTGCAGAAAGCCAGCTTGGAATTCTCTGTGCTGTTGCTACTGCCCTCAGCTTGCAGTTTCTTTCCTCAGTCCTACTCAGCGTTACTTTCTTCCTTTGATCACTCATCAACATGGCCTGAACGTCTGGATAAAATCCAATCTCCTCACTCTGACACACATGTAGGCCTTCACACCTGGCTGCAACCTTCCCCTCAAGCCTTCTGTTGCACTATCATATGGACACTAGCTCCTCTGGGCCCTCCCATATCTCTCTGCCTCTGCACTTGCTGTTCTTTCAGATTTTCCCCACAACCACAATTCCCGCTCGGTTACTTGATAAACTACTACCCAACCTTTAAACTCAGCTCAAATGTCACCTCAGAAGATTATTCCAAATTCTGAAGCAAAATCAGATGCTCTCCATGGGCTAAGGCATTTTTTTTCCCCTCAAGATCTAGTCATTAAACGCATGTTTAATAAATGCTTAGTCTTACGGCAGGAATTTAGACTCTTAGATGTCTACTTCTCCCATGACACCAAGCTCACATGGGTAGTGACTGTTACTGATACATCTTTGTTATCACCAGTGTCAGGCACCAAGCCTGCCACTTAAGAGGCATTTACCAGGAGCGGGCTGAACAGCAGCACCAGTGAATGAGGGGCAGAGGGAACACAGCCCTGGACAGGGGAGCCTGAAAACAATGGTACCTCTGTTTCCTCATTTACATAAGGAAGTTGGGCGAGATAATCCCTTAAATTTATAATAACTCGTTTTACTAGACACTGGGAGGCAAGAATGGCTAACTGCTAAGATCGGTGAATCAAACATAAATTGTGACTCGGAAGAAATACTAATAGAGCCTTATAGTGGATGTCCATTTGGGGGTAATCCTTTCTCTGAAATAACAGCAACTTTATGAAACTACATCCCCCAATGCAAACATAATTGCACACAACTGAATGCCCTCCGACCTCTGCAATTGGAAGAGGCACCTGTGCTTTACTTGGGCTCAAAAGCAGAACCCAGGTTCACTCTGAACCTCACTACATGCCTCTGCATTCAGATTGGGTGCTGAGGAGACCTGTGACTGTAGCCGGGAAGTGAAGGAAGAGCGTGGGGGAAGCAAGATACGAAATCGTGCAAATACAGAGTTGCTTTATTTTTACAACTTAACATCCAAAATGCAAAGAATTGTAACTCAGAAACAAATTCGCATCAACACAAGGCAAATTTAGCATACATTCAGTCACAACTGAACAGACAAGAGACACTACTGGCCAGGGCAGTGTACCGGGTTTACGCAACTCTCTGGAATCATTCATTCTACAGATTCTCATTTCCGGGCAGGCAAGAAACCTGGCTTATTCTCCTTTTTCGTCTTCAGAACATAGCAGAACGCTAGCATTCAATAAACGCCTCGTGAACGGAAATAGGTTAATCTTCACAAAAACCCGACGAGGTGGGTATCGTTATTTCCGATTTAACCCCATAGAGAACTGGGGCTCCGATAGCTCAATGGATCTGCGCATGTTCAGTGAGCCCGAGCTGTGACTTAGGCCCGGGTCGGTTAACTCGAACCGCCGCCGCGGGCATCCCGCAGCCCTCCGCCGAGCCGGACCTCCCCGGGGCAGGCGTCTTCACCACCCGGAACACCCCGCTGCGCTACCTGGATCACACAATCCGACTGCAGCAGACACAAGCCCAGGTCCTCCCTCAAGCCCGAGCACGCGCCGCCCTCCGGCTTGTCCTCGTAATACTGGGGCATTACGGCGCTTCCCGTCAGCTGTGGACTCTACTTTCTTTCACTGCAACAGCTGCGACCTCTCCGGCAGCGAATAGAACCCGTAGTAGGGGACCGGAAGTCAGTTGCAATAACTTCCGGCGGGCCGCGGACGACGGGGGCAGCGGTGGATGAGCGACGGAAGTGGGTGCGTGTGAAGCGGCGCGCCGCTAGCGCCGGCTACGTTGCGGAAAGGGAAGCGGGCCCGGCGGCTGCTGGGCTCGGCTGGTGGGAGGAGGTGGTGGGCTGGTTCGGACGCGGGTCGAGGCTGCAGCAGGGCTCCAGGTGAGGCCTGAGGACCGCTCTTCCCACCCTCGGCCCGGGCTCGCGCTGGGGGCCATTTAGTTCTGGCAGCTTTAGGCCTGGCGTCGCTGCCGCCTGGCAGTGACCATGTCAGCTTCCGGCCGCGGTGGAGTTGCGGTTAAAATTAAGGACGCCCAGTTAGGTACATTTGCATAAATAAAGAGCATTTAGTATAAGCATATCCGAAATGTTGCGTGAGATGTAGGTATACTGAAACCTTATTCATAGCCTGTCTGAAATCCACATAGAGCTGGGCATTCTTTGTTTTTATTTGCTAAATCTGGCAGCCGTACCCGCGGTCGCGGGCCGGAAGGGAGCAGCTGGGCTTGGCCAGGCGCTGCCAGCGGCCCGGGGGCCTGCGAAGTGGAGGGGAAACAGGCAGCCGGGCACTTGCCGGCGTTCCTCGGAGCTGGGACCGGTTGGACTGGACTCCAACGCTGCCGCTCCCTCTGCTGAACTATTCCGGATTTAAAACACTAGGGATAGGAGTTCTGCTTGGTTTTTAATCTTGCTTTAGTGACCGAGGAGCTTCTGGCCGTGCGCTGATGGATTTGTGTGAACAGGCTATTTATTTTACCTTTTCGGTAACGGTGTTCTAACCGGCTGAAACATTGTTTTCTTACGCATTTTCTTAAAAGCACGGAATTTCGAGTCAGATTTCTAATTTTAGCTCTATCACTATCCTCGGAGTCATGAGGCAGTCACTTCATCCCCGTCTCTGTAATGGTAGCTGCCCGTGGATAAGTGTTATTAGGTGATTCAGAAGGGTGGGCTCTTGCCCTTGCCTGAGGTGCAGTCTGCAGTTGCCAAGCCCTAAGACCCGCTTCAGAACCAACTGCATTTGCTTTTGACTCCTGGCCTTTCTCTAGGGTTGGGAAGAACATGAAAAGTGACCTCCCTCCCAAGAGGGGTGCCGGTAGTCAAAAGTTTCTTCAGAATACGTGTAAAAGAAATGTTTTTCTTCCATCTAGGAAGATGTTACCGAGTACTTCATTGAATTCCTCGGTGCAGGGGAATGGAGTCCTAAGTTCCAGGGATGCAGCAAGACACACAGCCGGAGCAAAACGCTACAAATATCTGAGAAGACTTTTCCGCTTTCGGCAGATGGACTTTGAGTTTGCTGCCTGGCAGATGCTCTACCTGTTCACGTCCCCGCAGAGAGTTTACAGAAACTTTCATTACCGAAAACAGACGAAGGACCAGTGGGCCAGAGATGACCCTGCTTTCTTGGTACTGTTAAGTATCTGGCTCTGTGGTAAGTGGTAGTTTATTTGCGATAGACTTGAACGCTGAGCGTTTCTGATTAGACTTTTCATTTATTATAAATGTGTTGTGGGTCAGAATTTGGAAATATTGGAAGCTACTTCTCCTTTTTACTGAGGCCTCAAAAGTCTCGCAGGAAAGAAAGTCTTAGTCTTCTTGGTTCTACAGATGCCAGAGTAAATTGTTGCCCTAGAACACTGAACAGCAGGGGACAAGATTCACTCCATGTCTTTATAACTACTGTGAATCGGTACCCAAATGCCAGCTGACTGTGAAAATGAATAGGAAACTGGAAGTTGCATTTCTGTCAGGCAGATCCAGAGTGAGAGTTGTAAAGTTATTGATGTGAATTTGAGAAACTGAAGTTCTCCAGTTCCATAACGCAAGGGTCTCATTTACCTGTAGGGTGTTGAAGTGTGTAGGGTATTGAAATTTATAGGCTGTTTTGCACCTTTAACTGGACTTAAACTATGTTAGTGCCTGCTCTAGACTGCCATTCTAAATACTGAGGCCACCTTGGTGAATCAGCCTGGCAAGGGCCCTTCTCAGGAAACTTCAGCTCCCTCAGTAGCCATGCTGTGTTCCAAGGTGGTGTTCACACATTTTGGGAGTTTTGTTTACAGACTTGTCTCTCCCACTAGCCTGGGCATCTAGGGGGCAGGGGATGTGTTCTGTATTTCCGGAATCTAGCGGAGTACCTAAATGAGTCTTGTGAATCTTTCTTTCAGTGTCCACTATAGGATTTGGCTTTGTGCTGGACATGGGATTCTTTGAGACAATAAAACTTCTCCTTTGGGTTGTATTCATAGATTGTGTAGGTGTTGGTCTTCTGATAGCAACTTTAATGTGGTAAGTACCATAACTCTGGTTTTTCAGATACTGCTGTAGCATCTCCGTTTGTTTGCTTCAGAGGTACAATAGCAAGAGATGGAAATTGAAACCAAGATAGAGTCCTGAATGATCAATTTTGACTTCCAAGATTATTACAGTTTGCCCTCGTGTATTGCCACCCATATCAGAAAATACTCTAAAGGATGGTTTATATTGTCAAAGTGTAACAAATAATTGAAATAATGATTATATTTTGAACCCAAAATATCTGAGACAGGTCCCAATTTAGAAAGTTTATTTTGCCAAGGTTAAGGACATGCCTGTGCCACAGCCTCAGGAGGTCCTGATGACATGTGCCCAAGGTGGTTGGGGTGCAGCTTGCTTTTATACATTTTAGGGAGACATGAGACATCAGTCAATATGTATAAGAAGTACACTGTTTCCGTCTAGAAAGCAGGGAAAGGCAGGTTATAGTTAGATAAAATGCTTGTATTCTTTTGAGTCTTTGTTCAGCCTTTCACTCAATACACAATTTACTTGTGAGAGGCAGGTACAGGAATAGTCATTTATGCCTTAGTCTGGCTCAGTGAGTGAGTCTGCATTTTTACATAAACAATAAAGCAATCAGATAAACACTTGTCTCAGGTGAACAGAAATACTTTATGTCCCACAGCTGTAAAGATAAGCTATCTTATTTAGGATTAAAATAGGCAAGTTTGCCTGACACGGTTAGCAACTTGACTTTTATCTTTGGCATAGTGATTTGGGGGTCCCAAGAATTATTTTCTTCATACTAACAAAATCCCTGGTTTTGCAAAAATATTACAGATTTAGCCAGTTTTGCTTAAGTTGTCTGGATGATAGCATGGTTTTCTGCATTTGTCAGTAGAGACCACTCCTAGACATTCATTGCATTTAAATCCATTTAGATCTAAGGGGTATTCTGTGGCATCTTACTTTGAATCTTGGCATTAAATGAAGTATACTTGAAAAATAAGGATTGTTTTTAAACTTCTCAGGCCTTCCTGCTGAGAATAAAACCCTCTCCCTCCCCACTCTCTCTCTCACACACACACACACACACACACACACACACACACACGTCTTATCAAAAGGGTTCTCAGTTTGCCTTTGGTTGACTTCATAACAGCAGTGTACTTGTGGATAAATCTGGTGTTTGATAAAGTTCTCCTGTGTTATTGTCATACTGGTTGAAGGGCATAGGATGTGGCCAGCAATCTTAAGTAGAGAACCAGTGGTTGAGCAGGTCACTGTAGAGAACATTTTAGTTGCAGAGAGAAACTGGGTTCAAATGCCAAATTAGTTATCTGTGTAACCCTTAGTCCCAGTCTCTTTTGTAAAATCAAGTTAATTATCTATTTTGTCCAACTTTTGAGAATTATGGTATGAAGAGTACCTGAACACAGTTAAGTGTTCAGTATTTGGTAGTTACTACTAGTATTTTAAGCAAAACTCTGCAACTATGACTTATGATACCAGCCTTTAACTTTTTTTTTAAACTGTACTTTAAGTTTCTGGGGTACATGTGCAGAATTTGCAGGTTTGTTACATAGATATACATGTGCCATAGTGGTTTGCTGCATCCATCACCCCGTCATCTATTAGGTATTTCTCCTAATGCTATCCCTCCCCTAGCCCCCCACCCACCGACAGGCCCCCTGTGTGTGATGTTCCCCTCCCTGTGTTCATGTGTTCTCTTTGTTCAACTCCCACTTGTGAGTGAGAACATATGGTGGTTAGTTTTCTGTTGCTGTGTTAGTTTGCTGAGAATGATGGTTTCCAGCTTCATCAATGACCCTGCAAAGGACATGACAACTTATCCATTTTTATGACTGCATAGTATTCCATGGTGTATATGTGCCACATTTTCTTTATGTAGTCTGTCATTGATGGCCATTTGGGTTGGTTTCAAGTCTTTGCTATTGTGAACAGTGTCGCAGTAAACATATGTATGCATGTGTCTTTATAATAAATGATTTATACTCCTTTGAATATATACCCAGTAATAGGATTGTTGGGTCAAATGGTATTTCTAGTTCTAGATCCTTGAGGAATCACCACTGTCTTTTACAATGGTTGAACTAATTTATACTCCCATTAACAGTGTAAAAGGGTTCCTATTTCTCTGCATCATCTCCAGCATCTGTTGTCTCCTGACTTTTTAATCATTGCCATTCTAACTGGCATGAGATGGTGGTATCTCATTGTGGTTTTGATTTGCATTTCTCTAAAGAACAATCATGATGAGCTTTTTTTCATGTTTGTTTGCTGCATAAATGTCTCCTTTTGAGAAGTGTCTGTTCATATGATTTGCCCACATTTTGATGGTTTTTTTTTTTAAATTGTAAATTTGTTTAAGTTCTTTGTGAATTCTGGATGTTAGCCCTTTGTCGGATGGAGAGAGTACAAAAATTTTTTCCCATTCTGTAGGTTGACCGTTTACTCTAATGATAGTTTCTTTTGCTGTGCAGAAGCTCTGGAGTTTAGTTAGATCACATTTGCCAATTTTGGCTTTTGTGGCCAATGGTTTTGGTGTTTTAGTCATGAAGTCTTTGCCCATGCCTGCGTCCTGAATGGTATTGCCTAGGTTTTTACCTGGGGTCTTTATGGTTTTAGGTCTTATGTTTAAGTCTTTAATGCATCTTATTTTTGTATAAGGCGTAAAGAAGGGGTCCAGTTTCAGCTTTCTGCATATGACTAGCCAGTTTTCCCAACACCATTTATTAAATAGGGACTCCTTTCCCTATTGCTTGTTTTTGTCAAAGATCAGATGGTTGTAGATGTGTGGCATTATTTCCGAGGCCTCTGTTCTGTTCCATTGGTCTATATATCTGTTTTGGTACCAGTACCATGTTGTTTTGATTACTGTAGTTTTGTAGTATAGTTGGATGTCAGGTAGCCTGATGCCTCCAGCTTTGTTCTTTTTGCTTAGGGTTGTCTTGGCTATGTGGGCTCTGTTTTGATTCCATATGAAATTTAAAGTAGTTTTTTCCAATTCTGTGAAGAGAGTCATAGAAAGCTTGATGGGATAGCATTGAATCTATAAATTACTTTGGGCAATATGGCCATTTTCACGATATTGATTCTTCCTAACCATGAGCATGGAATGTTTTTCCATTTGTTTGTGTTCTCTCACTTTCTTGAGCAGTGGTTTGTATTTCTCCTTGAAGAGGTCCTTCATATCCCTTGTTAGTTGTATTCCTAGGTATTTTATTCTCTTTGTAGCAGTTGTGAATTGGAGTTCAGTCATGATTTGGCTGTTTTTCTGTTATTTGTGTATAGGAATGCTTGTGATTTTTGCACATTGATTTTGTATCCTGAGACTTTCTGAAGTTGCTTATCAGCTTAAGGAGGTTTTGGGCTTTTAAATATACAGTCATGGGGTCTTTTAAATATACAGTCATGTACTCTACAAATGGAGACAATTTGACTTCTTTTTTTCCTAATTGGATACCCTTTATTTATTTCTCATGCCTGATTGCCCTGGCCAGAACTTCAATACTGTGTTGAATAGGAGTGGTGAGAGAGGACATCCTTGTCTTGTGCCTGTTTTCAAAGGGAATGCTTGCAGTTTTTGCCCATTCACTATGATGTTGGCTGTGGGTTTGTCACAAATAGCTTTTATTATTTTGAGTTATGTTCCATCAGTACCTAGTTTATGGAGAGTTTTTAACATGAAGGGATGTTTTTTGAGACAGAATCCCACTGTGTCACCCAGGCTGGAGTGCAGTGGCACAATCTCAGCTCACTGCAACCTCCACCTCCCAGGTTCAAGTGATTCTCCTGCCTCAGCTTCCCAAGTAGTTGGAACTACAGGTGTACACCACCACACCCAGCTAATTTTTGTACTTTTAGTAGAGATGGAGTATCACCATGTTGGCCATGACCTCAGGTGATCCTCCCACCTTGGCCTCCCAAAGTGCTGGGATTACAGGTGTGAGCCACCATGCCCAGCTGATACCAGCCTTTTACAGGCATAGCCCATATATGCCAATTCAGTTCCAGACCATTGCAGTAGAACAAATACCACAATAAAGTGAGTCACCCAGATTTGTTGGTTCCAATTGCATATTAAAATCATATTTACACTGTACTGTAGTCTAAGTGTACAATAGCACTATGTCTCTAAAAAACAATGTACAGATTTTAATTTTAAAAGGCTTTATTGCTAAAAAATGCTGACACAGAGACATGATGTGAGCATATGCTGCTGGAAAACTGGCAGGGGCCAACTTGGTGGACCCAGTTGCCACAAACCTTCAATATGTAAAAAGAAAAAAACCACACATATCTGTGAGGCCCAGTACAGTGCAGTGTGGTAAAATGACATATGCCTGTATTTTCCTTTGTAACTTCTGACTAGTACAGCAGAGCTTTTATATGTGCTGGTTAGCCAATAAATGCTGTGCACTGTTAATATAAAATTCTAAAATCTGGCCTAGAATTAACACTAATGTAAGTCACGTATTCATTACCAAGAATTTTATGAAAAGCAAATGGTGTATTTTAAAATTTCAATAAATAAGACTTTCAGAGGAATAGTTTGATTTCTAATAAGATAATAAGCATTCTGCCATGAATGCAGTAATTCTGGAGGGCCATTGTTTTAGTCTGTTCTCACGCTGCTATGAAGAAATATCTGAGACAGGGTAATTTGTAAAGGCAAGAGGTTTAATCGACTCTCAGTTCTGCATTGCTAGGGAAACTTACAGTTATGGTGGAAGGCAAAACAGAAGCAGGCACCTTCCTCACAGGGTGGCAAGACAGAGTGAGTGCAAGTGGGAAATGCCAGACACTTACAAAACCATCAGATCTTTTAGACTCGCCCACTGTACAGCATGGGGGAAACTGCCTCCATGATTCAGTTACATTCACCCAGCCCCACCCTTGACACGTGGGGATTTTGGAGATTACTGTTCAAGATGAAATTTTGGGTGGGGACACAGCCAAACTATATCAGCCACAGAAACTAAATCAACTTGGAGTTTAGCACCTTTCATGTGAATCTGAATCATACTTTGAATTAAATACGAAGAGATTCATTGTATTTGTGAGAACCTGTGTTGTAGGTTCTCAACATAGGAACTGGAAAGAGAAATGACTCCATATAATTATGAGCATCCAGAGGTGCCAAAGACACCAGCATGAGGAGGTGTTCTGTGGAGATGTGGAATTGTTGACTCCTGGTACCAGGAACGGCAAGTGCAAAGACATAGAGATGGAACAGCATGCTAGGTCTGGGAGCATAGGGTGACAACGAGTGACTAGGGAAGAGATGTGACTAGAGAAATTGGCCTTAATGCCATTCAGGAAAAAAATTGGACTTTGTCCCATAGACTGCATGTGTGGGTTGGGGGCAGAAGGAGGTGGGTAGCTTTGAGACTTTGAAGTAAGGAAATAATGTCAAATTCACATTTTAGGAAAAATATTTTCTGTGGCAGCGGAGCAGGCAAAACTTGGAGTAGTGAGTAGGCAAGGCTGGATACACTTGCAGAGGTCTGCGTAGGAGTAGACGAGGCCCAGATAGTGTGGTAATAGGAATAGAGAGGAGAGATGGATTTGAGAGCTTCCTGAGATAACAAGGTGTGAGGGGGGATCGGGAAGTGGGAGTGGGTAGGAGGCTCCTTTGAGCTGGCCTGCAAGGTTTGGGCTTCGATGACTGAGAAAGCAGCAGGTGCAGATGAAGCAGCCCTTGCTGCCATGTTGAGTTCAGAGAGCTTGTTGAATAGAGGAAAAGAAGGTCAGTAGACACTGAGGTTGATGACTCTAGACCTAGAGGCAAGAGTCGTGACCACGATGAGCCTCTGACTGGCGTTGTTAATATGGAGCTGGGAGGTGAAAACCACAGGGCCTTAGAGTGCTCTCAGAAGGCGCATCTGTGTTCTAGAGGTGAGACTCACAGTGAGGCCAGAAGCTTGGAAAGTACGCATTTGGGATAAGCAGGGGAATAGCGGGAGCAGTGAACTTCTATAGAAAGGGCGCTCTTGGGGAGTGAGCTACATATTGACTCCATACAATCCGAATGGCACACGTTCTTGGCTAAAAAGGAAACCTTCTGGGTAAGCTCTAGTTTGTTCAGTATTGTTTTGGCATTTTCAGATAACTAAACCCAGGACTGTTGCCATTAGTATTGCACCAGGTTTTTCCTCTATTTATTTTATTTTTATTCCCAGTGCCAGAATAGCATATTCTTAACTGTATCCTTGAGTTGAAATGAAATAATACTTTAAAAAATACATTGAATTTCCAATATATGTTTATAACACAGTTTTTGTTCTTTGAAGATCTACTTTTCTATTACTCAGATGTTTTACTTTTTATTCACTCATCACTGAACTAAAAAACTAGTAGGCCGTGTTGTAGAACAGTGACCTAAGCTTGAATAATTATTCTCAAGTCTAGATATGTCACTCTTCCTTAACTGCTATTCCTATTTCACCCTCCGTTTAATAGGGGGTTGACCCAAGTCTTGGGCCTGTTCATTATCCACATTCATTTTTTTGGTGACATCATTCAGTCCTGTGGCTTTAAATATTAATATAATCTGCACACTGACGAGTTTGTATGTCCGGTTTGGACTTGTCCTCCAAACTCTAGACTTTGTATCCAACTTCTTACTCCATCCCAGTTGGCATCTTCAACATAACAGGTCCAAATTCAAACTTCTGCACACTCCTTCCTGCCTCAAAATCACTCTTCTTACAGCCAGCCCCACCTCAGTTAAAGGCAGCTCCGTCTTCCATTTGTTCAAGGCAAAAATCTCTCAGTCATCTTTCAGTCTTTCTCATACTCCACATCAATACTTTACGTCACGGGCTTCAGAGTATCGTGTGTTCCACATCTTAGCACCTCCATTGCGACCAGCCCCTCTGCTCATCTCTTCCTTGCAGTAGCCTTCGAACTGGTCTCTGCTTCACTCTTGTCCCTGGAGTCTGTCCTCAGATCAGCCACCAGGGCAGCTCTGTCAAGGCATTTAAGTCAAATACTTTTCTCAAAACTCCACAGTGGCTTCTCATGTCACCGGGAATAAAAGCCAGATTTTAAAATGGCTGCAGGCTCTGTAAGACATGGAGCCTGTGTGACTAGATGTTGGGCCCAACCCTGTTTCTTTTCTGACTTCCTTTCCTGCTCCTTTTCTTTTTTCAGCACAGTGGACTTTTTACTCACTCCTCAGACCTCCCAGGCACTATGACAGTCCTTGGGTCTTTACCCACGTTACTTTATGACCCTCATATGTAAAATTGCATCTCAAGTTTGTATTCTCCACATCTTTCTGCTGCACCTTTCGCTTCTCTCCATAGTACCACCTGGCATACTTACATCATTGTTAGCTTTTCCCCTAGATGGAAGGCAGGGATTTTTGTCTGTTTTGTTTATTGATATCTCCAGAATTTAGAATGTCTGCCATATAGAAAGTAGTCAGTAAGCATTTACAGAATTAATTTTATTATGAAAGAAATTTTAATTTTGCTCTTAGGTTCATCTCTAACAAGTATTTAGTGAAACGACAGAGCAGAGACTATGATGTGGAATGGGGCTATGCTTTTGATGTGCATCTCAATGCTTTTTATCCACTCCTGGTCATTCTGCATTTTATCCAGCTGTTTTTCATCAACCGTAAGTAGCAGTTACTTAGAATATTATCCAAGTCTTCATTGCATGCATTGGTAAAGGGACTCATTGTCTGCATCTCTTCTGGCAGATGTTATCCTGACAGACACATTTATTGGATATCTAGTTGGAAATACCTTGTGGTTGGTTGCAGTTGGCTATTATATCTATGTCACTTTCCTGGGATACAGTGGTAAGTAATTTTTTTAAATGTTTTTGGTTGATTGAGAACATAGCAAGAGGGGGAAAGTTCTAACAGTAAAACTAAATAGCTTGCTTTTATGGAACACTTATAGGCACTGTCCTAAGTATTTTATGTGTACTGTCTCAATCTTCATAACAAGTATATAGGTTTACTTGTTTCCTTTTTTCAAATGAAGAAACTGAGGCACAGAGATGAAGCAACTTGTCCATGGTCATGCAGCTAGGAAATGGTCTAGCTGGTATAGAACAAATTTTATAATTTCAAGAACCCGTGTTAAACCATGTCATCTCCAAATGACTTGCAGGAATCCAAGCCCATTCATTCCTCCTTTTCCCCCATGCTTTCGGATTGTGGGTTACCAGCAGTAGGGTAGAGTAGAGAAAGGTGGGGCCCAGCATCTAGTCATACATGTGTATGAAATGAGATTTCCTGAAGGCTTTTGAGTCATACTTTTGCCTTATTTTTAGTTTTCATGATTATCATATGGTTCTGTAGACGATCACAGAAGATCGGGCCCAACATTTATTGTCCTTGGGACATGTGTGCAGATTTACTCTTAAATCCTGTTGTCAGTTCATTTTTCTTAATATGAATGAGGAACATATGTTATTCTTCATTTATGGTAAGAAATGATCGCCATTAAATAAAGCCAAATAAAATCTAGAGACTTTACTTACGACTTGTTAGCACTGTACATTTCTAAGCCCATCCTTTCCTGTTTCTGTAGATGGTTAGGGTCTGCTAGTACAGACGACTCTGACTGTGCCTGGCTTCTCTGGTCAGTTGTTCCCACTCCCTTCTCACCGCCCCCCTCAGCTTGTATGCCAGGGACCACTTAACCCCTTTGTTGTAATGCCTTGTTTGGGGAGTGCTTTCTCTAGTCCAGGGGAGATGTTTGTGCCATTTCTAATGAATTTTAAAAGTGTTCTGTGATTAGAACACGGCAGCACTGTGGTTTCTCTTAAGTGGATATTTGAGCACTCCTGGTAACTCTCTGTACCACTTAGAATAGTTGGAGTACAGTTCAGTTTTCATTTAAGAACTTCCTGCATGAGAAATACTTAGGTCAGGATGCATGGGATGGGGTCCTGCTAACTAAGCAGTGAGCAAGAAACATCAATATTTGGAGCCAGATCTTGAGGTCTTTTCTAAATCTTGGACTACTAGTTGAGCTCACACCCTCTTAAAGTGGGGGTATAATGCTTTACAGTGAAAATCTCAGTTAGCTAAAAGATATTTTCCTATAACATCATCCATCTCTGTACTTTAAGTTGGACTCCTAGAGGCTTCTGAGGCAGTCATAAGTTTAAGTTCACCACTGTTTTAATGAGTACTGTGATGTTTCTCCCTTACTGTTAACCTCTCTTGATCCAATGTATGTCCCAGTCAGCCTCTGTGCTCAAATAATTCATCTCTGAGGTTTCTTCCCAGCCCTATACAAGAAAGAAACAGCACAGAGGATGGGAAGACTAATCCTAGTTCTAGCTATAAATAGCATCATCTTACTGATTCAAAAGACTCGTTCCCTTCCACCCCACAGGTTGAAGTAAGCTGTCTTTCAAAATGTTCATTTATCAGTAATTTATTTGCTTTTTTAAAAACCAATTTGGATTTCTTTCTTTCCTAGCATTGCCATTTTTGAAAAATACAGTAATCCTTCTGTATCCATTTGCACCTCTGATTCTACTCTACGGGCTGTCACTGGCACTGGGATGGAACTTCACCCATACTCTGTGTTCTTTCTATAAGTATAGAGTGAAATAAAAAAAAAAGTGAGAATATTCAATCATAACTGTGACAACAGTATTTGTGAAGTGATAATTTCTTGTAAAACTTGTAAATAAACTATCTGTAGATATCTTAAAGATGTAAAGTTTGCAAATTTGAAGAAATATATGTTAACACTGTGGTCAGGTACATTCCTTAAAACTAATTAAATGTACATTTCTATAATAAATATTTTTTAAACTAAAGCATGTGTGTTATTCTAATATTTGCACAGATAGGAGCTACATATAAAAGGCTAAGGGCATGGGGAAAATATAAATGTAAAATATAAATTAGTATTTTTGAAAGAGTAGTTGGGGAACATGGGCATAATCACACACACACTCTCTCTCTCCTATCAACAAAAATGCATAATCTCCATTTCTAATGAGCTGCATTTTAAATATTTACATAAGCCACATGATCCCTTCTAACCTTCAGAATCCTCTGTAACCTGTAATGTCACTCAAACAAACAGGAGTCACTGTACTTCAGGCCCTAAGCATCATTAGCAGCATTTTCTACATTAAAGAAACTTACAGCCCCAAAATATATTAGATCGAAGAGGCCCAGGGTGGCTACTCTTACTTTAGGAACTATATAGTACATATAATAAAGTGAACATCTGCATAATATTGATCATCGCTGTGTTAACAGTAAGGCTGTTTTCCTTTCTTTGAAGAGTTTACAAAGCCCAAATAAAGGATCCACTCCTGTTTTCTAACTGAAAATGGATAAGTAGTAGTATATCATTGTTAAAATTAATAAAATGCTACTCAATAAATTTCAGCTATTTTTATTAGAAGGAATCTTGAATTCAACATGGCTTTTTAAACTATTTTATTTCAAATACACATGAATGGTCGTGGCACAGAAAACAGTGATGAAAGGCACAGTCAACAGGACCAGTTATTAGGTTTTCAATTATAGCAGCAAATCTGAAAATAAATAATCTTCCTTTAAAAATCCAACAAGTACCTAAAATATTACTACAGATATTAATCATTCAGCCAATGAAGACAATTTACAGAAAATATATATAATACATTAAAGAAAAAAAATCTGGTACAACCTGGCATGGAGATTCCTTGGGCAGCTTCTCCAAGAGATGCTTCCAGAAACAACCCCTGATGCAAAGACAACCTTTCCAAAGTGCTCTGAATGGGGCGCTTCAGTTTTGCATTCCATAAATGAAACACAATTGTTACACTTTGCTGATTTTTAAATCTTTCTTTCTAGATGAAGTTTTGCTCCTGTTGGAGTGCAATGGCACAATCTTGGCTCACTGCAACCTTCGCCTCCCAGGTTCAAGCAATTCTCCTGTCTCAGCCTCCCAAGTAGCTGGGATTATAGGCATGCACCACCATGCCCGGCTAATTTTGTATTTTTAGTAGAGATGGGGGTTTCTCCATGTTGGTCAGGCTGGTCTCAAACTCCTGACCTCAGGTGATCTGCTTGCCTCAGCCTCCCAAAGTGCAGGAGTGAGCCACTGTGCCCAGCTCTAAATATTTCTTAGAAAACATACTGTCTACACTGAAATGAAAAGTCTCAAATCTACTGGCAGTGCATCTTACAGTACTGTGGATATCAGCCATTTTTAAGGCTCGGAGAACATGTCTTCAAAAGATACTTTCACCAAATTTGAGCAAACACTGAGCATTTCAAATAAATAATGGAATGCTAATCAAGCAAAAGTACCAAACCCTTGGTTCCAGGACAGTTCGCTAATTACTAATACAATTAAACAACTAGGAGCAAGTGACACATAAAATAGTCTCCCTAAAAGTCCAAGAGTATTAAAATATTCCCCACAACAAACAATCTTCATTTTAGAACAATTTTAGCACCACTATTTTTTTTTTTTTTTTTTTACAATTTTTACTGCAACGTTAACAGTGGGAATGATACTTCGCGCAAAGTGCTTTCCTGTTAACGCTCAGTTTGCTTTCTTGAAAAAGGTCTTCTGAATTCTCAGCTCAGATGCACCCTGGAGTGCCAGCTCACTCATGCCTCTTTGTCCCTCCGAAAATGATCAAGTTAGTGCCCAAACTGAAGGAGTGTTCTGGGTAAGAAGAGAGGAGTTTACATATACATGTTGATACACATAATGTGTAACAAATCCTCAGTTCGGTTGGGTTTTTAAAAAAATATCTTTTTAGCATTGTATGTTCACATGCATTAAAGTAAGCATACTAGTTATCTAAGATTAATATAAGATTAATAATTTAAAATGCACAACTGCCAAAATCAAACTAAATTTTACACACTATAAATATTGCAACATAGCTTGGAAAAGTTCCTTTATAAAGGGGTTGGATTGGATAAAGTTTTCTTAACACTAACGTATGATTATGACTGACAGTTCCCATCTTTTGACCGTCTTAATCTCTCATTTTCTTTCTTTTAGTTCTACTTGTATCAAGGCCATGGCAATACAGTAAAAAGCACAAAAATTAATGAACAAACCAAAATAAAAATAAACTTATTTAGCAATTAATGGCTTGGAAGGAGAGAGGTTTATCTGCAAAACATCCTCAAACTACAAACATTTGGCCCGTACAGGATTTGATCTGTGCTAGATGATAAAAAGAGAAACTAAGTTTTGGTTAAAAAAACTTAAGTCCCTTGATACACAGTAGATTATCTGATCTCTACAAAGCAAAGGTTATTTTTGCTGTTAATGTTGTATCTAAAATACCACTGTTACTCATTCTTCAATTTACTTCTGACAGATTCAGAGCAGTCTAAATCAGTATAAAGTAACACCTCTTCAAAAAAAAAAAAAGAAGATCCTTTATACACTGTTTTAGTCCTATTTCTATAATCTCATTTTAGCAGTTCCTTTACAAAACCCTACTCAGTAAGATGCTGCAACTTTGCCAACAAATACCCAGTGAAGACAAATTGAGACCTCTGGCAGAAAACATTCCCGATGAGGCCCAGGTACATGACTTGCTACTAAAGACTTTATTCATGCATTTACCAAGAAATATCCCGTGTACTACAGGGAATCAAGTATGAAGATTTCCTCTTTACCTCTTTTAAAATGCTGTATTCATTTCCTATTCCTACACAAAAAATTGCGACAAATTTAGCAGCTTAAAAGACCACTGATTTATTATCTCATAATTCTGTAGGCCAGTAGTCCAAGCAGACTTAACTGGAGTTCTCCGCTTAGGGTCTCACAAAGCTGGACTCAAGGTGTTGGCCAGGCTGGGTCTTATCTGGAGACTGGAGATGAATGCCTTTCCAAGCCCATGAATGAGTTTATGGGCTGAATGCAGTTTTGCTGGCTGTAGGACTGCAGTTCCCAGCTCCCTGGCTGTTAGGCTCCTTAAAGCCATCTGCATTCCTTCTCATACAGCCCCCTCTACCTTAAAAGAGCAATGGTGCCTGGGGTCTTTCTGCTTTGTCAGTGACTTCTGCTACCAGCCCAAGAAAACTCTCTGCTTTTAAAGGAGTCACAAGATCTGATTAGCTACCCCCAGACAGTCTTCCTTTTGCTAGACAACATGATATAATCATAGATCAAACAGGTTCCACCCATGCTCAAAGGGGAAGGATATTATACAAGGTCACTGGCAGGGGTATCAATAGGGGTCATTCTTAGAAATCTGCCTATCACAAATATACACTGCTATTCACTAGAACAGTCTCTCCAAATGTGCTGATTCCACATAATCAATCTTTGATGGACAGCCTTGTTAGGAGACAACATTGTTTTTATTATTATGATCAGTTTTTAAAAGGCATTCATAATTTTGCTCATAGCTTTAAAAATAACCACACCTTCTAATTATTTCCTAGTGCAACCACTGATCTGAGAAGCTATACACTTTGTTCAAAGGTATTCATCTCCAGTGGTTGAACAGATCCACACGTACACGTCTACAGCCTATATGCTAAATAATCCTTTGCATTAACTTTTTCCAAAGCTTTTCAGTCACACTGTTCTGACTACACAGTACGGTACAGTGAATGATGAGGAGAATGCATGAGACTAAGACAAAGAACTTAAGAAATCTTACATCTTAGAAATGGGTCCTCAACTTCCTCTTCTCACCCAAAATGCTTGTCATCATTTGCATTATGGTCTACTCCCATGTCTGCTTTTAACCTCATAATGAGAATTTATTAATCGTGGTTTCTAGACTGTTGACAGCCCTCTCGGCACAGTACTGTCCAACACAGCTTTCTGCAGCGATGGAAACGTTTTGCATCCGTGGTGTCCAGAGTGGTCGCCACTAGCCCCACATGGCCACTGAGTACTTGGAATGTTGCTAGTGTGACGGCAGAACTGAGTTATTTATTTATTTAAACAGCCCCCATGTGTCTACTGGCTATATGTATTTTTAAAACTAGTGCCAATCTTTGACACTTTCTCCATTTACTATTTTGGTAAAACGTGTCGGTGTCCCTGCAAGGGGAAGTGTTTACCTTCTTCCCGTTCCAGGCATTCTTCCCCTTTCTTAACCTTCTGCCCTCACACTGCTCTTAAGGGTGACCACTACAATTTCTTGCTTGGGGAAAGGATGGCTGTTTCTACTAACAGAACTGGGCAGAAAGGAAGGAGTAACTAACAGTGAGAGGCCCTGAGCACCCGCCGCAGGAGAGGACAGATGAGCAGTGTGAGCTGCAGGCTCGCCTTGGGACCCTGAAACCTGGTCAGAGATAATACACACCACACACAGACATATCCACAATCAAAAAGTAGACAGCTGATTGTGTATGCAAGAGTATGGCAATGACAGCAGGGAGAGGGAGTGAAGAAAGAGAAAGAGGGCTGGGCATGGTGGCCCATACCTATAATCCCAGCACTTTGGGAGGCTGAGGCAGTAGGATCGCTTCAGCCCAGAGGTCGAGGCAGCAGGGAGCTATGAGAGCACCACTGCACTCTAGCCTGGGCAATGAAGCGAGACCTTGTCTCAAAAATAATATAAGATAATAAAAAATAATTTAAAAAAAGAGAATGAGGAGGGCAGGCTGGAACAATTGGTTCCACATCCAGATGCTGACTGGCCACCTGCCATGTGCCCCACACACCCTAGGCACTGGTAGATTCATGGGGAGGGGACTACAAGGAAGTCCTGGAATGATAGGAAAGACTTGGCTAAAAGGAGTCTTGGGAACAAGAATGAGCTCCTTAGGAACAGGACGGCTGATGCTGGGAGGGAGAACTGCACGAAAACAGAAAAAAGCTAGCCAGGCAGTCTGTCTGTAAAGAAGTTGTAAGAAGTCACACCAGGTGCTGCAGTAACTTTCTTCTCCCTAGATTTTCAGAGCATGGTCTTTCTTCATGAGACCAGAGTTGGCAACTGAGGAACCAGGGATCAAAGGGGACTCCTAAGCCCATCTGCACAGATTTTTACCTCTGGTACTAAATTATTTTTGCAGTAATTGAGTATGCCCAGCTGGTGCCAAAATTTTATGAAGGAAGGTTATTCCTCTTTTTGAATGCAATTTGCTTGTAGGCACTGGGCCAAGGAACTCTAAGAAGAAAAACATTCAAAAAAGTGAAAAATAAAACATTCTAATAAAAAAATTTAAACTGGCCTTTAACTGACATAAAAATCATTTTTGGCAAAATGATTGACTTTTCAATTAAGAAAAGTAGCAACAATCATTACAACACGGAGTGATGGTGTACTGTATCAGTGTTTCCGAATGTTTTCACTTCATAACACTGCACAGAAAATGATGCTGTTTGATGCTGTTGGTTCAGCACATTGGGTTAACTAGACGAAGCTCCGCCAGGCTAGAGGCAACCAGCTGGAACCCTGCCCCAGTGCTAGGCCCCAGCCAGTGGCCACTCTGAAAGCTCAACAGAATCCATCCCTGCCCATCTGTAACCAACCTGCAACCCACTTGAGGCAGTTCAGTGTGTCCAAGCAGACTGGCTGGGAACTGATGTTGATAATTCATTTTTTAACAGGCTGGTAACATTCTTTGTTTATACTAATAATATCATTTGGAGTTGCATGTTTAAGAGTAATACATATACACTCTTGGACACAGGACCCACTTATCAGTTCATACTACAATAAAATCATTTTGGAAAATATACTACTAATATCTTTCACCAAAAAACAATACTACAATTTTTCTTTAAAATTATACCAATTACAACTCATACAGTAGCAACATCTAGAAAACATTTTGTCAGAACTCATAAGTGCAGATGAAAAAGAATCAACAGGAGATAATGCACCTAACTCAGATTAAAGACAAAGATTAAAAAGGAAAGAAGAAAGAGTTTGTCATTTTACATATCAGAGAAAATACAATGAGTTACGTCTACAATAATCTGGATTGAATGCATCACACTTATATATTAAAAATTTATCAGACTGACTTTCTGTGGCTGTACACCATACACAGTATAGTAAAGTAACCCTCAGGAAGGACATTAGTCTTTAAAATCTTGGCTTTAAGGAATGACGAATGTCTTTGAAAATATTTTGTTCAGAGTCACTGTGATTATAAAAGTACTTCAGTTAAGAAATCCATCTATAATCAATCTTAAATGGCAGTGCATTTGAAAAATGGCATTGATTTGTAATGTTTGCATTTCCAAAGAAAAATATAGAAAGAACTTAAAAAAGCAAGGTAACTGGTTTTCAAAAAAAGTATCGATTCAAAAATCTACTGCACAAAAATATGTACTTCTTAAGTGTTTCTAATAAATTAATTCCATAACACTTTTATGTATATTTATATATTTATATATATAATCCCTGATAATCTATAAAAGAGGGTCTATAATAGTAAAATAAGTGAACCTCAAAAGTACCCCCTTCATAAAATGTATTTAACATTAGTTTTTCTCAAATTTAAGGAATGTAACAATATGTACAACTCTTAGGTATTAGTATAATACCAAAATAGTACAAGTCATATTAACAGGCTGTCATAATTGAAAAATGTTTGAGTCAAGTTAAAATCAGAGGACAGCTTAGTTTTAAATGAATACAATTATCATGGGAGATTCACTTTCCAAGTGGAAATGACAATCGTCTTATCTACAGTAGATTTCACAAGAGGTAGTGTTCAAGTAGAAATTAAAAAGAAAGGTACATGCTTAACTATCTTTAATTAACAAATTCACAGGAAAAAATGTGTTGGTTTCTCAGTAGATGATCAGTTGGTAGCTTTTTTAATATGAATCTGAAATACAAAATCATGAAAAGTATGATAAAGTAGTTAATTCTCAATTCCAAAAAGATCTTAACAACAAAATAAAAACACAATAAAAAGATAGTTGCTAAGCTGTTTTACTGATTTCAATATTCTTACCTCATTAAGAATGGCCCAAACAGCAGAATTCTGAATAACTGAAAGTCGAAAGGCTGCAATGGGATTGAGATTTGGATCCACCATTCCTTCTGCAACACCATTCTCAAATTTTCCTTCAAAATAAAATCAATACTTGTTGGACAAACTGAGATGAGCAAACATAAAATATCACTGAGTTAAGGCAGGAAAGGAACGCATCAAATATTTCTAGTAGATGTCTTTTGACAGGGCATGGGTAATTTCTTTCCCCCTTTTTGCTACTTTTGTTCAGCTTTTTTATTTTTCATCAAGTAGTGCATGTTTAAAAACCTCACAGGCAATTTACTTAATGAGGCAGAGCTACATTTTTTTTACTGCAAATTAAAAAATAAAACAAAAATATATTTGTTCTTATATCAACAATGTTTTAACCTATAGGTGTTTTGCAAATTACGATTTACCCAAATCTTACCAAAATATAATCCATACCATCACGCAGTCTGACTGCTTTGAATGTTAAGTCAATAATAACAAATTTTGATTTGTTAATTAAATATGCATACAGTTGCTCACCTTGAGCAGGGACTCAATACAAGTGTATTCTTTCCAAATGCCCATGTAGAAGGAATTAAGAAATAATGCCTCCTCTACACAGTTCAGTGTAAGACTCCATTAAAATGACAAGCTAAGGGGGAGGACTCAAGATGGCGCTGTGAGAACAACCCAGGATTGGAGCTCTCGTTGAATCCGCAAACGGTGAGTCAGAGCTGCATTTTCAGACTGATGTTTGTTGCCCACAGAACGGGGAAACTCCCAAGTATAAAAAAGACATGGGACGCCAGGCAGTAGGTCTGCCTGGCAAAGCCGGCAGCCGGGGCGGCGGTGGCCAGCCCTACCCAGCAATCCCCACAGGGCGCGCTTGTCCAGGTGCCCTGTTGAACCGGCAACCTGAGACTTGAGAGGGCTGGACTTGAGACTGAACGAGACTTGGACAGTAGGCCAGCCCAGGGGATTGCAGGGACAGATCGTTTGGGACACCCAGTGGGACGAACAAAACCGCGATTTCAAACTATCCCGAGCAGACGGTCCGAGACCCTCTGTGGGGGAGGGGCGTCCACCACTACCGAGGCAACCCGCCCCAACTGAGATACACGCCCACTGCTGATGCAGCCAGCTGTTGCCGAGGCAACCCGTCCCTACTGAGATACACGCCCACTGCTGACGCAGCCTGCCGTTGCTTAGGCAACACGCTACAACGAAGAGACTCCGCCTCAGGGCATGGCGGAGACCACAGCAGAGCCTGCAGGAACAGGGCGAATCACACAACAGCAGGGCGGAGCCTCGGCCGCCAAACAGTGGCTAGTCTGCCTTCTAGCTGGGCAGGACACCTCATCGGACATCGAAAAATAAAGCCCGAACCCCCCAACACAGAGCATTTGAGAAAAAAAGGGTTTTTCTTAATAAGCTCTGTTGCAGCAGAATCAAACATAGCAGCCTAACAGCCCTGAATGAACAACAGAGCTCACAGCTCAGCAATTGAGCTCCAAAAAATTACAGACTGTCTCCTCAAGCAGCTCCCTGACCGCTCTATATCCAAAAGACTGACATTTGGCAGGCATCATCCTGGGACAAAGATAGCAGAAAAAGAAATGGGTAGCATCCCTCACTGTGCCACAGCTGCTAGAGGTGCACCCCAGACAAGCAGGGCCTGGAGTGGACCTCAGCAGTCATACAGCGAAGGGGCTAGGCTGGTAGAAGGAAAACCAAGTAACAGAAATACTTCATCATCAACAATCTGGGTGTCCACTCAGAGACCCAATCGAAAAGTCAGCAACTACGCAGACGACAAGCGGATAAACCCACAAAGATGGGAAGAAACCAGTGCAAAAAGGAGGAAAACACCCGAAACCAGAACACCTCGCCTCCTAGAAAGGACCAAAACTCCTCACCAGCAAGGGAGTAGAGCTGGACGGAGAATGACTGTGACGAAATGACGGAATTAGACTTCAGAAGGTGGATAATGAGAAACTTTTGTGAGCTAAAAGAACATGTATTAAATCAATGCAAAGAAACCAAGAAACTTGAAAAAAGATATGAGGAAATGATAACAAGAATGGATAACTTAGAGAGGAATATGAATGAATTAAAGGAGCTGAAAAACACAATACGAGAACTTCGCGAAGCATGCACAAGTTTCAATAGCCGAATTGACCAAGCAGAAGAAAGAATATCTGAAGTCGAAGACCAACTCAATGAAATTAAACGAGAAACCAAGATTAGAGAAAAAAGCGCAAAAAGGAATGAACAAAGCCTCCAAGAAATGTGGGACTATGTGAAAAGACCTAATCTACGTTTGATAGGTGTACCAGAAGGGGACGAAGAGAATGAATCCAAGCTGGAAAATACTCTTCAGGACATCATCCAGGAAAACTTCCCCCACCTAGCAAGACAGGCCAACACTCAAATGCAGGAAATACAGAGAACAACACAAAGATATTCTGCAAGAAGAGCAACCCCAAGGCACATAATCGTCAGATTCAACAAGGTTGAAATAAAGGAGAAAATACTAAGGGCAGCCAGAGAGAAAGGTCGAGTTACCCACAAAGGGAAGCCCATCAGACTCACAGCAGATCTCTCAGCAGAAACACTACAAGCCAGAAGAGAGTGGGGGCTAATATTCAACATCCTTAAAGAAAAGAACTTTCAACCCAGAATTTCATATCCAGCCAAACAGCTTCAGAAGTGAAGGAAAAATAAAATCCTTTGCGAACAAGCAAGTACTCAGAGATTTTGTCACCACCAGGCCTGCTTTACAAGAGCTCCTAAAAGAGGCACTACACATAAAAAGGAACAACCAGTACCATCCTTTCCAAAATCACACTAAATGCTAAAGAGCATCAACATAATGAAGAATCTACAACAACTAACAGGCAAAACAGCCACTTAGCATCAAAATGGCAGTATCAAATTCACACATAACAATATTAACCCTAAATGTAAATGGACTAAATGCACCAATCAAAAGACACAGACTGGCAAATTGGATAAAAATCCAAAACCCATCAGTGTGCTGTATCCAGGAAACCCATCTCACATGCAAGGATAAACAAAGGCTCAAAATAAAGGGATGGAGGAAGATTTACCAAGCAAATGGAGAGCAAAAAAAAGCAGGAGTTGCAATTCTCATCTCTGATAAAATAGACTTTAAAGCAACAAAGATCAAAAGAGACAAAGAAGGCCATTACATAATGGTAAAAGGATCGATAAAACACGAAGAGCTAACGATCCTAAACATATATGGACCCAATGCAGGAGCACCCAGATACATAAGGCAAGTTCTTAATGACTTACAAAGAGACTTAGACTCCCACACAATAATAGTGGGAGACTTTAACACTCCACTGTCAATATTAGACAGATCAACCAGACAGAAAAGCAACAAGGATATCCAGGGCTTGAACTCAGACCTGGAGCAAGCAAACCTGATAGACATTTACAGAACTCTCCACCCCAAATCCACAGAATACACATTCTTCTCAGCACTACATCACACCTACTCAAAAATTGACCACATAATTGGAAGTAAAGCACTGCTCAACAAATGCAAAACAACTGAAATCATAACAAACAGCCTCTCAGACCATAGTGCAATCAAGTTAGAACTCAGAATACAGAAACCAACCCAGAACCGTACAGCTTCATGGAAACTGAACAACTGGCTCTTGAATGTTGACTGGGTAAACAATGAAATGAAGTCAGAAATAAAGAAGTTCTTCAAAACCAATGAGAACGAAGACACAACATGCCAGAACCTCTGGGACACATTTAAAGCAGTCTCTAGAGGAAAGTATATAGCAATAAGTGCCCATATGAGGAGAATGGAGAGATCCAAAATTGACACCCTATCGTCAAAATTGAAAGAGCTAGAGGAGCAAGATCAAAAAAACTCAAAACCCAGCAGAAGACAAGAAATAACTAAGATCAGAGCTGAACTGAAGGAGACTGAGATACGAAAAACCCTTCAAAAAATCAATAAATCCAAGAGCTGGTTTTTTGAAAAGATCAACAAAATAGACAGACCACTAGCCAGACTGATTAAAAATAAAAGAGAGAATAACCAAATAGATGCAATAAAAAATGATAAAGGGGAAATCACCACAGATTCCACAGAAATTCAAACCATCATCAGAGAATATTACAAACAACTCTATGCACATAAACTAGTAAACCTGGAAGAAATGGATAAATTCCTGGACTCCTGTGTCCTCCCAAGCCTAAACCAGGAGGAAGCTGAAACTATGAATAGACCAATAACAAGGTCAGAAGTCGAGGCAGCAATTAAGAGCCTACCACACAAAAAAAGCCCAGGTCCAGACGGGTTCACAGCCAAATTCTACCAGACACACAAGGAGGAGCTGGTACCATTCCTTCTAAAACTATTTCAAACAATCCAAAAAGAGGGAATACTTCCCAAATCATTTTATGAGACCAACATCATCCTGATACCAAAACCCGGCAGAGAACCAACAGGAAAAGAAAACTTCAGGCCAATATCCATGATGAACATAGATGCAAAAATCTTCAATAAAATATTGGCAAGCCGAATGCAACAGCAAATCAAAAAACTTATTCACCATGATCAAGTAGGATTCATCCCAGGGATGCAAGGCTGGTTCAACATACGCAAGTCTATAAACGTAATTCACCACATAAACAGAACCAAAAACAAAAACCACATGATTATCTCAATTGACGCAGAGAAGGCATTTGACAAAATTCAACAGCCCTTTATGCTAAAAACCCTCAATAAACTCGGTATCGATGGAACATATCTCAAAGTAATAAAAGCTATTTATGACAAACCAACAGCCAATATCATACTGAATGGGCAAAAACTGGAAGCATTCCCTTTGAAATCTGGCACTAGACAAGGATGCCCTCTTTCACCACTCCTATTCAATATAGTTCTGGAAGTCCTAGCCAGAGCAATCAGGCAAGAAAAAGAAATAAAGGGTATTCAAATAGGAAAGGTGGAAGCCAAATTGTCTCTATTTGCAGACTACATGATAGTATACCTAGAAGACCCCATCACAAGCCCAAAAACTCCTGAAACTGATAAGCAACTTCAGCAAAGTCTCAGGATATAAATCAATGTGCAAAAATCACAAGCATTTGTCTACACCAATAACAGACTTAAAGAAAGCCAAATCAAGAACGAACTGCCATTCACAATTGCCACAAAAAGAATAAAATACCTTGGAATACAACTCACAAGGAACTTAAGGGACCTCTTCAAGGAGAACTACAAACCACTGCTCAACGAAATCAGAGAGGACACAAACAGATGGAGAAACATTCCATGTTCATGGTTAGGAAGAATTAATATCGTGAAAATGGCTATACTGCCCAAAGTAATTTACAGAATCAACGCTATCCCCATCAAGGTACCATTGACTTTCTTCACAGAACTGGAAAAAACCACCATGAACTTCATATGGAACCAAAAGAGAGCCCGCATAGCCAAGTCAATTCTAAGCAAAAAGAACACAGCAGGGGGCATCACCCTACCGGATTTCAAACTATACTACAAGGCTACAGTAATCAAAACAGCATGGTACTGGTACCAAAACAGAGATATAGACCAATGGAAGAAAACAGAGGCACCGGAGGCAACACAACATATCTACAACTATACAACCTTTGATAAACCTGACAAAAACAAGCAAGGGGGAATGGATTCCATGTTTAACAAATGGTGTTGGGAAAACTGGCTAGCCATGTGCAGAAAGCAGAAACTGGACCCCTTCCTGACACCTTACACTAAAATTAACTCCAGATGGATTCAAGACTTAAACATAAGACCTGGCACCATAAAAACCCTAGAAGGAAATCTAGGCAAAAACTATCCAGGACATAGGAGTAGGCAAGGACTTTATGAACAAAACACCAAAAGCATTGGCAACAAAAGCCAAAATAGACAAATGGGACCTAATGAAACTCCACAGCTTCTGCACGGCAAACGAAACAGTCACTAGAGTGGATCGGCAACCAACAGAATGGGAAAAAATTTTTGCAGTTTACCCATCTGACAAAGGGCTGATATCCAGAATTTACAAAGAACTCAAACAGATTTACAGGAAAAAAACAAACAAGCCCATTTAAAAGTGGGCAAAGGATATGAACAGACACTTTACGAAAGAAGACATATATGAGGCCAACAATCATATGAAAAAATGCTCATCGTCACTGGTCATCAGAGAGATGCAAATCAAAACCACATTGAGATACCATCTCATGCCAGTTAGAATGGCGATCATTAAAAAATCTGGAGACAACAGATGCTAGAGAGGATGTAGAGAAAAGGAACACTTTTACGCTGTTGGTGGGAGTGTAAATTAGTTCAACCGTTGTGGAAGACAGTGTGGCGATTCCTCAAGGCCTTAGAAATAGAAATTCCATTTGACCCGGCAATCCCATTACTGGGTATATATCCAAAAGACTATAAATCATTCTACTATAAGGACACATGTACACGAATGTTCATTGCAGCACTGTTTACAATAGCAAAGACCTGGAATCAACCAAAATGCCCATTGATAATAGACTGGATTGGAAAAATGTGGCACATATACACCATGGAATAGTATGCAGCAATCAGAAATGATGAGTTTGTGTCGTTTGTAGGGACATGGATGAATCTGGAGAACGTCATCCTCAGCAAACTGACACAAGAACAGAAAATGAAACACCGCATATTCTCACTCATAGGTGGGTGATGAAAAATGAGAACACATGGACACAGAAAGGGGAGTACTAAACACTGGGGTCTATTGGGGGGAAAAGGGAAGGGCCAGTGGGAGGGGGAGGTGGGGAGGGATAGCCTGGGGAGAAATGCCAAATGTGGGTGAAGGGGAGAAGGAAAGAAAAGCACACTGCCATGTGTGTTCCTATGCAACTGTCTTGCATGCTCTGCTCATGTACCCCAAAACCTAAAATCCAATAAAAAATTTAAAAAAAAAATGACAAGCTAAAATAAGCTCTCCTCTAAAAATAAGGACCAAGAACCGTAAAAGGTAAACCACTTTTCTTGCTACAAGGAATAGTATCCGTCTTAAAGCAAAACCAAAAACAAGTTGTCAGAAAAGTGACAAGAAAATGGCTCGTCATGGGCCAAATTTCTTTAAGCCAAGGGTTAGTCAACAAAAAAGGACAGTCCTTGTGGGCTGAGAGGAAATTTGAGATTAGTATGTAGGGTAATACATACAGGAAGAGAGAAAATAAATTTTCACAAATTTAAGCTGGAAAATCAATATATAACGACAACTGAATACAACATATATTTTTTGGTAATATAGGTATACCAAGGAGAAGAACTCCTTTTGGGAGTACACCATTTCACTTAATTGGGGTTCAAAGTTAGTGCTCCCTATCATCAAAACTGACTGCAAACGTTCACTTGTTATTGCTGATTTATAATGATATACATCTTTGAAATGTTCTTTCACACAGCCTACGTGCTGCCAAATACTGGTATCAATCCACAAACACACGATTTTAATGGAACACTTGTATCCCTTTGGAGGCATTTATGAAATTCTATTCTATTCTCCTTTTGGTATATTACTGGCTTCTGGTATATTATTACGCTGCAGATGAATCATTTCCAATTGAGATTTAGGTGAAAGTTCCTCAGTTAAATGGATTTTGAGACACAGAAATTTCTCTTTCATTTGTATTGAGGTCCAAAACCACTGCTGGGACTATAGTTTGAGCTTGGAACATGCATCTACTGTAAATTTGTGTGGGATGGAGATCTTGCTTCCAGGTTTAACTTTCGACAGCATGAGAAATGTATAAAGACTTGATGGTACTTCAAGTTCAATGTTAACTGTCATTAAAATGATTTGACTGCAATGTAAGTTTTGCATATAAGCACCATTTTGTCTTGTAATTTTAGGTTGAATTCATTAAGAAACAATATCAAGTCTGGAGTAAAAACTAATTTTCTTTTTTTTCTTTGAGACAGAGTCCCACTCTGTCTCCCAAGCTGGAGTGCAACGGCATGATCTCAGCTCACTGCAACCTCCGCTTCCCAGGTTCAAGTGACCTTCCCACCTCATCCACCTGAGCAGCTGGGATTACAGGTGTGTTGTCACCACGCCTGGCTAATTTTTGCATCTTTAGTAGAGACCAGGTTTCACCAGGCTGCCGTGCTGGTCTCGAACTCCTGACCTCAAGTGATCCACCTGCCTCAGACTCCCAAAGTGCTAGGATCACAAGCATTAGCCACTGCCCAGTCGAGCAAAGATGAATTTTCAAAGTGATAATAGTTGTTGAGGGAAGTTCTGTTCTCATTTGGGAAAATTCCAATCTTGGTCCTGAGCTCCAAAAAACTGCAGTAAATCTTTACCACTGCTAAGCCACTGAACTGCTGTGTGGCAGGGCAAGTCAGGATATTCAATTCCTATTTCTGACAAAAATTCATGGCATTGGTGATGGCTAAGTTCATGAGTGTGAGTAAGGTTCACTGCTGACACTTTGGTTCAATGACATATGACACATTCAAATCTTTTCTGAAAAGTACCTGGCTGATGAATACTAAAATAAATAACCATAGCCTTTAAACATCTTACATTTTCTCAAACTTTGTAAATTAATACAACTAAGCCGTCTTCTCCACACACATTTTTTAACCACCATTTGTTGTAGCACATCTTAGCAGATTCTACTTCAGCTTGTAATGAATTTGTGTTTTCTCAGGCTATGTGAAAATACTCTTCTCTGTAGTTGTCCCAGACTATTTACAAGGGCCAACTCTTCAGTCTCTTCAACCTTGGCATTGATTCCGAGTCACAATTGAGCAGTACCAATGACAACTCTGTCAATTCCTCGGGAGCCAAGGAAAACACTCAAAATAATCTGCTTTGCTTTTTCACTATTGGTATCACTCCCAATGTCCTTAAATCTTCAAGCAATTGTTATTGCTGAAAGCCTCCTATCCTAAGTAAGTTTATTTTCTCTGCATACATTACTTTCGCTGCTGCTATTAAACATGATTTAATTAACTCAAAATTGGTAAGTGGTTTTTCTTGCTTAGCTAAAAAACGAGCCACTTGAAATATCACTTTGGGAACAGCCTCATTTTTATTTTTAGTGAAGAAATTCTGCTGTGATGCAATATTCCATTCTAAACTTTCTAACTTTTCTGACCATTGCTTTTCTGTGAGTTGGGAGTATTGTTGAATTTAGCCTACTAATGTACAGCTCTCACGTAACTGCTCAATAACCACAATGACTTGCCAACAATTTTGTAAAATAACCCGTATTCTACTGTGTTAAAAGCCACAATGCTCAAAATCTACTTTTCTTGTTTTGATGATGGATAAGTACTTGCAATTTTTTTTTAAGTCACAGTACGGTGATATGTGTGGCTCTCAAAATACTGTCCAATTTTAAACACATCATTGTGATTTGTACTCTAAGCAGCAGAGCAAGGCCGGGAGAGCATGATCTTGATCTCTACTGCACCTACTCACTCATCTCTGCTGCTGGAGGGTAAAAGCACACACACACTACATTAGAAAATGAGCATAGCTGTCTTCCAAAAAAACTTTATTTATGACATGGAAATTTGAATTTTATATAATTTTCACATATCACAATGTATTCTTTTTACTTTTTTACCATTTAAAAATAAAAAAAGAAAAAGACTTTTAAAAAATGTTCTTAGATCACAGGTGGTATCCTTTCAAAACCAGGTGGTGGTTTCCTGTTCAAAAACAGGAGGTGTGCCAGACGTGGCCCATGGGCCATAGTTTGCTGGCCACATACTATTACATTATGCAATCCATTCTCCAGTCTCACAGCAGAGTTAATAGATTAGTAGTAAGATAAGGTACATTCAGATTGAAAACCACAGGAAAGCAGGCTTGTACTAATTTATATAGAAAATGTTGATCTATGAGCTTCCAAAGAAATGGTTTTATTACAAAATTATTAATAAACTTATTTCATAGAAGTTTGTCCATACTTGGTGCTGGACTGGCTAGCAGGTAGGTGCTATGAAAAATTATTATTGAATATTGAATTAGGCAGGGGATTCAGAGCTTAAAAAGATTGTGAAACTTGGAACATTTTAACCAATGCATCATCACCTGATGAGCTTGTTTCATTAGAAAAATAATTACCAAATGATAACTAGCTTCATCAAAACACCCCAGCCCAGCAATTTTATCCTCTCTCATGTAATAAGAATGCATACAATGCAGCAAAAGATTGCAAACAACCTAGTTATCCATCACTAGGAGCCTGGCCAAATAAATTACAATATGCTAATACAAGGAAATTCTAGGCAGCCAATTAAAAGAGTGAAGAAAAAATAAAAAGAATAGGCTGGGCACAGTGGCTCATGCCTGTAGTCCAGGCACTTTGGGAGGGCGAGGTAGGTGGATTATCTAAGGTAAGGAGTTCGGGACCAGCCTGGCCAATGTGGCGAAAACCCATCTCTACTAAAAATACAAAAATTAGCCTGGCATGGTGCCTGCACCTGTAATCCCAGCTACTTGGGAGGCAAAGGCAGGGGGAACCACTTGAAACCAGGAGACAGAGGCTGCAGTAAGCCGAGATTGTGCCACTGGACTCCAGTCTGGGTGACAGAGCGAGACTTCATCTAAAAAAAAATAATAATAATAAAGAAAAAGTTGAAGATAATGAAGTTGAAGATTTACTTTAATTCCTAAGTCTATATTGTAGAGAAACACTCATACATGTGCATAAGTGTTCAAAGCAGTCATGTTTATCAGAGCAAAAACATGGAAACAAACTTTATGACCAAACAGAGAACATATCCACGGAATCCATCCATACAAGAAGTGAAAAAGAATGAGCCATAAATACACACCCACATGGATGAAATCTCACAATTGTGAGGGGAAAAATAACCAAATTGTAGACTACAGAAAGATATTTATATCAAATGTGAAAACAAGCAAAATACCACTGTGCATTGCTTAGGAATATATTCCATACACAGTAAAAAATGGAAATGGTAACCATAAAATTCAGGATAGCAGCTATCTTCAGGTAGAAGAGAAGCTATTAGGGAAGGACAGCTGAATTAGCACATCTGAAGCTGGAGGGTGGATACAGGTACTCAACATATTATTATTATTAAAATATTTTTAAACGTTCATGATCCATATGTACACAGGCATTTTGTTCCATGAAAAAATGAGATGTAAAACTGGGTTGTAGGGCATATCATTTTTGTGTGATGTGTTGTTAGAGAACATACCCATATATTGTTATTTATGCATAGAATACTTCTGAAAGGACACAAATCACTACAGAAACTGCCTCTCAGAAGCACTGGGTAGGAGGGGGAAGAAAAGGGAAGAAGATTTACAACTACTCTTTTAAATTTGTATTTGTTACTCTGTGTGTGTGTGTGTGTGTGTGTGTGTATGCATTGTCTTTTCAAACAACAAATTTAACCTTTGTCCTTAACCCAGTGGTCTGGAAGGTAAGTATTAAACGACACGAAAGAAGAGAAAAGGTGAAGGAGATTACCAGAGTGACGAGAATCCCTGACCCCGGCATTGATAGAAATGGCCAAAGGCTGCAGTCGTGGGTCCCCTCCGCCCGCCATGCCTGACCAGTGGCCCTTTCCTTCTCCCATCGGGTCTCTGCAGAAGGTTCTTCTGCCTTCTCACAGCTTTGACCCACTGAAACAGAACTAGTATTTCTTCTACAAGACCATTCTTAGCTCTTCTAACTCCCACCCCATCAACCCTCGAGTCTCCACTGATGGCCAGTCTACTGTTCTAACCAATGCCTTCACGCATAAGTTGCTACATGGTCTGATCCAATTTAAATTCAGGCCCCTCTCCAGGACCAGTCTTGGCGATATGGAAGGGGGGCAGGGAAGTGCTGGGTAGAGAAGAGCATGGTCCCTGGCTAGGGCTCCACCCTAGGGAGCCCACAGACATAGGTGAGGACAGGCATTTCTGTTCTCTGCCCAAATGTTGCATTTCCCAAGACCAGCCTGGCCTGCGATGTCCCCGTACTGTGCCTATAAAAGCCCTGAGACCCTAGCAGGCAGGCACACAAGCAGCTGGACATGGAGGGGAAGGGAGCCCACCGGTGGAAGAGCACACCGGCAGATGCTGGCAGGCCATCGGAAGGTGGCGCAACCCGGAATTTGGCCTGGGCAGTTGGAGGAGAGCCCAGGCCGCTGAACAGCCCCGCTCAGGGGAAAACAATCTCCCTTCTGGCTCCACCATCTGCTGAGAGCTACTTCCACTCAAGAAAACTTTGCACGCATTCTCCAAGCCCATGAGCAATCCAATTCTTCTGGTACACCAAGACAAGAAACCCCGGAATACAGAAGGCCTCTGTCCTTGTGATAAGGCAGGGGGCGTCTAATGGCCGAGCACGGTGGCTCATGCCTGTCATCCCAGCACTTTGGGAGGCAGAGGTGGGCGGATCACCTGAGGTCAGGAGCTGGAGACCAGCCTGGCCAACATGGCAAAACCCCGTCTCTATCAAAAATACAAGAATTAGTCAGGTGTGGTGGCTCGTGCCTGTAATCCAGCTACTTGGGAGGCTGACACAGGAGAATCACTTGAACCTGGGAGGTGGAGGTTGCTTTGAGCTGCAGTCGCACTACTGCACTCCAGCCTGGGCAGACACTGCTAAAAAAAAAAAAAAAAAAAAGACAGGGAGTTCTAATTGTGCAAACAAATACAAGCTACCTATGGACAGCTAAACTAAAAGAGCACCCTATAACATACACCCACTGGGGCCTCAGGAGCTGTAAATGTTCACCCCTAGACACTGCCACACAGTCAGAGCCCCACAGCCTGCTCGTCTGCATGCTCCTCCATGAGTTTGAGGCAGCACCAAAGAAGTGAGCCACACTCCCATCACATACCCTGAAAGGTAGAAAAGGGAACTCTGTCCATTTTAAACAGCAGCTTGTCTGCATGCCAAGTGGGCTCTTACTAGCATCTCTTTCCCTAGTTCTCCCTGTTAAACTGTACCCGGGGATCCAGATTTGCTTATCTGTATCTACCATCTCTAATTGCTTAACACTAACATTTCCATTCTATTCCACAGCACGCTTAGGCTTGAACTTCTCCACATTCTGGTTCAAGTAAGTCAACCCCTCTTTAGGGAGAACTACATCCTCTCTTTAGGGAGAACTCTGTTCTTCTGGCCTGCTTCTCCATTGGGCAAAATCCCTGCATCACTGTTCTGGGTCCTTGGCAAGGACAGCAGCGCCTTCTCTTGGAGTGACACCTGCTTCAAGATCAGAGCACTGGTCATGGCAATAGCCCTTGGTTTTTGTATTGTTTTGTCTGAGACAGAGTCATCCAGGCTGGAGTGCAATGGCGCAATCTTGGCTCACTGCAACCTCTACCTCCTGAGTGGGGTTCAAACAATTCTCCAGCCTCAGCCTACCTAGTAGCTGGGAATACAGGCACGTACCACCACACCTGGCTAATTTTTGTATTTTTAGTAGAGATGGGGTTTCACCATCCTGGCTGGGCTGGTCTTGAACTCTTGACCTGGTGATCTGCCTACCTGGACCCCCAAAGTGCTTGGATTACAGATGTGAGCCACAATGCCCGACCAAGCCCTTAGTTTTCTTAGCTGGCTTCTACTACTGGACTGGGGCAGTGAGCTGGGGCAATGGTGATCAGGGCCAAGTTTTCTCACCCTGCTGTGCCTAGGGTAGATTCTGCCCAGATTCATCAGCTGCTCTTGTCTGGAACAGAGCTTCTGCAACAGAGTTGAGGGTAAGGACAGATGCTGACAGCCTGACGTTCCTAGGGAGATGCCACAGCCCTAGACCAGAAGCTGGCAGGAGAGTCCAGTGTTCCTGGCTGTACCTGCACAGGGCAGAGCTTCTGTCTCCCTCCCCGAGGGGTGGTGTGGGTGATGGAGCTGGTCCTGGCTCCCTCCCCGAGAGCTTGAAGACTGTCATCCATAAATGTTGCTCCATTTCCTAAGAGCACTTAGAACAATCTTCACAGGTTTAAAATAGTTTTTAAAAAATAATTTTCACCAGTTATAATTTTTTTATGCTACTGAGAGGGTCGAGGAAGCTCGTCACACACAAATCCATTAAAGAAGACTTCTTAGAAGCAGAATTTTATACATTCAGTTGAAAAAAGATCAGTTCTGTTCTGCTTGACTACACAAGGTCCTAGGCTGATGATCTGTAAGTTCTCTTCTGGTTCTAATAATATGAGTTGATATTTTGATCATTTTCTTCAAATTACTATATAGAGATATTTAATATAGATGTCTCTATTTCCTATGCTACTTTCATAATCTAGAATACACCATTCTCAGAAATTTAATAAGTGACAAGTAATAGTGGTAATAAATGTCTTGGATACTCAGCTGATTTTGCATATATTTCTAGAGATGGGCTAAGATGCAGCCCAAATATAAAATTCATTCATCCCCCAAAGCTATAAAGAAAGTAGCCAGTGTTATTGTGCAACTCTCTTAGCAACGGCTGAATGACACTTACCAAAGGTAAAACTGGTCTAGAAAGGGCTTAAAGATACATCTATCCTGTACACCTACAATATCAATTTACCAATATTCGCTCTTGCCTAATACTAAGAGAAGCATTCATTTGTTTTAAGCAAAAGAAAATGTAGTTATTTAAGTCAATGTCTACCAAGTCACAGGCCCTGTGTTAGCTACAGGACACGCAGGAGAGACATGACCTCTTCCTCTCCAGGGGGAGCCTACAGACCAGAGCTATGAAACAACACAACCACACAACAAAGGTACATGCAGGGGGACCGGAAGAGCAGGGACGAAGGGCCACTAAACTGGCAGATTAAGGATGAAAAAGCATTTATTAGAAGGGAAAACAACCGACCAATCATTTCAGGTAGAGAAAATGGCTAGAGATGTGGCTGCTCAGAGAGTATGGGGCATTCATCAGAGGAATAACAGTCTCAGGACTGGAAAGAAAGAGCAAGAGAAAGTCACAGATGTGAAGGTAAGAAGGGATCAGATAATGAAAGTCACTAAGGTCTTCACCCAGGTCAACAGGGTTCTAGTTACATTTCAGAAACGTAACTGCAGTGGCTCTAGAAAGCCACAGGAAGGCCACAGGGAGATGCAGTCTCTCCTCTGGCTCTGATTCAGAGGCACAGGCAGATGGCCCCCTTGCAGATAGGGTGACCCAAGGCTTTTAGATGAAAAACTGACCAATTTGTGCTAATGGGCAGTAAGAAGAGGATGGTCTTCAGGGTGACTCCTAAGCTTAAGCTTAGGTGACTAGAGGATAGGGACAGCAAAAACTGTGGTAACCAATAAAGAAATGTGTGTGTTACAGATGCTCACGGTAGGCGGCTATGTGGCCACCAGGTATAAGGCTATGTTAACGAACATCTCAACACAGATGTGTCCTCGGGAGTGGGGAAGGGACCCAAAGCACAGATTCTGGCCTGTGGATGTGAGCTGACACAGGAGAGGAGCTAAACTCATCCAGTAGGAGGCAGTACAGGCATACTCTCTATCAGGGAGCATCAACAACAGTATGGCAGACAGAGAGGAAAGAGCCAGTGAGTGAACCAATATGTGATCTGAACTCCTACTTGAGTCAAATAATAAAAGCAAAGCAAGTATTAAAACACAGCACACATAAAACCTGGAGGACACTGGTCATTGTAATCCTCAAGTTGCTTAACATCTGAAAAGAATTTAAAAGTACTTTGGGAGTAAGTCCAGAAAAATAAAGGGGATTTTACTAAAATAGATATTACCTATTCTGAAATAGCCATCTTCTAATCGTTTGTCTTTGGTTTCTTTGCTTATTTCCAAACCTTCACTCTAAAATAAAACAAAAGCATTAATTTCAAAAATAATTCCTTCTATGTATCCTAAGTTATCAATGTATCTTAGTATATATCTTTCTGTGACACAGCCATTCCTAAAAAGAGAAATATCATCTCAGACTTGAACTTTAAAAAACGTATTATATTAATAATAAAAGATGTTTTCTTAAGCCATCTTTTGAATTGCTATATAATATATTGGTGGTTGGAAATAAAACATTAAATCAATTAAGAAGAACAGTATTTTCTATTAAAACTATCTATAGAAGAACTGTGTAGTTAACTTGAAAGAAATCCAAGGATTCCTTAGAGACCAAAGAATTAAACTGTGTATCAATTAACCAGCATTAAAAACACATAGATTTTGGGACTCAAAATACAAATAGCGAGAAAACACTGAAGAAAACAATTATTAATTTATTTTCCTAGTAGAAATGTTATTTGCAACCTCCACCTTCGAGGTTCAAGTGATTCTCGTGCCTCAGCCTCCTAAGTAGCTGGGACTACAGGCATATGCCACCATGCCTGGCTAATTTTTGTATTTTTAGTAGAGATGGGTTTTGCCATGTTGGCCACGCTGGTTTCAAACTCCTGACCTCAAATGATTTACCCGCCTCAGCCTCCCAAAGTGCTGGGATTACAGACGTGAGCCACCATGTCTAGCTGTTATTTTCTAAGGCAAAACAAAATGAAGACTCTTTCTATGAATGGGTAAATGTGATCATCAAATATATGGGTGCTTCATATTTCAAAAAATTAATGTTATTCATCAATGAGTCCTGCAAATTATAAGAATTTTCTTTCCCCTTAAAAATAAGAAAAGCTTCAAGCTAAGTCTACCAGTATTAGTTGTTAGGGAAAGGTAAGAGGAAAAAGCAGTCATACCTTAAAAGGCAAAACTTCCACAGTTGTGTTTAGCAAAATGTCTCCGGGATGTTCTTGGTTGCCGCTATGGAACAGGTAACTGAAAATACAAACGTCAAAATAAAAACACAAGTTGGGCTGGATTTTATAAAGATTCAAGAAAATGACCTTTCCTCAGAGTCAGCCTTTCTAAACAAGACTCTAAGCAAGCAAAGTTGACAACACTAGAGCTTGTAATAACTGCACAGTGTGTGTTCTGAATGGCTGCAGGGAATTTGAAAACTTAAGAGCATGACCCTAGGTGATAACGTTCATTCCTTCTGTCAGAAACAATTATGTCGCTGCTTATCATAATAATGTACCTAGATTTTTTCAAAAAGGATGACAGTTTTATGTCACTGTCTATAATGTTTTAAATATTTAAACCTCTTCCCTGGAATAATCAAAATTATAACACCTATATAATACTGCTGTGTCTTGTGTCTGAAAAAAACTTCACTAGGAAAATGAATAGTCATGACAAGTCCAAAGACTAGTTCTAGGCTAGGCGTAGTGGTTCACACACCTGTAATCCCAGCACCTTGGGAGACTGAGGAGGGAGGATCACTTGAGGTCAGGGGTTCAAGACAAGCCTGGACAACATAGTGAGACCTCACCACTATAAAAAATAAAAAAACTAGCTAGGCATGGTGTTTGCACCTGTAGTCCCCAGCTACTCAGGAAGCTAAGGAGAGACGGCCACTTCAGCTTAGCCTAGAAGGTCTAAGCTACAATGGGCGGTGATCATGCCACTGCATTCTGGCCTGGGTAACAGAGCAAGACCTCATCTCTAAATAATAATAATAGTAATAAATAATTATAATAAAGGAAACAGACTAGTTCTATTCAATACAAATAACTTTAATGTTAGTCGACTAAAAGTAAATTACCTCTTAAAATATCTGAATAATTCCATTTGTTAATATTCAAGAAGCATTTGAAGAATGACTAATTATTGATATATGGTGACAGATCTAAAACACTCTCTGGGTATGAGTATAATACTCTGCTTTGATACTCTGAAAACAAACTAATAAGTATGCATATGTGTCAGTGTATGGGGAAGGGCAGAAACAAGATAAGACAGGCAAAACATGTCTGAATCTAAACCTAAATTTAGTTCAGTTGCATGGTCAAAAGTTTAGGCTTAGGAGTCAGAAAGACCTGGGTCCAAATCCTGGGTCTCTCAGGATTACTAGCATTTTCACCTTTCAAGAGTTTCCTCAGTTTTATGAGCCTGAGTTTCTTCTATATAATGCAGATAGTCCCATCTAACTCATATAACTTCAGTTCATGAGAACTGACAAAAAGTCCCCTGCACATTCAAAATGCTTGGCCAAGTGACAGTTACAGTATGGTGATGATACAGCGGCGGGACAGTAGATGCGGCTATAAAAGGGTAACATGGGGATCCTTGGGGTGATAGAAATGGTACTTAACTTGACACACTGGTGTCAAAACCACAGTCTGCAAGCTGCTACCCTTGGGGAAGTGGGGTGATAGGTATACAGGATATCTCAGTTTTATTTCTTAAAGCTGCATGTGAAACTATACTTTCTCAAAAGTCACAGATTAAGAAAAAGAAATTGACTGTTGAGGGAAAAAGCACAAAAAATAGACATATCCAGCCAAATGAAATCATCCGTGTTATCTCACCTCTATTAACAGTTTGATAGATTGTTTGTAGATTCGTTCTATGAACATAGTATGTGTAAAATATTTTTATTATTTCAAAAAACCCTTCTATAATCTATAATTCTATACTCTCTATATAGAATTCTATATATTCTATAATCCTATATACATATAATGCTATAATCTATAAGATAATCTACAAGGATATTCTATAAAGTTATATTTGTTTTTTACCCCACTTAGTGTATATCTAAAAAAGTTTTCATGTCAATCCTGTTAATCTATGTCATTATTTTTAATGACTGCTTACAGCATTCCAATGGGTGGCAGTATCAGTTTATTTAACCAAACACATCTATGCTGTTTCTAATTCTATGCTGGCTCTCTGAGTGGTAAACAATATCTCAAAGTGCAGAGTATTATTAATAGTATAAAAATGAGCTTTAACAGCAAAACAAATGCTCATGCAAGTGCAAAACAATATTCAAAACTGCTTCTGTATGTTCTTCCAGTGGTACTCCCACTGCTTAGAACACTTTTACAACTTGAATTCCTCTTTGAAACCAGTTTAGAGTAACAAAAGAAAATTAGTAACATCGTATCACAGCTCTGCATTGCTTTGACCGCCTCAAATCGAATTACTGAAAATAATTCCTGGTAGATTCTAAAAATCAAATCGGCCCTCCCATCAGGACATCTACAATGAAATACCACAGAGTGGGGAACTATGTTCTTTTAAGTATGCCATGGCCAGTCTGGGGAACACATCCAAAACTGAAGAAGGTCTGAGGAATCATGACTGTTAAATTAAAAATTGGCCAGGCATGGTGGATCACCTGAGGTTGGGAGTTTGAGACCAGCCTGGCCAACATGGTGAAACCCCGTCTCTACTAAAAATACAAACAAAATTAGCTAGGCATGGTAGCAGGCATCTATAATCCCAGCTACTTGGGAGGCTGAGGCAGGAGACTCTCTTGAACCTGGGAGACAGTTTGCAGTGAGCTGAGATTGTACCACTGCACTTCAGCCTGGGTGACAGAGTAAGACTCCATCTCAAAAAAAAAAAAAAGAAAGAAAGAAAGAAAGAAAGTTCTAAATTTTGTAAAATGAACATAAAGGCTCAAAAACATAAGAGGGTTATAAATTTCCCCATGGTGTATTGAAAATAATCTAACATTTGTAAAACCATTGACTAAGTCTAGTCATATTCTGTCAAATTTATCATTTCAACTAAATTGCTGGGCTAATTAACTAGCTCCAGATCAAATTTCAAGGGACATGCCAGGATAAAAACATGAACACTAATTTGAGAGTTCTAAATAAAAGTATTAAAAAATTATACTAGACGTAAGTTCAGAAATACCAATGAAGTTCACCAAATGTATTAAATGTCGACGTTACATCTGAAAATAACATACTCATTTTATTATGGAGTTATTTTACATGTAATTTACAGCCCAGCATCTTGGGACCCACTGTGTCCCCTGTCGTGCACACACACAAAAATCTATTATAAATCATGTTTATGAATAAGACGTCTGAATTGTAAGACCACATACATTTCAATGATCACCAACCTTTCTACATTGACTGGTTTATCAAATTTAAACAAGATGTAGTCTCCAGCTGTCGGTGTGATAGCCCAGAAGAAATCCTCCCCCATGTAAGTCTTCTCCAGTGTATGCCCTTGGTAGACCTTCAAGGAAGTAGATACCTCCGCAGGTGGGTTTACATGAATTTTAAGAAGTAATGGTTTCATGTAATCTTTATCCTGGGAGCAAAGACATATACGCTATTAAATAATATACAGTTTATTTAAGAAAAACAATAATTACACCTTAAATAACAAGTTGTAAGTTCATGAGAAAATAAAATTAAGTCACCAACCGTTAGTTTTTGGATTTTTCCTGATAGTGATGAGTGCAGACCAACATGTTGGAAAAGGGAAGGTCTGAAGCGAATTCGCAGATTTGCTTTCTGTCTATCACAATGTTTCTAAATATTTAAAAAGAAATCACATTAGTGTTGCATAATAAAGTGAAATCTTGCCCTCACCTGGAAAATGAGAAGTCCTTTATTGAAGTATTGAAAAGAAGGGCCAGGTGCAGTGGCTCATGCCTGTAATCCAGCACACTGAGAGGTTGAGGCAGGTAGATAACCTGAGGTCAGGAGTTAGAGACCAGCCTGGCCACCATGGTTGAAACCCCGTCCATTTCTACTAAAAATATAAAAATCAGCCAGGTGTGGTGGTGCACACCTATCATCCCAGCTACTCCAGAGACTGAGGCAGGAGAATCTAATGAACCCAGGAGGCAGAGGTTGCAGTGAGCTGAGATCATACCACTGCACTCCAGCCTGGGCAAAAGAGCAAGACTCTGTCTCAAAAAAAAAAAAAAAAAATTGGAAAAGAAAACAACTTCAAGTCATAATTACAAGTCATATTTTTTTCTGGTCTTTGAGGTACTAATAGATTTGCTGCTTGACTGATAAACAGCCATGATCCAGAAATTTAAAATAAGCATAGTTAAGGGAAGAGTGAAGGGTTTAATTTCTACCATCCTTCAACACATGTCAATAAACATTTGACTTTTAATATTAAAATGCATGAACTATAGACTAGGGGGTTAGTTCAAATATACAAACTATTTTTGATTAAATAATATAACAAAGAATTTGCAAATTATAAGTGGCACATTTTGTTGCATGAAAGCAATTTGAAAACGTGAGGCAATCACTTGCCTAGAAATAAGTAAACAATATTAAAAACTCCGCAGAACAATCTCTGTCAACACAGGACAGGACACCTATGTTTCAACTCGCAGTGCCTCACGGCCCAGGCGTTCCATCACAACCTATCCTCATGTGTGGTCCTGCTGTGTGAAGGCTGTGCAACACCAAGGGCCACCTTGACAAATATTTTTAAACTTTTCATTTTCAATGACTTATGTAAGTTTGGGGCTGAAAATTTTTGAAAAAAACATCTTTATAAGAAATTTACACTTGGCTGGGTGTGGTGGGTCACACTTGTAATCCCAGGACTTTGGGAGGTCAAGGTGGGTGGATCATGAGGTCAGAAGACGGAGACCAGGCTGACCAACATGCTGAAACCCCATCTCTACTAAAAATACAAAAATTAACTGGGCATGGTGGTGCGCTCCTGTAGACCTGGCTACTTGAGAGGCTGAGGCAGGAGAATGGCTTGAACTCGGGAGGCAGAGGTTGCAGTGAGCCGAGACTGAGGCATGGTGACAGTCTGCCAGGTATGGTAGCATGCCCCTGTAATCCCAGCTACTGGGAAGCTGAGGCAGGAGAATTGCTTGAAACTGGGAAGCAGAGACCGCAGGAAGCTGAGATTGCACCATTACAGTCCAGTCTGGGCAATATGAGCAAGACTCCATCTCAAAAAAGGGGAGAGAGAGAGAGAGAGAGAGAGAGAGAGAGGGGGAAAGAGAGAAAGAAAGAAAAAGAAAGAAAGGAGGGAGGGAGGGAGGGAGGGAGGGAGGGAGGGAGGGAGGGAGGGAGGGAGGGAGGGAGGGAGGGAGGGAGAGAAATTTACACTTTAGAAGACTTATAATAATATATGGGGTGCTAAAATGCCTACTTCTCAAGAGGTTTCACCTCACTGGCATTATTACTGACACTACAATACAGGTGAAACAGTGTATTTTCTCTGCACAAATACTCAAGTGGAAGGAGAAAGAACGGGAGCAGAATCAAAGGAAGGGCAAAGGGCAGGAGAGAGAGAAGACCGAGGAGCACGAGGGTAAGGAGAGAGCAAAACCACTGAGACAGTGTCTGGAACTCAGCCTGTCACTCCCGGGGCAATGGAAGGACTTGGGCCGAAGGGTCCAAGCAGGCTGATAACCCTTTGAGACAATGTGTGAATGACTCGAATGGTTTCTGGGACCATGGACCACTGTCACAGGATGTGATGACAGGGTCCTGGACGTTCTAGGGGAAGCAACTGAAGAATTACAGGCCACAGGAAAACATGGACTATAGAAGGATCAAAGAATGGAATAAATTATCCAAAAGTTTGTGTACCCAAATTTATGGATGATTTAGAGGGTTTTGTGGTTTTAATTTTTACTATCAGATTTTTTCACCTCACAGGCTCATTTTAGAACCTAACCACATATTAAATAATACTGCACAGGACGAATGAAATGCAAGTGTATTGTAAGAGGTTAGAGATGACATTAACTTTTTTGTGTCCTACAATAAAAATTTCCATAAATCACAGTGAAAACACATGTAAGGACTAAGATCTTTAAAAAATGATTTGTTTAAAACAATGTATATGTTCAACTAATTCTTGGGAAACAGACACTCTGCTGTTTTGCTAAACTCCCTGATTTCCTCTAACTAAGAATGTAGTGGTGGTGGTGGTGGTGGTGGTGGTCTTTTTAATTTTTGTCTTTTTAAAACAGAATGCAATAACAGCCTACAGACACCAGAAGGGAATATCCTCAACACTAGCTGGCAGGTATAAGGATCCAACTATTCTAGGAACTGTATGGTCTTGAAGGCAAACTAATGCTTACTGATTACAATGAATGGTAAGTCAACTCTATAATGACATGTTCTTAAAATAATACTTATCATTACACATCAAAATGGACATTCTTAAGAACTGGTACTTTTATATTTTGTTTGTGCTTATACCAAATAAATTAAAAGCTGTATTTTTTTTTTCAGAGATACTATTCAACTCAGACTAGGAAAACATACCTAATTATTCTTTTTTTTATAATTTTTTTTTTTTTTTTTGTAGAGATGGGTCTTGATATGTTGCCCAGGCTAGTCCTGAACTCCTGGGCTCAAATGATCCTCCAGTCTTGGCCTTCCAAGGTGCTAGGATTACAGGTGTGAGCCGCTGCACCTGGCCTAATTACTCTTTATAATAAGATCTCTATGGCAATAACTTGCTATCTGAATGATCAAAGCAAAAATTATTATTCACTTACTTGACTGCAACAATCATCCCACAGGTAAGCATATTATTATGAACACTGGCTTTTTCTGAGTAACACACTGAAAGGTATATTAACGTGTCATTGTTTTGGTGTAAAACATTACTTCTATTTTATTCCTCATTTCCAGATGTGTTAAGAGTCTAATATTGTCCCCAGTATATATGGAAAAAAGAGAGTGAACAGGAAATATGAAGAAAACAAACGGAAATGACATTCCATGCAAGAACAGATATGACCAACATCTATAGCCAATAGGTTAGTGAACCACCAGGGCCTACAGACACTAGAAACATTTATCAGCAACTTAAAGAATGTCTATCATCTTGCAACAGCTTCCTGCTTTACAGGATTTTCCACTGCTATCTAAAAGTCCTTCTAATACAGGAACTTTTTATCAGCTCCAGAAAGAAGTTTTATATCACCTATCTATTTATTTGCAAAATCTCTAAAAGTCATTTTCACAAAATACAGAAAAGAAACTCCCTCCACTCTGGTGATGAACTTACTGCATCTTTTTCAGGGTTGCAGACTTTCACCCAAAGAATATGGTCCAAGAGCCAATCAATGGGTTTCTCCTTGTAAAACATGAATATAAATTCTACAATCAGAGTAAGATCCGGTGCTTGAAACATTTTGCCTGAAAAGATATTCCCAGTTAATAATTGCAATAAAGAAACCAAACACCAAAATGGCTTACATTTGTAAAATCTTGTCCACTACATACACTGAAGCTTGTGCTTTCAACTATAAATCATCAAAAACAATTTATCCATTTGTATAATCAAAATTAAACAAAGCTGCTTCAGCTAAACTTCCTCTTGAGCTGTCACCTGGGTGTAAACAGATGTAGTGAGCTCCTGATATTATTATAATAATCTATCGTATACCTACGGACCCAAAGCATTCAAAAAAAAAAGTCAGAGATTTCCCTTTCTTTTCTTACTAAGATTCTTCCCATTTAAAAAAAGGAACAAAGAGGTTTAGGTAAAAAATTTTCATCTAAATCAATAAATGCAAAAAACAAGGACTCCTTTTCTCTTCACCGAAGAATTCACAAGTAAAGATGGTTTTTGACTCTTAAGTTTTGAGTTAAATGATCAAGAAGGTAAAAGGTCCAGCCTCTAAGGCTCAAAAGTTTTAAAAAGTATCATAGGAGATGCAATGCTATCCTCTGAGTATTATTTGAGCACTATAAATCTTCTTCAGTTCTTCAACTTTAAACATATTATTTTTTTTCTCTTGCCTCAGCCTCCTAGGTAGTTGGGATTACAGACACCTGCCACCACACCAAGCTAATTTTTGTATTTTTAGTAGAGACAGGGTTTCACCATGTTGGCCAGGCTGGTCTCGAACTCCTGACCTGAGGTGATCTGCCCACCTAGGCCTCCCAAAGTGCTGGGATTACAGGTTTGAGCCACTGCATCTGGCCAACTTTAAACATATTCTTTATAGCTGGCTAAATTTGAAACATTAGCCAAAAAACATTTAGAAATGAGTGCCCCAACTAGTTACGAAAAAAAGAATGAAAATTAATCACCAAATGCATTGCATGAAAATACTGGGAATTTATATGAGAAAACCCTTTGTGGCACTCTTTTTAGAAGAACCCCAATCTTATGTTAACAAAGGGGCTGGAAATGTCAGAGAAGAAAAAATCAAACATGCTCACCAGGACCATGCTTGGCACTGTGAAGAACTCTAGAGTAAATATAACCGTCTTAGAAGTCTCCAAATTCTGGGTTGACTTTCATCACGTCATACAAAGAGATTTACCTAAGTTAAGTTTTCTCAAAAACAATCCATTTCCATAGAAAAAAATAACTTTAAGACAAATAAGTACTTTGTTTTAGATTCTGAGAGTCGCAGTTATTTCTGAAAAGTAGGTAAGTGTGACACTTTTCTTACCGATGAAGCCCAGCTGGGAAAACTCAAGAATCATCCATTCCTCAGAAGAAAGTTGAAGCGCAAAATTTTTTATGGTATTAAAATAATTTTGTTTGACAATAATATCATCTTCAAGCTAGAAAAAATTGAACAATCATATTCATACATCAAAAAGAGAAGGAAAGGTATTGACAGAAGGACATTATTATGGAAAAATACAAGCACACTTTTATCATGAAAATCGAGAAAACAATGGCAAGAACAATAAAAATATAAAACTAGATATTATTAAAAGAAAGTGAAGAAAATAAAATGGAAGACATACACTGTAAGTCAACTAAACCACTCCTTTACTATGAGAAATATCGAGAAAAACGAGAATATCATTTTCAAGTAAACAGCGGGAAAGATGTTGACATGAGAGTGGATGGGGCAGAAAGAGAACAAAATAAAGGTCTTATCACAGCAGGAGTTATGGGGAGGGAGGGGGAAAAAGAAAGAGGAGGATATCAGGATACAGTCTACGGGAAAGAAAGCACAGAGAAAGTTTAAACTGCATTTAGTAGTCTTATTGCTAGTAGTGATAATGGTATTGATATTTTGAAGCTATTTTAGGTATATTATAGAATAAAAATTATACTATTGGGATATCATTGAAAACCAAGGCCTTTGATATAAAAGAAAATAAATACATGTAAAAATTCAAAAAGCTAAGTAAAAACCGTATAATTTTATTACAACCCTAAAGTCTTACATTTTAATCCAGTTTGAATTGGAGCTATCTATACAAACTTGTGATTTTTTTCCTCTGTAAAATAAAATATGCTTTTTCTTGCAGAAAGTCCTAGGAGCAAAAACAACACAATAGCAATGAGCACCTTTAAGTGCCCAGATCGTGTTCCTACATACCACACACCTTGAAGAAGAACAGAGCTCCTCAGAAATGATCAACTCTAGATCCGGGATAGGAAATGTGCAAGATGTGCTAATCATCAAAGAATCAGTCAAGATTACTGAGGCTAGGCACAGTGGCTCATGCCTGTAATCCCAGCACTTCGGGGGGCCAAAGCAGGGGGATGGCTTGAGTTTCCCAGGGGTTCAAGATGAGCCTAGGCAACATAGCAAGACCTCATCTCCACAGAAAATAAAAAAGCTAGCTGGGCGTGTTCATGGGTACCTGTAGTCCTCCTAGCTACTCAGAAGGCTGAGGCAGGAGGATCACTTGAGCCCAAAAAGATTGCTGGACTTATGTAGAAAGGATATAAAAGCCAATTTGAAGGGGTTCCCACTGGATTATGATATACCAATGAAAGCATCAATAACACTAATGACTGCAATGGATTGAGGCAAATCAAACGTTTTTGTTTTATTTTGAGATAGAGTCTCACTCTGTCGCCAGGCACCAGGCTGGAGTGCAGCGGCATGACCTCGGCTAACTGCAATCTCTGTCTCCTGGATTCAAGCAACTTTCCTGCCTCAGCCTCCCGAGTAGCTGAGACTACAGGCATGTACCACCACACCCAGCTAATTTTTGTACTTTTTAGCAGAGACGGGGTTTCACCATGTTGGCCAGAATGTTCTCGATCTCTTAACCTCATGATCCGCCCACCTCGGCCTCCCAAAGTGCTGGGATTACAGGTGTGAGCTACCGCGTCCAGCCAAATCAAATGTATTTTAAATATCCAAGAGCTCATAACAATACATTGTTTTTAAGGTTCAGGCGATACATGTGCAGGTCTGTTACATGGATATATTGCATAATGCTGGGGTTTGGGCTTCTATTAAACCCATCACCCAAATAGTGAACATAGTACACCCAATAAGTAACATAATAATACTTTAAAAACAGCCACCACTGTAGATTGCTAAGGCACCAACTCTAAAAAATGGTAAGAGTGAAATCAAGCATTTACTCTACCTTTTCTTTAAGAATGATTTTTCAAGGTAATCTAATAGTTAAGGAAGAAAAATTCTTTATAGAAGAACTCAACATAGCATTCAGAACTAAGCTAAGAGCATTATCAATTACAGAATTAGGAAAGCACCACTTAGAAACTGCTAATGAAATAATTGATCTAGGGAAAAATACTCAATGGATGCTGAATCCTTAAGTGGAACAGCTGCTGGGGAGCTAAATTTATAATGCAGCAATGAGGCCGGCAATACAGAACCCACCAATTACTCCCAGCATGGTTGGAGGTGGGACCATCTGATGTAACGTGCTTTCTTTTTTTTTGAGATGGAGTCTCGCTTTGTCACCCAGGTTGGAGTGCAGTGGCGCGATCTTGGCTTACTGCAACCTCCACCTCCTGGGTTCAGGCGATTCTCCTGCCTTACCCTCCCCAAGTAACTGGGACTACAGGCACATGGCATCACATCCAGTTAATTTTTTTGGTATTTTTAGTAGAGATGAGGTTTCACCATGTTGGCCAGGCTTCCGAAATTCTTGACCTCAGGTGATCCAGCCACCTCGGCTTCCGAAAGTGCTAGGATTACAGGCGCGAGCCACCACCACACCCGGCCCATATGCACTTTCTTATGTGCTACAGCAAGAATTACTCAGTACCACCTGTGAAGTACCTGCATAATCTATCAGTTTTCCAGAAGGCACTGTGTTCAACTCAGAGTTCTTTGCAATAAAGCACTTTATGAAACTATACGATGCTGCCAGTGGAAACTCCATTCCAAGCCACAGCTTCTCCCTTTCCTCTGAGGTGTATGTCTGTGACAATTCCAAAGTAACCGCTGATTCTACTGCCTTCTGGAAAGCATTATTTAAGAGTCGTGGGTGTGATACATTCCCAAAACATGCAACCGTGAAGTCACGTCCCGAGGGGATAATTATCAAGTCTGGAATAAATTTATTTGCCACATCACCTCTCATCCTAGTCTTCACCAAAATGTCCCATGTAAAATCTATCCTGTATGAACATTTAAAACTAGCATTAACTGAGAACTTTTTAGGCTCATATGTTTTTCCCACTAATACTTGTAGATGACAGTGAACTCACTAAGAGAATTCCACATAATGAGCACATGAAGACTTGAATATAAAGAAATTCCCTCTTTCCTGAGGCATAATTTTTGGGCAAATGTGATATTTTAAGACTGTTCAGGCCAGGCATGGTGGCTCACACCTGTAATCCCAGCACTTTGCGAGGCTGAGGTAGGCGGATCACTTAAGGTCAGGAGTTCGAGATCAGCCTGGCCAACATGGTGAAACCCTGTCTCTACTAAAAATATAAAAAGTCAGCCAGGCATGGTGGCAGTCACCTGTAATCTCAGCTACTTGGGAGGCTAAGGCAGGAGAATGAGAATCACTTGAACCCAGGAGGCAGAGGTTGTAGTAAGCAGAGATCACACCATTGCAGTCCAGCCTGGGCAAGAGGGAGACGATTTCTCAAATAATAATTATTATTATGTTCAAGCCTGAGCAACAAAGTGAGAACCTGTTTTTACAAAAAGTAAAAATTAGTCAGGCACAGTGGTGCATGCCTATGGTCCCAGGCACACAGGAGGCTGAAGTGGGAGGATCACTTGACCCAGGTCGAGGATGCAGCAAGCAGTGGAAGTATGTCTGCAACACTGCGCTCAGCCTGGGCAACAGAGGAAGACCCTGTCTAAAAAAAAAAAAAGTATTCACTGATGCCAGTGGCTCAAACCTGTAATCACAGCTCTTTGGGAGGCAGAGGCAGCAGGATCATTTGAGGCCAGGAATTCAAGACCAGCCTGGACAACATAGTGATATCCCCATCTCTACCAAAACAGAAATACAAATATTAGCCAGGTATGGTGTGTGTGCCTGTAGTCTTAGCTTCCTGGGAGTCTAAAACAGGGGGATCACTTGAGCCCAGGTGTTTAAGGCTGCCATAAGCTATGACTGTGCCACTGCACTTCAGCCTGTGTGACAGTGAGACTGTCTCTGAAAAACAAAACAAGACAATGTTCATTGAATTTGTCTTCGAAAAAGCTCAACAATTAGAAGCAATCTAAATGACCAACAGGAAGGTTGACTACGATATCTAAATAATAGTACTTCAAGAAGGGATTAAAAATCACACCTATCTATATTTATTGGCATATAAAGGTACATATCAACAATGTTAAGTGACAGCAAAAAAAGGTATCAGACAGTACATATAGCACGATCCTCTACTGTAAAAGAGGGCTGTTAGAGTGACATCAGCAAGACAGAAACGAGAAACCCAGAGACACACGACACATTCCCCACATGACACACAGATTTAAAATCTGAGCATTCAACAGCCAGAGACCCTCTCTTTGGCACAGTACAGCATGAGGAAACACTCAATTCCCGTCTTCTTCCTGAGAAGCAAGAAGTTGGTGTACACCCTGTGTTCTTTACTTTTTAAAGTGCAGCCAGAGGAACTGATTTCTGTCTCATCTAAATCAAAGTAGTGACAGGAACAGGGAACCAGGTTGGGGGCTAAGAACTAACGCGATCAATTGGCACCAGAGGCTGCAGTACCAACAGAGAGAAACTAGGTGGAGCTCCAGTACTGTGGCTTACTGCAATACCGACAAGGTCACAGGGCTGCAGAGTTCCTGAGTAGAAACCAGTGACCTTCAATTAGATTACACCCACAAGCCCACAGAGGATATGCTCAGAAAAGGCTCAAAGGGGCTCCAGGGTCTCTTACTAGGCTAACTGAATAAAATTTTCCCATTATGAAACCAGACTGCAAAGACTGGGAGAGGTGGCTAATTTTTCAAATGCGAAGATCCCAAAACAAAAAAACAAGATATACAAATAAACAAAAATATGGCATATCCAAAGGAACAAATTAAAACTCCAGCAACCAACCCCAAAGAAATGAAGACATATGAAATGCCCAGTAATTCAAAATAATTGTCATAAGATTGCTCGGTAAATTAAAAGAGAGCAGAGACAGACAACTAAATGAAATTAGGAATATGATGTATGAACAAAATGAGAATATCAACAGAGATAGAAACTATAAAAGCCAAAGAGAAATTCTAAAACTGAAGAATATAAAACTTGAATTGAAAATTTCACTAGAAGGACTAAACAGCAGACCTGAGCAGGCAGAAGAAAGAATCAGTGAACTTAAAGATAGGACTTTTGAAATTACTGAGGTACAGGAGCAAAAAGAAAAAAGAATAAAAGAAAAATAATGATATTCTAAAGGACTTATGGACAGCAAAAAGTGAAACACACTCATTATGAAAGTTCTACAAGGAGAAAAGAGCCTATTTGAACTTCCCAAATATGAGAAGATAAATGGTAAGTTCAAAGAAGTATTATAATAAAGCTGTTAAAAGTCACAAAGAATACTGAAAGCAGCAGAGAAAAGTGACCCATTATATACAAGATAGCATCTATTAGATTATCAGCAGATTTCCTAGCAGAAACTTTGTAAGCTAGAAGAGAGTGGAATAATGTATTAAAACATACAAAACAAAAACCAGCCAACCAAGAATATTATACCTGGCAAAACTGTAATTCAAAAGTAAAAAGGTGCAGTGGCTCACATCTGTAACCCCAGCACTTTGGGAGGCCGAGGCAGGTGGATCACCTGAGGTCAGGAGTTTGAGACGAGCATTAACAACATGGTGAAACCCCATCTCTACTAAAAATGCAAAAATTAGCTGGGCATCGTGGTGGGCGCCTATAACCCCAGCTACTCAGGAAGCTGAGGAGGAGAATTGCTTGAACCCAGGGGGTGGAGGTTGCAGCAAGCCAAGACTGTGCCATTGCACTCCAGCCTGGCAACACAGCAAAACTCCATCTCAAAAAAAAAAAGGAAAGAAGAAATTAAGACTTTCCCAGATAAACAAAAGCTGAGTGAATTCATCACCACTAGACCTGCCCTATTGCTGAAGGAAATTTTTCAAGTTGAAGCAAAAGGTCAATAAGCAGCAATAAAGCACCATATAAAAACATGTAACTCCCTGGTAAAGGTAAATATCCAGATGAATATAGACTCTTGTAGTAAAGTAATGCAGGTGCATGAATCTCTTTAAAATCTGGTACCTCTTTTAAATCTTTTAATCGCATAAAATCACTTCTTAAAGACTGAAGGCATAAACAGTAACTATAAATCTAAATTAATGTATACGCTATACAAAAAGAGGTCACTGGTGTCATTGATAAATTAAAGTGCAGGGGAGGCAGAGATGTAAAGGAGTAGAGATTTTATGTCATTGAAGTAATCAGCTTTAAATAGACTGTTATAACTTTAAGATATATAATTGCAAACGTAACTATAAAATGAATATCTATTGAATATACACAAAAGGAAATGGCAAGGAAATCCAAGTACGTCACTATTTTTAAAAATCAACAAAACACAAAAGAAAGCAGCGAGAGGAAAAGATAGATAAAAAATTCCAAGACATACAAGAATAATCAAGTAAATGGCAATAGTAAATCCTTCTGAATCAGTAATCTCTAAAAATGTAAAGGGGTCAAACATCTCAATTAAAAGAGAGGCCAAATGAAATTTTTTAAATGAGATCCATTAATACACTATCTACAAAAAATTTAGTTTACATCAAAAGACATACATAGGTTAAAAGTGAAAGAATGAAAAAAAGGTAATTCATGCAATCCAGAATCAAAGGAAAACAAAGGTGAGCATACTTGGACAAAATAAAACTTTAAAACAAAAACTGACACAAGAGACAAAGAAGAACATTATATAATAATAAAAGGGTCAAATCTCTGAAAAGACGTAACAATTCTAAATAAAGATGCACCTAATAATAGAGCTCTCAGATATACGAAGTCAACACTGACAAAACTGAAAGAAGAAACAAACACTACCTCGGTAATAGTAGGAGACTTCAATATTCCACTTTGAGTTATGGATAGAATGATCAAACAGAAGATCAATAAGGAAACACTGGACTTAAACAACACTATAATCAAATGGATCCAATAGACATAAAGAACACTGATCCCAACAGAAGCGGAATACACATTCGTCTCAAGAGTACATGGAACATTCTCCAAGACAGACCACAGGTTAGGCCCCATAAGGTCTCAACAATTTTTTTTTAAGACAGGTTCTCACTCTGTCGCCCAAGTGGCACAAGGTTCACTGCAGCCTCCATCTCCTGGGCTCAATCAATCCTTCCATCTCAGACACCCGAGTAGATGGGACTACAGGGATGTACCACCATGCCCAGCTAGTTTTTGTATTTTCAGTAAAGACAGGATTTCATCATGTTGCCAAGATGGGTCTTGAACACCTGAAGTCAAGAGATCTGCCCACCTCAGCCTCCCAAAGTGCTGGGATTACAGGTGTGAGCCAGTGCCACCCACCAATGAATTTAAGACTATCTTCTTTAACCACAACAAAATGAAACTAGAAGTTAATATCAGAAAACAAACAACAACAAAAACCAGGAAAATACCAAAATGTATGGCAATTAAACAACTCGCCACTAAACAACGGGTAAAAGAAGAAATCACAAGGGAATTTAGAAAATAATCCAGAAACAAAAGAAAACAGAAAAACATACCAAAACTTATGATACGCAGCAAAAAGCCATGCAAAGAGGGAAGTTTATACCAGTAAACATTTACATTAAAAAAAAGAAGAAGAAAATTCTCAAATCAGCAACCTAACTTTATACCTCAAGGAAAACTGAAAAAAGAAAATAAACTAAACCCAAAATTAGCAGAAGGAAGAAACAAAATAAAGATTGGATCAAATAAATAAATAGAAAAAAAAACAGCAGAAAAAAAAAATCAAAGAAACCTAGAGTTGGTTTTTGAAAAGATCAATAAAATTAACAAACCCTTAGCTAGATTAGCTAAGAAAAAAGAAGATTCAAATAACTAAAATCAGAAATGAAAGCGGGAACACAACAACTGATATCACAGAAACAGAAGAATTACAAGAGACTACTATGAATGATTATGTGCCAACAAATTGGATAATCTAGACAAAATGGATAAACCCCTAAAAACATACAACTTTCCAATGGTGAATCATGGAGAAATACAAAATTTGAACACACTTATAAATAAGGGGATTAAAGCAGTAATAAAAAACCGCACAGCAAAGAAAAGCTCAAGGCCAGAGAATGTCACTGGAAAATATTCTGCTAAACACTTGAAAAAGAATTAACATCAATCCTCCTCAAACAGTTCTCTTCCAAAGAACTGAAACAGTGGGAACACTTTTCCAGCACATTCTATGAAGCCAGCATTCCTCTGATACCAAAGCCAGACAGAGATACAAGAAAACTACAGACCAATATTCCATGCAAAAATCCTCAACAGAACACCAGCAAATGGAATTAAAACTGTGCATTAATAGAATTATATACACCATAACCAAGTGGGATTTATAACTACAATACAGGGATCATGCAACATACAAATCGATCAGTGTAATACATACTACATTAACAAAATGGAAGAAAAAAACACAGGATCATCTCAATTGATATAGAAAAGCATTTGACAAAATTCAAGACACTTTCATGATTAAAAAAAAAAGGTGACAAACTAGAAATAGAAAAAAACTTCTTCAACAAAATAAAGGTAATATATGAAAAGCCCATCGGTAATATCACATTTGACAGCAAACAATGAAAGCTTTCCCTCTAAGATTAGGGGCAAGGCAAACTACTAGTCAACATAGTGCTGAAAATCCTAACTAGAGCAATTAACAAAAAAAGTAAAAGGCACCCAAACTGGAAAAGAAGAAGTAAAATTAACATTATTTGCAGATAAAGTGATCTTATATGTAGAAAAACCTAAAGAATCTACCAAAAACTACAACTAATAATTTTAGCGAAGTTTCAGGATCCAAAATCAACACACAAAAAAACTCTATTTTCGCATACTAACAATGATCAGTCCCAACAAAAAAATCAATAAAACAATCCCATTTACTATACTATCAAAAAAGATAAAATACTTAGGAATAAACCTAACTGAGGAGGTAAAAGATTTTTCTACAAAACATTTCTAAAAGAAATCAGAGAAGATACAAATAAATGGAAAGATATCTTGTGTTCAAGTATTGGAAGACTTAATAATATTAAAATGTCCACACTACCTAAAGTGATCTATAGATTCAATACAATCCCTACCAAAATCCCCAAAGCATTTTTTTATGGAAATAGGAAAAAAAATCCTCCTAAAATTTACGTGGAGTCTCAAGTGAACCTAAACAGCCAAAATAGTCTTGAAAAAAAGCTGTAGGCCTCATACTTCCTGATTTTAAAACACGCTACATGTCAGACGCAGCAGCTCATGTCTATAATCCCACGACATATTGTCTTGGTAAAAATTGGGACTGTTGTGGGGCTAAACACTGGACTGTCACAATTAAATGTCAAAATACTGGTAATAGTATTGTGGCTTACAAAAAAATTATTTCACTGTAAGACCACTAAAGAAAAATGGTAAGAAAATTCCTCTTTAAAATCTGCCAAATGATGAAATCTTTTGACAGTGGAGAGAGGAAAGAGGAGAGAGAAGATGGGGGAACGGGAGAAAAAGGGGAAAAATAGTGAGCTGCAGGTCCCCTGCTAAGTGGAGGGCAGGTGTGTCACTGCTCAAGGGAGTAACATCACAGCCCACATGCTCGGTTACCATGGAGACCCCTCTGCTCTGAGATAGTTATGATCTGACAGATGTCAGAGGGTTTTCACTTTCAAAACTTCCTGTTTTAATGAGAACATACCCTTGATAACACTTTTTCTTTAGAAGTGTGAAAAACATTAAAGAAAAAACCATACTCACCTGAATGTAATATATGCCCTTTTCTTGAGCATACATCATTAGAAAACAGTAATCTAGGTTTTGCTTTGTTCTCCATCTGAAATAAACATTTTCAAAAAGTACGTTAGGAATCAGACTCAAATTTAGTAAAATAAGATTAAATGTATAAACCTCAAGTGTCTACACAACATGTCATCTATGTGTACGTGTACACACACACACACACACACACTCACTTGGCAGAGAGTAAAGAAAATTCACTTTCCTCTAATGAAGCCTTTATCAAAATGTATTTCCAAGAACACTAATCCTCAAGCTGTCCTCAGGAAAAAAGAAGTCTAATGTCAAGTAAGTTTGTGTACATATTCCCCTTCTAGAAACATACTAGTTCACAAAAGGCACTAAAATACCCAGCAGTAAAGACATTTCTTGGAAAAAAATTTCTTAATCCATTATTTTCCAAACTTCCTTGACCACACACCCTTTTTTCAGTAATATCTTAATGTCTCATCAATTGAGTGCTTCAAAAGTTATACTTTTAGGATTCCTGCTCTAGTGCCTAGGACTGTTTTACATGCAGATAAAAGTTCCTAAATATGTACTGAATGCTTAAAAAAAAAAACTTCATATTTAAATTTACAGTATTAAATCCTGTCAGTGAATTCCTGGTAGCCTATAGAAACACCCTGATGAAAGTTAACTAAGAGAAATGGATCTAAAAGCTAGTTTAAGAAAACACAGTTAAAAGCCGATACTAAGTTTTTACATATTCTAAGAAAACCCTACGTTATCTCACAAACTGTCCTGGATGTAATGAGACTTACCTAGAATATTTTACCAAATTCAACTCTAAAATGTTTTCAGCTTTGATAAATAAAAACTACATGTATTAGATATTTAAATAAGCTCGCAAGTGTGGAGGATTTAGAACAGCACATGCTCACCTTACTCTTTCTTTAGAGTCTCCAAATGTCTCCTTTAGGTTTGTCAAGTCAGGATAATAGCTTTCAGGGGGTGATATGACTTCCACCAAGCCAGAACTGATTTCTTTAGAAAATCTATTATGAGAAAGGTTAGCTGAGTTACTTAAGTTCTGTGGAATTTGATTTATCTTAATGCTCAATGTACTGAGTTTAACACAAAACACATTAGTAATCATTTGTAGCAACATATAATGTTACGGCCACAGGGTGTTAAATGGAGCAGCTCATCACTGAATTCATTTACCAGAAAATACAGGTTTCTCCAATAGCAAAAGTTTTTTTTTTTTTAAGTACTACTTTAAGAACTATAAAATACTGCTATTATTAAAGTAGCAGAGAAATCCTAAGCCAACTGCAGGCATTGATGTTCCTAAAATGTATCTGAATTAAAAAAAAAAATCAAGGTCTCACAGAAAACAGAAAATGAAAGAAAAACAAATAAGTATGTATGTATCTTTAAATACACATATTTACGCAAAACCAAAGTTCTTACATCCTCAGGAAGCTCTGCCTGTAGGTTACAGACCACATGTCATTCTCAGCCAGTGTTTCTCAACTGGGCATGATTCTGTCCCTCTAGAGGACTTTAGCAATGTCTGTTCTGGTTGCCACAGTGGTGGTCAGTACTACTGACACTTGGTGGGTAGACGTTAGGGATCCTGCTCCACATTCTACAATGCATTGGACAGCCCCCACAACACAAAATTATCTAGCCCAAAATTTCCACAGTGCAAGGCTGAGAACCCTTTCTAAACTTTTTAGTTAGTCTGTGCTGACTCAAATGTAATTTCTTTCGCTTTTGCATCCTCCCTTCATTCAGTTTTGCAAATCTCCACAAAATGGTAGTGCAACTGCCTGCCTTTGCACAAATGTTCTTAGTGTTTAACTGTACTTTTTTTTCTGAGCTTGGTTTTCTATATGCAGAGGAAGATGTAAATCAACAGAGTCCCTGCAGAAGCCCATAGGCCTGCCCATGGGGTCCGTGGGAAGGGGGGCCCATGGTTACTGCTCTGTTCCTTTACTTAAGAAGTCTATGCTAAATTGTGTTGCTATAAAGACTTCCAAGAAACTCAGCACTTCAGGAAATCAAACAAATAACAGTTTAATCCTGAACTATGCAGAACTTTTTTAAATAGTCGATTTTAACATTTGGATAGAAAAAGAGCCACATTATTTTCAATGTAGGGTTAGCAAATGATTGTTGCTTCTCTTTCGTCTTTTCTTTTTAAGTAGAAGGTATGTCTTTTAGGGACAAAAACCAGATACAATTTAATGAAGAAACTCATAGCAAGACTAATTTTACTACATTTTAAAACTGTTAAGGCAATATTATCAAAATAATAATACCTGAAACTTACTAAGCTTTCCCTCTGTTACCCGCCATGTGCCTTGCTCATAGTGAACTGCTAATCAATCCTTGCAGAACAGAAGAATAGATTAAGACATAGTTTAAAATCGAGGTCTGAAATTGCTATGTGAATATCTACCCTGAGAGCAGAAAATTTTGCCTGGTAAGTACAGTGTGAAAGATTTAATCCCATATGATTCTCTCTATATTCATTGTCTTCAAGATTAAAGACTGTTGTTTAATAGTGTTACATACACAGGACATTCAAGTCTTTTCTAAAATGAAATATACCAATTTATCCCATCACATAACTGGATATATTTGCACCACTTTATGACAATACAAAATACCAATCAGAGGTGATCTCATAAACAATGAACTCCACAGAGATATGAACTATCAAGGAAGGCATTTTCTTTTAGCAAGAAACCAAGAGATAACAGTCACCAAAATATTTTTATGTTTATAATTAAGAAGAACTTACTCTTTCTCCAGGTTGGCTACAACACCATGTACATAATCAATATCTGTCTGGGAAAGAAAAAAAATGTATCACATTCATGTTTTTATATTTTTATTTAACTGTCAATATTGAACTTAAAATTAAATGAATGATGAAAACATACATTAAATTTTTAGACAATTTATTAGATTTACATTTCTGTATTGTTCTATTGTAGTACTATACGTCATTAAGCACTTACAAAATAAGCAGATTTAAAGTTTTTATTTTTTTAAATTATCTATGTTGGATTCAGTAGGAAAACTGAGCACAAAAACGATTTCTACTTCTATCAAAATATCCAAACTACAGTGAGTAATATTAGTGACAGATGCTGAATGTTATGAATAAAGGTTTTTCTACTTGGAATCATAACACCTAGGTTCAAGATTTGCCTCTGTAGCTACTGAACTGTATACTCTAAAGTAAGTCATTTCTCTGAGTTTCAATTTCCTATTCTATTAAAAAAAAGGGGGAAAATGCCTTAGAGATTATGAGATAAATGATAAAACTATGTAATAAAAAGCAGCTGTATTATTACGCTCTATTATTATTATTATTACACTGATACTGATAACTGAATCAAGAGCACTTTAATCTGTTAGAAATAAACATTTATCAGATCTGCATATTTTTGAATTATGAACAAGTCAAATTTCTAGTACTTCCCATTAATTTTACTTTATTTTCTTTACTCATTTAATGAATCACATATATTTACATTTCAGAAACATTTACTGAGTGTCTACTCTAGGCCAGGCTGGAACCACTGCAGTGAACAAGACAATTCTAGGTATGGCAGACATGTTATAAACAGACATTTTCAACCAAGTTCAGATCTAACCCAGCCTGGAGGGTAGAGGCATAAGAGGAGGCGGCCTGGAAGAGGTGATGTTCAACAGTAAGAACTGGCTTCTTCTTCCAGGGCCCTGGCTCCCTGGGGTCTAACAAAGATAAATACTATTAGCTCTTTTCTTCTAAGAGGTAAACTGAGTCTGTCTCTGATGCTATGTCAAAGACCAAGGAATAGGGCCAAAGTGAGAATTCCAGCTTTACCTCCTACCAGCTGGATAACCTTGGGAGAGCTGCTAAGCCTCTCTGGGCCTCAGTTCCCCAGTAAAATAGAGAAAACAGGGAAACTGCTTTCTAGGAAGCTGTAATGACTGATTAACAGGGTGCGGCACAGGTGACGGGCAAATGCAAAAAATTACGAGCACTATTTCTCCAGTGCGTCTGTCCAGACACCACCTTCCTCTTAACTCCAGATCCTAACCCCTTCAAGGACCCCAGGAAGCCCAAGGGACAACCAGGCCAGGGACATGGCAGGATGTGTTGCAGGGCCATGGCCACATTTTTGAGCCAGCCAAAGCCCTACTGATATGGTTTGGCTCTGTTCCCACCCAATCTCATCTTGAATTGTAGCTCCCATAATTCCAATGTGTACTGGGAGGGACCCTGGGGAGATAACTGAATCATGGGGGGCAGTTCCCCCATACTATTCATGTGATAGTGAGTAAGTCGCATAAGATCTGGTGGTTTTATTATGGGTTTCCCCTTTTGCTTGATTCTCATTTTCTTTCTCGTCTGCTGCCATGTAAGACATGCCTTTCATCTTCCACCATGATTGTAAGGCCTTCCCAGCCATGTGGAATTGTGAGTCCATTAAACTCTTTTTCTTTATAAATTACCCAGTCTTGGGTATATCTTTGTCAGCAGCATGAAAACGGACTAATACACCTACCTATCAATTTTAAATACAATGATAAGATATTACAACGCTCAATTGTTAAAAGACTCAATTATGTATAAAATGTGATCTATGTTATAAAGACTGTCAAAACACTTAATACTTGAGAAAAACAAACAAAAAAGGTATACCTTAATCCTGGAAGTTACAAAACCATCAAATTAGAAAAAGTTCTTATAACAGGCTTTCTGAAAATGTATTTTAATTTCTGTAATTGAAAGTAATTCTGATTTTTGCTGTTAAGTCTAACGACTCATGAATAAGATAGTTTCATGAGACTATACCATTTAAACTCTTAAACTATGGAGATACAATTGGACTATAGCTCAAAACTCTCTGTAGCTCCTCAATAGAAGCCCAAATATTAGTGATTTCTTTTTAAATAAGTTATCATTCACAAATTTGACCAATGAGTATTTAACTGCTCAACAAGCTATAATTTTGGAGAATATGAACAATCATGGTTTTATGAACTTCACTGTGTATAACAACCTGAAATTCAATTTGATAAGCATTTAATGAGGGACAGTGATTTGTCCACCTAAGGAAACAGGAATAAAAAGTTGAGTAAGACCAGTTCCAAAAATCAAAGAAATCTGAAAAAGAAATCAAGAGAACAATCCCATTTACAATAGGTACCAAAAAATACTTAGGAAAAACTTTAACAAAGGAATTGAAAGAACCAGACACTGAAAATTATAAAATGTTGCTGAAATAATTTGCAGAACACACAAATAAATGGAAAGACATTCTGTGTTCATGAATTGGAAGAATTAATATGATTTAAATGTCCATATTACCCGAAGTGATCTACAGATTCAATGTAATCCCTATCAAAATTCTGAGGTAGCTCTGGCCTCATTAAGAAGAGTTTGGAAGTACTCCCTCCTCTCCCACATTTTTATATAGACGCACTGACCAATGGAACCGAATACAGAGCCTAGAAATGAACCCATGCATGTATGGTCAATTGATCTTCAGCAAAGGTGCCAAGAATACTCAATGAAAAAAATTTATTTAGCAAACGGTGTTGAGAAAACTCTATATCCATACAGAAGAATGAAAGTGGAGCTTCAACTCACACCAAATATACAAATCAACTCAAAATGGATTAAGAACAAAAGAAGAGTCTAAAACCACCAGAAGAAAACATAGGGGGAAAACTACACGACGCTGGCCTGGGCAATGGTTTTTTGGATATGACCCCAAAGACTTAGGCAACAAGAACAAAAACAGACAAATAGGATCACATCAAACTAGAACTCTTCTGCATGCAAAGGAAATAACAGTGTTAATAGTGTCTCTATAAACTATGGGTTAGGAGAAAATATTTGTATGCTGTACATCTGATAAGAAGTTAATACCCAAAATTTGTAAGAAATTCCAACAGGTCAAGAGGAGGAAAAAAAAACATTGAAAAAAACAGGCAAGGGACCTGAATAGGCATTTCCCAAAAGAGGATATACAAATGGCCAACAGATATATGAAAAATGCTCAACACCGCTAATCATTAAGGAAATGCAAATTAAAACCACAATCAGATGTCATCATATCGGTCAGAATGGCTAATTGTCAAAAAGGCAAAAGATAACCCATATTAGGAAGAATGTGGAGAAAAGAAATGGATGGATATATACATTGTGTCCATACTAGGTACATATATGGATCCACTGTATCCATATTATCAAGCTCTGAGTATAGGTTGGTAAATAAAGATCTCTGCAGCATTCGTGCCAAGGGCTTGAGACAGTTAGCGTGACTCGCCCCATCTTGGCTGCTGGACCTATCTGCACTCCCCTCTCTCGAGGGCTGTCGAGCTGAGACAAAGGTCACGGGCTGAGTCACTGAGGCAAAAACAGAATACAAAGCAAAGGTCTGCGGTTTATGAGGACATTGTGCTGTCTGCTTTCATGTCCCCATCAGTCTCTGTGTAAGCAATAAATTTGCTACAATTGAGATGCCTGAGAGGGGCAGAGACCCCTGCCCATATTTTCCCTGGAGCTAAGCCTTTGTTCTACCTCCTGATGGAAAACAGAATTAACAAGCCACCTTAAGGGCACCATTGTTTGCTTGCACTGTGTATCTTTGAAAAACATAAACTGCTTTGTAAACTATTATCACAAGCCCCCTTAAACTGCTTTGTGAGCCGTTATCACAAGCCCCTGATAACTATTTTTATGGAGTTTCTATTTCCTTTCTGTTTACCCCTTTTTTTGCTGAGATAAAGTAAATGTAACAAGAAAAAAGGTATAAAAGCTGTAACCCACAAGAATAAACTTGCTGCGTTTTGACCATAAGTTACGCAGACCTCCAGACTCCGCTTTCCTTTTTTCTTTCACTTCTGCGCACTCTCTCCCTCAGGTTGAACGAGACATCTATGTTGGTGGTCTCGGGGACTCTCGCAGGTCGGTAGCCCCCCGGCAGATGTGCCAGACCCCAACAGATCTCTGCCTTGTAAAACTCAAAACTGGTGAGAGAAGCAGTTCATAAACAAACAAAAATATGAACACATATGTATGTGCATACATAACTGAGTAATGTGTAATAAAAACAATGCAGTAACAGAGATAACCTATTTAAACCTTATATTCAGAGAAAATCTCTCTGAGGATTTGACATTTAAGCCTAAATCTGATACATATTTCTATTCAAACATACAAAAATAAACAGAAAACACTAAAAGGGCTATTTTAGGTTCATCAATTGGGGCTTTGTCCTTAAGAGTATATTGATGCTACAGCAATGGTTCTCATTTTTATTAGAACCCATTTAGTTCAAAATATGTTCATAATTTACCCATCTCTGACCACCTCCATGAACATTCTCCCAGTCCAAGCCTCACCTCGATTATGGCAACAGCTTTCTAAGTATTCTCCTTTCTTTTGACTTACCAAAGCAGACAGCAGGATCCTTTTTAAAAAGGTAAGCCATATAATTCTTGCCAAAAATGCAGAGCCAAAATATAATCATAAGAAAATATCAGATAAACCAAAACTGAGACATTTTACAAAATAACGGACCAGTACTCATCAAAACTGTCTAAGTTCATGAAAGACAAAAACATACTGAGGACCTGTCACGGACAGGAAGAAGCTAAGGCATGAGAACCGCTAACTCCGACATGGTAATCCACGGTGCACACTGGAACAGAAAGGCGAACCCAGGCAGAAAAATGTGAAACTCAAATAAAGTCTATAGTTGAGTGTTTATTTCCTGGTTTTGAAAACTCTAATATGACTACATAAATTGTCAACATTAGAACAGGCTGAGTGAAGAAAATACCCTCTATAATTTTTGCAACTTTCTGTAAATCTAAAATTATTTCAGAATAAAAAGGCTTTTAACATACTTAAAAAAAAAAAAAAACAGGTCAAGTGTCTTCTCTGTTCAAAACTTTCAATTGGCTTTCCATTTAAATTAGGGCCAGGTTTGGCAAAACAGATCTACTGCCTGTTATCCTAAAGTACAACTTTATTGAAACATGACCCCACTCATTTATATATTATGTCTGTTTTCAGGTTAAAATGGCAGAGACAAAGAGTTCCAACAGTGACTGTACGACTCCCAAAGCCTAAAATATTTACTAGGGGTCCTTTGAAAAAAGTCTGCCAGCCCCAGTGACTTAGAGTAAAAGCCAATTCTTGCAATGGCCTGTAGCACCCTACATGATCTGACCAAACCCACCCTTCTCTGACTGCCTCCTGCTACTGAGCCCCTCACCTTCTCTGCTCAAGCCATACAGGCCTCTCCTTGCTGTTTGGCAAAATGTGTCAACCAATGCTCTTGCCACAGGGTCTCTGCACATATAGTTCTTCTGCTTGGATTGTCCAACTCTTACATCCCTCAGGCTTTTGCCCAAATGTCCTGCCAACCTTCCCTGGGCAACCCCCCAAGCCTCTTTCCGTTTGTTTGTTTGTTTTTTGAGATGGAGTCTCACTCTGTCACCCAAGCTGGAGTGCAGTGGTGTGTGATCTTGCAACGCTCACTGCAACCTCTACCTCCTGGGTTCAAGCAATTCTCCTGCCTCAGCCTCCTGAGTAACTGAGATTACAGGTGTGCATCACCATGCCCAGCTAATTTTTTGTATTTTTAGTAGAGACTGGGTTTCACCATGTTGGTCAGGCTGGTCTTGAACTCCTGACCTTGTGATCCGCCTACCTCGCCTTCCCAAAGTGTTGGGATTACAGGCATGAGCCACCGCGCCTGGCCCTGCAAGCTTCTTTTCTTATTTACTGATTTATTTTCTTCAGCACTCATTATCATCTAGTATCCACCTAACATATTACATATTTGGGGATTTTCTTTCTTGTCCTTTTCAAATAAGTTTCAATGGGCAGAGGCTTGTAAAAATACATACGGAATTACAAGCAACTTACTTGCTTATAAATATTTACTCAATCACAAGCAAACTTTATGGAATATTATATATACAAACACATATGATTTCTTTCCTATAGTAGTTTGTATGATTTTTTTTTTAAGATAGTCTTGCTCTGTTGTCCAGGTTAAAGTGCAATGGTGTGTGTGATCATAGTTCACCGCAGCCTATAATTCCTGGGCTCAAGTGATCCTCCCACCTCAGCCTCCCAAGTAGCTGAAACCATGGGTGTGCACCACCATGCCTGGCTACATTTTTATTTTTTGTACAGATGGGGTCCTTGCTATGTTGCCCAGGTTGATTCCAAGCTCCTGGGGTTAAGCGATCCTCCCACTTCAGCCTCCCAAAGTACTGAGATTATGGGCATGAGCTACCATGCCCAGCCAGTTTGTATGATTTATAACCAATGTAAAAATAAACATTTTTAAATCTAGCTGCTTAAAAATTATGGGCCAAAATACTACCAATAAACCAATACAGTAATCTAGCATTTATAAAATCAAGAATAGAAGCTAGACAGATTAAAAACTAGACAAATAATCAGCAAGTATATAGAAGACTTGAACAACACTATCAACCAACTTGATCTAATATGTATCTATAGAAAGACACTCCTAGCTACTCAGGAGGATAAGGCAGGAAGATTGCTTGAGCCCAGCAGTTCAAGACCAGCCACTGCAACATAGTGAGACAAAAATTAAAAAAAAAAAAAAAATTACCAGGGTCAGGCATGGTGGCTCATGCCTGTAATTTCAGTGTTTTGGGAGGTCAAGGTGGGAGAATCACTTGAGCCCAGGAGTTAGGTTTACAGTGAGCTATGATCACAACACTGTAATCTAGCCTGGGTGGCAGAGAAAGATTCCATCTCTAAAAAATAAATAGATTAGATAGACAGATAGATTAGACAGATAGATGATAGATTAGATAGATGATTGCAGAAGGAAGGGAGGGAGGGAGGGAGGGAGGGAGGGAGGGAGGGAGGGAGGAGGACACTTTACTGAATAACAACAGAATTCATACCTTTTTTTTTTTGAGACAGAGTCTCATACTGTCACCTAGGCTGGAGTGCAGTGGTGCAACCTCAGCTCACTGCAACCTCCACCTCCTGGATTCAAGCTATTCTTCTGCCTCAGCCTCCTAAGTAGCTGGAACTAAAAGTGCACACCACCATGCCTGGTTAATTTTTGTATTTTTAGTAGAGATGGGATTTCACCATATTGGCGAGGCTGATCTCAAGTCCTGACCTCGTGATCCGCCTACCTCGGCCTCCCAAAGTGCTGGGATTACAGGCGTGAGCCACTGCGCCCGGCCAGAATCCACTCTTTTTAAGAACACATGGAACACTGTCCAGGAAAGACCATATACTAGATCGTAAACAAGTACTGATAAGTTTTAAAGGACTGAAATATGCAAAGTATGTGTTCTTTGTGAAGTAAATTACAAATCAACAAAAGAAGGACATTTTGGAAATCTTCAAATGGATAAAAAATTTTTAAACACTTTTCTAAATAACCCATGGGTCAAAGAAGAGATTATAAGAGGATCAGAAAGTCTTTTGATCTGAATGAAAATAAAAGCATGACATATCAAAATTTATGGGATGCAGCTAAAGTGGTGCTTAGAGGGAAAGTTAGAGCTTTAAATTGACTATATTAGAAAAGAAGAAAGCCTTCCAACCAATAATCTACCCAATCACCTTAAAAATCTAGAAAAAGAAGAGTAAGCCAAAGTAAAAGCAGCAGTAAAAAGTTAGTAATATTAGAGTGAAAACTAATAAAATAGAACACAGGAAAATATAGAGAAAGTCACAGAGAGGTTTTTTCTACTTTACTTGCCAGCTAGCCAGCTAGAGCTAAGAAACCTAAAAGGTCTCAGAAGAGGGGGAAATAGGGAAGAGAAAGCAAAGAAAATAGGGGCTGGGGAATGGGTGGGAGAAAGAAAACAAGAGACTATTTTAACAAACTTTGTAGAACTACTGGACACTTCAGCCATGTACATGTATAACTAATAATTTTTTTCAAAAAGCAAAAAAATAAAGCTAATGGCATAAAAATTAATATTCTTGTGTATTGCTAGACTTCAATTTTGGGTCAACATTTATTAACTAATGGATTTTTAAAGTTTTTTTTTTTTTTGAGATAAGGTCTCTGTCACCCAGCTGGAGTGCAGCAGCTTAATCACATCTCACTGAAGCCTTGAACTCCTGAGCTGAAGTGATCCTTCTACCTCAACTACCTGAGCAGCTGGGACTACAGGTGTGTACCACAATGCCGGGATAATTTTTTTTTTTTTGAGACGGAGTTTCGCTGTTGTTACCCAGACTGGAGTGCAATGGCATGATATCGGCTCATCGCAACCTCCATCTCCTGGGTTCAAACAATTCTCCTGCCTCAGCTTCCCGAGTAGCTGGGATTTACAGGCACGCACCACCATGCCCAGCTAATTTTTTGTATTTTTAGTAGAGACGGGGTTTCACCTTGTTGACCAGGATGGTCTTGATCTCTTGACCTCGTGATCCACCTGCCTCGGCCTCCCAAAGTGCTGGGATTATAGGTGTGAGCCACTGTGCCCGGCCCGGATAATTTTTAAAAACTTTTTTTAGAAATAGAATCTTGCTCTGTTGCCCAGGCTGGTCTAAAACTCTTGGCCTGAAGTGATCCTCCTGCCTCAGCCTCCCACCTCATTGGCATTATAGGCGTGAGCCACCATGTCTGGCCTTTGAAGATTTTCAGTCTCTTCCAGTACCTTCCTCATTTTGGTACTTCAATGGACACTTGTTCAGTAAGTAAAAGAATACTTGAAATGTACACATTTGTCTTTATTTAAAAATATGATTAACAGGCAACTAAAAGAGTTTGTACTGTTTCTATAGCTGTTGTACTCTTCAGATGCTTTGGGATAGAAAGAAGTTCAAAAACTAGAAAAGAAAGCACACTGCCATGTGTGTACCTACGCAACTGTCTTGCATGCTCTGCTCATGTACCCCAAAACCTATAATCCAATAAAAAATTAAAAAAAAAAAAAAGAAAGAAGTTCAAAAACATTCAGGTAACTAAACCTTGGCTGAAAGCACACTAAGCTATCTAACTACAACAGACTCAGCTATTTATACAGAGTTTGGGTGGTAACATAGCACTAACAGTACTTCCTTCCCACTTTTTCTCCTGGAAATCATATACAATTATCAATGAGAACCTGATGGAAAAACTGAAAACTTTAAGGTATTAATAGCCAAAATTCTCCAACTCCAAAGGGATGCAGTTTAGTTCTAACATGAAGATCTGCAGAGGCTAGCAGTATTTGCAAGAAATGGCCCAAATGTGTGGCAGAAGGAAAGGTAGAGTCATTGTCTGGAACACTACTCTGTCCCCTCATCCTCTTGTAAACCAGCAACCTAGGGAAAGCTTCATCTCCAGTGATGATTCATAAAAAAGGAACCAGCAAAAATAATAAGACAATAGGGAGAAATTCAGCAGAACAAAAACTGTATGTATATGTGTGTGTAAACATATATAAACGTGCACATACAAACACACACACACCAGTTGAAAAATTATGACCAAACATTTCCCCATTAATTTAAAAGAAAAAAAAACTCTTAAATCAGTTGCCTCCAGGCAGCAAAATGCATACTAATTCTTATATCTAAAAAGTAAATAATGAAAATCAATCAAGTTAGCATTTGGGTGAATATATTTGAAAAGTAGAAAATGGAACCAAAAAGGAAGAAAAAGTTAATAACATTAAAAGCAGACATCGATGAATCAGAAAACAAACAAAAAAGGAAATAATAAATAAACCCAAGAAGGTTTTTAGAATATAAAAATAAAAACAGATCCATTAACTAGCCAGTCACAAATATACACATGTACACAAAGCAATTGGAGGAAAGAATCACAAAAATAATAGGAGCCTACATTTCTCACCTCTGCCTACAGCAAAGTTTAAAACTTGGATTAAAAAAGGATAATTTTCCAGGAAAATATTTTATCAAAATCGGAAGGAAGTCTAAATAGTTGTTTATGCTCTAATATGAAACATTAACCTTATACCATCTGTACAGAATTAGGGCCACTACATGTTTTTGAATGGGTACACTATCAAGTCATCTCGGTAAACTGAGTGTCTAAAGCACAGTATTGTTCCTTCCATGTATACAACACACATGGGAGGTTTTTAAAACCATGTGCTTATATTATCTATCAAAAAATTAATTAAAACACAAAAGAAATAATGTTTTTTCATATAAATGAAATATACAACAGAAAATAAAAATAAACACCAAAAATGTCACAGCAATTTAATTAATACTCTCTGGTTATTCAATTCTTGTATTCCTATTTCTGACCCTAGGCCAGCTAACTAACTAGCCCTGTTGAACCAGCTTAAATCAAAGAATTTAAAGAAGGCATAGTAAAGGCCTCAGGCACTCTTCCTGTGAAGCACAAACTAGAATGTGTACAATAATAAACTAATAACACTGAATAAAAGAAACCAACATTGTTTTCATACTGTATACTATATACTCCATGAACCCAGTAACTCTAGAAACTCAATTTTTTGAAGACGAACAATATGTGCTCTTCCAACATGATGAATTTGTTATTTCCTTATAGAATCTCAAATTCCAATCCTACAGTTTTTAAGTAAGGTATTTAGAATGCACCTGGGCAAACTGCTGAAACAATGTGAATAAACAGGGTAATATATGTATAGAATGATCCCATTCATACATATCTGTACAAGCCACAGAAAAAAATCCTTAACACGTATTTTGAAATAGCTATATTTGCATAGAGGAGTAACAGGTTATTTTTCATTATACATTTATGTAATTGCTTTGAACAGTATGCATGTGTTTACTTCTCTATTAAGGAAATTATCAAGACCATTTTCATTTAAAAAGACATGGGGAACTCTTAAAAAGTTAGGAATTAGTGGGCCAGAACTAGACTATGTCCTAAATCCTTTCCCATTCTGAAATTCTATACAATAATTAAGAAAATATTTACTCAAGGGTCTTATTCCTCATGATTTAAAAAGAACTTGCTCAAGATTTATTCTTTCTCTAAATCTTTTGAGGAGACTAAAATATAAGAAGTATGGTATTTTTCATTCACATGATTTCTTAGTAGTACACAGAAAGGATGGAGAGAGTAAAAGGATGATAAAACCTAAGCTGAGGCTAAACCTTTTTCAGGTTTAAGGACTCCCAAAGATCATCAGTGCAAATCTCCAAACTTAGGTCTTAGAGCTAGAAATGGAAACATGTTCTTAAAGATCTATGTGTATATCAACCTATTGACAACAAAGATTACTATTCCTGGTTTGTAATTTCAGGAGAGAAATGAAGGCAAACATAACATAAGTTAGATTTACATTAAACTATCAGATAGAATATATTACCTAATCTTTACTCATCACATTTTTAAAAAGTGCTTATAAAAGCATATTCAAATATTCAATTATGATTTCAATTCTTATAGATTATATACAGTAAAAACATAACAACAATAAAATAATTACCTCTCCTATGAAGACTACTATAACACAGTCCAACTTCTCTTCAGGATATAGATTATCAATAAGGGAATGAAGAGTTTCTATGAGGTAAGATTTAACTTCTCTCTTCACTGTGGGAATGCCCATGACTATTGAAACTGAAAAAAAAAAATGATATAATAATTATATTTTTTAAATTTACAAGGACAATACAAAAAAATGCTTCTATTTCCAAAGTATTATACCCTCTCAAATTGGTAGGAATAATTGATAAATCAAAATGCATTAGGTTTCAGAAAGAAAAATGAAGAACACAAGGGCATACCTATATACTGTAATTCATTTTCACATGGCTTAATCATATTAAAAAAATGATAAAAATAAAAGACATTACACCTCACACTAAAAATGAATGGCTGTAAAGTATAAACAGCAAATTGTATTATATAACTAAAACTTAAAAACACTAAACATATCTTAAAAATTAATGTCTTATCTATCGTCTTAATGCATATGATGTGCGGAGAAGACCATAACATCAATTCTGTGGTTGTTCTTGCCAAAAAAAGATAACCTCAACTTAACCGTAAAGAAACATCAGACAAATACAAACTAGGTCAATACTCGACAAAATATCAGTACTCTTTAAAGTGCAAAGTTCATAAAAGACAGAGTAATGAACTGTTCCTAGTTGGAAAAGACTAAGACACCATGACAATTAAGTGAAATATGAGATCTTGAGTTGGATTCTGGAAGCGGAAAAATAGTAACAATGAAACACACGAAAAAATCCAAATAAGAGCAAAGGTTAGATAACAGTGTAGCTTCAACATTAACTTCCTGGTTTTGATCACTGTACTATGATCATGTAGAAAGTAAACACGTAGAAAGACACTGAGTAAAGGAATCATGAAAACTCTGTGGCCGGGCACAGTGGCTCATGCCTGTAATCTCAGCACTTTTGGAGGCAGAGGTTGGTGGACTGCTTGAGCTCAGGAGTTTCAGACCAGCCTGACCAACATGGCAAAACCCCGCCTCTACTAAAAATACAAAACTTATCTGGGTGTGGTGGCGGGCACCTGTAATCCCAGCTACTTGGGAGGCTGAGGCATAAGAATTGCCTAGGAGGCAGAGGTTGCAGTGAGCTCAGATTGTGCCCCTGCACTCCAGCCTGGGTGACAAAGCAAGACTCCACCTGAAAAAAAAACAAAAACAAAAAGGAAGGAAAGAAAACTTTGTGTACTATTTGTGCAACTTTTTTTTTTTTTTTTTTTTTTTTTTTTAGACGGAGTTTCGCTCTTGTTACCCAGGCTGGAGTGCGATGGCGCGATCTCGGCGCCTCCTGGGTTCAGGCAATTCTCCTGCCTCAGCCTCCTGAGTAGCTGGGATTACAGGCACGCGCCACCGTGCCCAGCTATTTTTTTTTGTATTTTTAGTAGAGACGGGTTTCACCATGTTGACCAGGATGATCTCAATCTGTTTACCTCGTGATCCACCTGCCTCGGCCTCCCAAAGTGCTGGGATTACAGGCTTGAGCCACCGCGCCCAGCCTGTGCAACATTTTTAAAGTCTAAAATTACAATGTTTCTATAGTGCTTGTTTTCAATGCAAATTTATTTCTTCATGATCAACATGTTAGGAAAAAAATCAGGGCATATCACGTGAATTTCTACATTAGCTTACATTCTCCTCTGAAACACCAGGTGAACAACAGAAAACTGTACCCAGCTCAATCGAGTTCAGAAAATTGAACCGAACTGTGTAGAAATACTGCATACAAAGTGCACACACCTCAAAATACCTACCAGCTTTTTTAGTTCACCACAACTATCAATCATACCCATCCACTTCGGGTGTGGCAACCTTCCATCAGATTTCAAATAGTCTATCTCACAGCCCTTCACAATAACTTACAAGCTGCAACCGTTCAGTAGCCCACTTTAACAAGCAAATCTCAGGCCTTTTTCAAGGTAGAGTGCCATGTGTATTTCTTA